>NW_027286763.1:68843948-69283948 GCF_022747635.1 Hetaerina americana
ATATATGTCATTTTATAAGTTCTATTAAATGCAATAGCCAGGGTACAGTTTGTACAATACGTAGGGCAACACAAAGCAGTACTTAGATATCTCATATATAACATTTTGAAATTTTTGATTTCATAAAAATTTTAAATATTTTGCAATTAAAATGATTCTAATTTTAAAAAAGGAAGCGAGGAAGTCACATTTTGAGACCATTGATAAATGGTAAAAATGAGGCTTATGTACAGACAATAATAAGGAAGGGATCTTTTAAAAGTAATATTAAAAGTTTTTACAACATTTAACCACCAAATCGTTTATATATCAGTAAAAGTGTTGTTCCATCGGCTTCAATTTCGATTAAAAATGGCAAATGGATACTTCCCTGAAGAGTTTTAAAATATAAATATGAAGAAACGGTATTTCAGTGGGTATCTGTATCAAAAGAAAAGTAATGTAAGCTTTTTTATCACGTCTCTCATTGTTGAACTGTAAACAGAAAAAATATTCCAGAGAAAAAAGCCCAATCTATCGAGGCCGGCGTAGAAAAGAGTCAGCGGTGTAACAAACTACGATCGAAAACCGAGAACGAATTTGTGAGTAGATGGGAAGTAAGTGAGGGAGCACTCCGAGCCCAAATCATTTCACAGTGCTGCAAGGTGAGTTCCTGGTCGTTATTAAGCACTTCAGCAAGAGGCTCATGAATGAGTCATTGTGAGCGCGCCACTACAAATATCGACCACCGGGGGAGCGAGTTCCTTCGCTTTACTTTCCGCCACACAGCGCTTTAGGATCCATCGCCTCCATTTTCCCCCACACCCGACGGACTGAGAGCCGAATAATACGGGAGGACTGACTGATGCAACGGCAATATCCTCTCACGATTCTTTCCACATCGTGAAGCCGTCGAAACGTGCTCGTTTTGCTCGAGCCTGGCGTCCCTTCGGACACAAATGTGCGACTTCTGATCATGATTATCGTATTTTCTCTCCTCTCCTCGGATAGTTGCTCTACGCATTCCGCTGGGATGTATTTGCCGCACATTCATTATTTGTCGGTGGAAAACCCTTCTCGGGGGGTCATCAGAACGTCGCTAGTTCCCGTCATCCAGGCATTCTCGTAACTTCTTATATCAGCGTTACTGTCAAGTAGAAGAGCTATTGTTGCGTACGTAAATTTGTACTTTGATGCAATTTCTGATCCTGAGCGTTGACGGTCCAGGGTGGAATTTTTTGTGGTGCAGGGCATTTTTAAATATGAAGCACATTTTAATGAAAAAATAATTAACCTTTTTTTATTCTTTTCTTTACAAGGAAAAATATGATCAAACTCGTCAAGCAAAATTGTTTTCACATTCCATTAATATTGATTTATCGTTGGAAATATTTAAAGGCCACTATTCAAATGAAAATGTAGCCGGGTACTGTGTCATTTATACTGTGGTCTGTACATTGTTCCACCACTGAATAAATTCAAAACAATATGATGTCCCTCGAGAGAAGACTGAGGTCAAGGGCGAACGATGAAAAACGCTTTCAATATATGTGCTCGCATTTAAACCCAGAATCGATCATTTAAGTAATCCAAATCCAAGGGGATAAAGCGATTACTTTATCAGCAATGAGCCTCAAATTTTCACTGTTTATTTTCATGAATTTTAGGACAAAACGACTCGATTAAATTGAAAGACGTACGCCTAGATAAAACTCTAAACCAAAGAAATAAAATACGGTATACAACAATGGTTATGCGTGCCTGGAATTCGTAGCCAAAAGCGGAACGGGATGCACTATCTTTCCACGATGGGCCTCTTATCGTGCCAGCCTAATTGCTTTTAACCCCCCCATTTTGCAAGTATAATCCCCTATTAGAAGCTTATCGTAAAACCTTTCAGTCGCCTGCCCTTTAGTATTCTTTAGCAATCCCCTATTTCCCCGTGAAATCGTGATCCTGCGATAAAATCGTCATAAATTTAAAAATTTGGAACATCTGGTCCGATCCCAGATTTTGTTTATGCACGCTTCAGTTCCGCATCCTAGTTAAAGTAACTAAGTTTAAGCTAATATTTCCCCTACATTTCCTGTTCAGACGTCAGAATATTTAATTTAATTTATTCTCGTGGTGCAATCGTACGAAGTTTTTTTTTCATCTATTATTTCGTACTTTTCACGAACGTAATGTACTGCATCGGATTGCAGCCACATCTCTCCGCTGATTTCTGATTTCCAGGAAACGCCGGAACACTTGAAAATTGGTTAAATTTATATATTTAATTGCCCCTTATTAGCTTTTTTGTAATGACTCCATCTCTTCGAATTCCTATTCCCAAGTTCCTTAGGGATACCCGATCAATACTTAATGCGCACTGGCAATTTTCTGAATATATTCTGGCCATTTTAAATTGAGATAATCCTTCTTTTTATGGCTATTTAAGGATGAAAAAAAGAAAATAGATTAATATAAAATATTTAAATGTTTTAACTTGAAAATTCATTTCATTTTTGGTTATTTTTTAAACATTTTCAGTATTTCTTTAGGTTGCACGGCACTAACAAGGTATTTGTGTACTAAGAAGCGTTGCGTTGTACCTAACGATATGCACCTATAAATAGTTAATTTAGTTTGCTCTTTAATTTGTGGATACTCATTCTTTATCCCTCGAAATATTGTGCGAGGTGAAATTTCGGCAACTGAGATTTAATTCGAGCGCTTCAACTACGAGCGCTAATATGATGCGAAAGAATAAATTTCCAACGCAAGGGCCCAGAGAACTAAGAGCTCTTTACCCAATCACGTTCCCATCCGATCAAAATTCCTCCCAAGATTTTCGTCCACTTGAGCAAAAAGAAGCCTCCCGCTCCGAGGACCGCCCAGAGGTCCAAGGTTGAAAAATTTCTTCCTCTTTATCCGGAGGCCCCCGAGATTAACCCCTCGGGACCCTTCGCAGTGAGCACATTGAGGCAGCATCCTTTGCCCGCTTTGAAGCACTGTTGGTGACTGAAACGTAAAGCGGGGGACCATTGGTGTCGCGCCTTTAAGAGTGTGATCAATATGTATCAATTTTATGGGAGGGGATATATATTGTCCCGCGAAACTCCTCGCCTCGAGGCAATAAATTATACCCCTGCGCTCGCTTCCTCATCCGCGCCCCTTTCTCTCGAGCTCACCAGATCCCTCCACATTCCGGCTTCCCGATGATCCCTTCCCTCCGCTCTATTTATAGCCACCCTTGGCCTGCCCCTGCGATCCATCCCCGCTCAGGACCAAAAACATTTCCCTTTACCCTAGTTTCTTTTTCTCTCTTTCTCTATCCGTGCTTCCCCTCCGCCCCCGGTTAAAGCATCCACATCCCATTTCCACCTCCACATACACACATCCACACACTCGTCCGCGGATGGTAAAAAATTTGATCTTCCTAGAATGCCATCCGACGATTAATTCGCCAACTGCCCTCCCCTCCCCCTACTCTCATTCCACCGACTGAGATCTCAATATTTTTGTCCATTCCGGTCGCACCCTTCGGGCAATCACCACTCTCTAAGTTCAACTCCCACTCCACCCCCACGAGAACCATTTTTCTCCTTCTCCCTCCCTACACTCCCAATCCCTCGTTTTGCAATTATTTTCCTGAGTTTTTCCCCTCCCAACGACCTTCCTCTCCGATTCCCCCTCTCTTTCCCATTTGACAATTTGCTGGCGCAGCGACTCCTTGGGCTCCAAAAGCGATTCTGTTCGTGTTCCTCAAATCGCCCTTTCTCATCCCCCTCCCCTCCTCTTCCCCTTTTCAAAATTATTCCCGTCCTCACAGCCCGGCTCTTCCTTTTCAGGGACCCGGTCTTCTCCTCTCAAGGTCGACAGGAGATTCTTTTTCTAAGTCTTCCTTGCTCAACCTCCATTTCTCCCACCTTCACGCTCTTCTCCTCGTTTCTTTACGCTGGGTTCCGTTCTTCGTTCCGGCTCTCTGTTGCCACTTCGTCTCTCTTCCATTTTCATCGTTCATTTAGCTCTATCTCCCTCTCACTCTCCGTCCTCTTGCCCGATCCCCTTGCGTGGGATGTGGTGACACGCGGGGGAGCGCAGTGGTTTTGATTTCGCTCGGGACGCGGAATATTGCCTGTCTCCTCGTCTGCCTTCAGATTATTAAGTTATACGCCTGGCTGACCTCGGTGTGGAGTTTCAGGGATGGCACCAACGGTGAAAAAAATAACATCCTCAACCTTAAGGTGGTTGCATCGTTAGCTTATAACTTGATTGCTTATTTTGGGAAAGTTGGGCCACCCCAAAAAGAAGATTTGTTGAATCTCGCAAAAAAAGGTTTCAGCTGTTTTTTATTTAGGAGGCAACTTTTAGTGAAACAAGCAATGATTTCAAGAGTCGGGACATAAAATTTATTGAGCTATCACATCGTACGTGCCCGAGCATATTAATATTAGGAAAAATGAAAAAAATTCCTGCCCCAAAAAGTGAAATCCTGGTTTAATGTGATTGGAATTATCTTTGAATAGATAAAATGGCATTTTCCTTATATATTCACGTGAACGGGTTGAATATTTGGAAATACATGTTTTGATAAAAATTAAAGACACTCGGAGCTCAGCGAGTAGAATTTAAATGTACATCTTCCATCAGCAGCCCTATGCATAGGATGCTTACGGTTAATACCGAATATATTCTTGTATTCACGTTATCTTTTTCGTCTTCTTTTGTTTTTGCTTCTCTGCACCTGAGCCTCCACAAATTGCTTTGGCCCTCTGATTTTTCCTTTCTCACGCCCGATTAAACTTTTATGCCCGAGCGTTCGAAATCAAAGAAGACGCGGAGTTAGCAAAACCTGGCACGCCCGACAGATTTGAATACGCATTTTCTTGTTACCAATTCCGCCAGAGAGGATGCACGACGAGGGCTTCTCGGAGTGGTGAGCAAAACCAAATTTCGCCAGGATTCCTCATCTTTATTCCCGGCGGTGCATAATTCAACCACTCCCGACAGCCCCGTGAAGAATTCTCCGCCGCGCGTTCCGTCAACCCTCAAACGTACGGGATCTACAGGGGTAATCTGATTCCTTCTCCCATTTTTTTTATTCTTTTTCACGCTCACCGTGTGGGATATGGTGCACCCGCGGTTGTAGTCGTTGCGGCCACGAGTCTGATATTACAGCGCACGCGACGGTTGAGCGCGTGTGCATTTGACCGAGATACTTGTTCGCCTCCCGACGGGCGAACGACCGCAGTCTCATCAATCGTCCGAGTCAAATGAAGCATGCGGTGATGCGTATAGTAGTGGGGAGGAATGATAAAAGGATTTTTTTTAGCATGGCACTCAATAAAAATACTCTGTCGACCCCCGAGATCGGGTGATCTAAAGGTCACCCTCCCTGCCAAAGATGGGAAGCTCCCACTTACAACCTCTCTCCTTTACCTGTTCCCTCCCTCTCCTCCCCAACCCGCCTGTCTCTCCTCCTCACACATGAGCACACCCCCCGCTCTCATCCACGTCCCCCATCATCATTCTAGCCACGGCTTCTCCCACCTCTCTCGCCTCTAACCTCTCCTTCATCCCTCTCCTTCGACCCTCTCCTTCGACCCTCTCCTTCGACCCTCTCCTTCGACCCTCTCTCGCACTTCCCCATTTTCTCCTCGACTGTCATTCCTCACCCTTTCTCTCTTCCGAAACCCATCCCTTTCCCCTTTACCCTCTTCCTCCACTCCGGCGACCCTCAAAACCTCCTCTCGATGCCTCTCCTTTCTTCTCTCTCCCCCTTCATCCCCCGTCCTTCTCATCTCCTGTCACTCTTCACTCCTCGTTCCTTCCCTTCCACTCCCCATTCGTCCTTCCCTGTTTCACCTCCTTCTCGTTACTCCCCCGCTCTCGCGCACTTCTCTTTTGTTTCCCACTCCGACGGCCTTTCTCACCCTCCATTTCTCTGTCGCTCCCCCTCCGCATTACTCGCGAAGTCTCGAGGCGCTGGTGAGGGGTGATAGAGGAGCTCTCGTTTGGGATCCACCGCTTGATCCCTCGGGATGTCTTTCTCCTCCTCCCTCTGGGTGCGTAGCGTTGTCTCATTGTTTGGGATGGTGATCGAGGTCCTTGCGCGAATTAGCTGAGCAAGAAGATAATTCGCGGGATAGATTTCAGACAATTTCATGGACGGTTGTATGGGTTAATGAGTACGGTAAAGGGCAACTCCTCAGTGTTAGCAATGAAAGAATCGTATTATTACTCTGCATCGTATCGACTTACTTCCATTTTTATATAAATCCCTCTCTGTTCATGATTTAGGCCCTTGGTTCACGTCGTTCGAGGCACCTGATAAAGCTTACTTATCGTGCACAAAAAGTCATTGTTATCCTCACGCTTATTATCCTCTTTTTCGATTTTAATAATCAACTCCTAAATTTAAAATACCAAACTGTGAAATACTGAACCTAAATATCGAAATGCCGAGCCAAAGTATCCCCGGACTGTGGAATACCAAATCGTACTTGTAAATTAGGAATATTTTTGATCACCCCGGTCGGGGATACTTTAGCTCGGTCGCCTCGTTATCATCTGAAATGATAAATAACGCAAATTTTAATTATTGGATCATTCTATTATGTTTTCAGATCACGGAGACTAAATTCTTAAACTCTGCGCAGTGAACTCAACGACCCTAATATTTCCTTATGATTTATAGAGGAAACTTTAACATCAGGATATTCATATCTTTCTCAGGCCCCTTTGAATGAAACAAGAACATTTCGTGAAAGGCGACTGAAAAGCAACAAGCAAGCCCTCGGATAAAGAGTAATGTTTATGATGTAAAACAAACCTTTCGGCAATCACCGTGGTTTTTTCGGGTGAAGACTTTAACCCTTACCCTATCTTTCCACAAATCCCTCAGATCCTTTCAAGCCCAACACAACTCTCCTCTTATGCATCAGCCTTTATATTTCATTCCTTCATCACCCTCAACCCCTCAAACTCCCCCCACCAACCATCTTCCCATCTCCTTTCCCTCGTCTATATATTCTTGCCGAGCCCGATACAGCCGCCACCACTCGTCACATGTGGTGAATCTGCCATGGACACGTGGAAAATTGATGTTCTTCCTTTCTTATTTTTTTCATTCCCTGGCTTTATTTAGTGATTTACAGAGTCCCTAGGCCTAAAGTGCCAATGGAGTGTTCTCCGTGAGTGAATCATTCCGCCGCCCTTTTATTTCCACCACGTTCTCCCCTCCTTTCCAAGGGCTTATCAATTAAAAATGCAAAATGATGCGCACTGGAAGCATTTGGTGTCTTTGGCAAGCGCGTATGAAAACAAAACTATTTATTCATCCTGATAGCTCTCTCTTTTAAGCTTTAAATTATGGACCCGCTCGGGAAAAGATATTGGAGGGGGATATTTTATCATTGCTCTTGGCCGAAATGTTTGCTTTATGCTTGGAAGAAGCATGATGGCTTACTTTGTGATACTTAAAAACTTTTGCCATTTTGGGAAAATATATTTTCCCAAAATTAAGTCCATTGCCAAAATTTCGATTCCAACGAAGTTAACCTTCCCTAAGTAATGCAAAGTTATCAATGGATAAATTATATATGCATGAATATAGAATATCAAAAGAGACCACCACGTCAGTCTATCAATATGAATGACCAATTTGTTGTAATTTGCTAGTATTAATAAATGAATTATAACCCAGTCCTACACGATCTTCGGGACTATTTTAAAACAAGTATCAATTTTTTGGGAGGGAAGCGAACGCAGGGTGGATGAGTGATTTTTTGGTGTTAATGCATCATCCACCCTTTTTTAATCACCTCATTCTCTAAAACACACTAAGGTAGTGAATAGCATTGAAACTTAGGTCTCAATAAATTTATTTATAGGGTATGATTGTAATTATCAAACCATTCTTTATGTAATGGCACCACATTTAATGACATTTTTTCTTCTTTGGTCGTCCATACCAGAAGCTTTTTATAAATCTTTTTTACAAATCAACTCTGAAGTAAATAGAGACGCAAGTGTCATCAAGCCTCAGCGTGCGCTCGAAGCAACGTATTTTCCAGCAAAGCATCGTGGTATTTGTGCCTTCAAAATACAAGGGAATTTCCTATTCAGGTATCATTGAGTCAGAAAGAGAAGAGAAGAAATTTTACACTACTTTCATAGTAATCGATTTTGTGTTTCAACAGATCCCGCATTTAGGGGATACATCTCAAAAGGAAACGCAAAGAAATGTAGATGAATTTGAAATCGGTGCCCTTTATACATGTACCTAATTACAAATACAGCGAACACAGTCCATACGAAAGATGTACACATTTTGGAAGGCAAATGTGAAGCGTACACGCTACAGTAAAAGGTAAAATTCGATATCCCCCATTCATGAGCCTAATTACAGAAACACTGAGAATAATGAGTACGAAAGATACGATACGAAAGGTACGTGTAGGTACACAATCTCCAAGTTCAAGTTGAATAGCATTACTAGAAGCCAAGTTAATTTCAAAAAATAATATCTTCGGTGGAATAAATTCGCATCAATGAGAACACCCTTTCGAGCTACGATGCGATTCAGTACCTCGGGCTTCGGGCGGTCTAAATGGAATATACAACCAATCGATATTCCATTGCAAATATGTGCCACTCGTGTCTTCATCATGAAAACAATTCTGGCGCAACGTCTTTGATAGTTTAATTTAAGGACTTTGAATCCTTAATGACAGTAAAATCATTATCATTTCACTTCATTGTGCGAAAAATGTTATATGAACTCTCATCATACTCTAGCTACAAAAATGTCTTACCGATTTTGTGGTACTATAATTATTATATCTTCAGAACCTTGAATCAATCCACGAATGTCAAAGTCGGTTTGGTCAGGTATTTTTATCATTTTCGGAAACATTAATATTGATTTCACATCATGCTAATAGGGCTGGGCTGCAAGTACTGAGGCTCATAAATAGCGAAAGTCACCCATAAGTTTACGTTTATGACTCGATGAAAAGTATTTAGAACCACGCGAAAGATTTTAACTATGCACTTCAGATTTATTTTATTATTCCCCTCATAAAAATGATGTCGTGGGTACAACAGAACTTTCTTCTTAAAATTTTTGTTCATTCTTATTTTTATTTTTTAATTATTCTTTATTCTGCAAAGTTAATCGCCAAAAACTACGAAAAAATTAAATTTACAATTTCCATGGACCGATTAGTTTTTCTGAATGCAAAATTGTCTCGGATTTAATGGTATTTGGATTTGATCTAGCTCTCTTTTCTCTAAATAAATCCCGTTATTTATATTTTTCAAAGCAATTATAAGGTGGGGAGATTATCCATAGGCTGTTACAAAAAAATATATTCAAATTTCAATCCCGACGATTGGATTTCAAGTAAAATTCATTTTAATTTGAAAATATTATTTGTGACTGATTATTAATAGTACTATTCTATGATTGCCTAAAATTTTTGCATAAGAGGACACAAATAGATTGGTACACGTCTACCCTTCTACAATAACTCATTTAAACGGTTGAATCTCAATCGATCCAGAGGCTTAATCTCACCCTAGTGCCAATCTTCGCCTCATCCCGACTCCCCTCATGTCCAATCTCTTTTCATCTCTCTCTCTCTGTCTTTCTACCCCCCCCGTTACTCCCCCCGTTGTCTCCCACCGCCATCCCTCTCATCTTGCATGCACGACGTGCGGCCTCTTCGACCCCTCTCCCCTTTCCACTCCTGTCCTTCATCTTCCCCTTCTTCTCCTCTTCTCCTCTCCCCAGTCTAAGCTTCCCCTTCCCCACCAGATCCCCCTGCCCTAAACCTCTCAAGTCCCCACCCTCTCTTCCCACATTCTGCATCACTCCACCCCCTACCAGCGTCCCCCTCTTAAAAATCTATCTCCAATTCCACACCGGCACACACTTCCTTCCTTCTCCCTCCACAGTCCTCCGTAGCCTTTCCCCTCCGCTCCCCCACATCGCCTGCTCCCTCTCTGACTCTCTTCCGCCCGTTCACCAATGGCGTAGAGCGTCTGTCCTTGTCAAAACCGCGTCCCGGTATATTTCCATTAGGCCCTTCCGATATGTTATTTCAGCCACTTTTCTGATCGTCATCCCGTTTCGCACTCAACCCCGATCACTGTCGTTTTCGGAATTTGTATTTTTTTAACACACGCAGGATTTTTTGCATAAACTCAAACGAGTGAAAAAAAGCGATGATAATGTATCCGGCCATGCTAGGCAATTTTATCCTCCTGGCAAAACTTTGATTGAATTCCTATGCAACTCGTCTTGTGATGTCAAAAGTCTCCCACTCGCCTGTCTTCAATCGTTCGAATTCAGATTAGAGGTCCAGTGATAGGGGCGGTGTTGCGAGTGATCCGCAATGTTGAAACGCGTTTCCAGTACTCACTATTCGCAATCTGCCTTAGTCATTACTCATAGATCAGCGCTCGTCGAGATGAAATGCTTCCCCAATTTCAGTGATAAAGCCTGCTATAATTTTTCCTCCTTGCATGACTTAACACTTCTTCAATTAGAGCCATAAAATCAGTTTGCCATTATGCATTTAATAAAGAATCAGTTTATAGAAGGTTAGAAAAATAGCCCAATGTCTTATAAGCCATTATTATAAACAAAGGGAAATAAGAATAGATTATCTTTTTTAATAAAATATCTTGATCGCAATCACCATAGTCTCAATTTATTTTTAAGCATGATATGTACCTTCGCTGGTATAGCATGAATATTTTACTCCAGTCATAAAAATGTGAACAAAACGTTAACTTTTATGTAAATATCTATACAGCAATAAACTGAAATGATTTTTATGCGATATGGTTCGTATGATCCAAGCTTCACCAGTCATGTGGAACAAAACTTTCAAGAAATATTAGTGAGTGAGCATATATGTTTTACTCTTATTTATGTTTTGATCATCGAAAGCAGAAAATTGAAATACCTAAGCTTCTTCTCCCCGGCGTCATTTTAATTGAATAAAAACCTTCCACCTTGCTGTTGGGCAAAACCGAAATTCAAAGCATGATTCGATGTGTTAGTCCAGAGTATTTTATCTACTTTAATCTGTCTGAACGTGATGTCTTTTTTCCTTGTAACTTTTATCATAACCATAGATTTATTTAAAATTTTTAAAGCAAGGCAAAACTTTTTCCCGGAAATTTGTTCAAAATTTTTAGATTTCAATGGCGATTTTACGATTTCAATTACGTTTTTGAGATAACTTGAGATATGCGCACTGGCAGCATTTATTTACTCCAGTAATAAATCATTTTTATAACTGTGAATTGAATGTATTTGAAATAACGGAACGTTGAAGTAATTATAAATTTGAATCTTCTGATTAGTTGTTAAATTTTTAAAGTATAATTTTATTTTTAATTAATGCCAAAGGCCATTCTTAACTAAATTCTGGGATTTGTCACTCATGTAATATTTTTACCATGGGGTAAAGTAAACAACATGAATATCTTTTTAAAGCTCAAGCAAAAGAATCTACTTCTATTATGCTTTAAACATAACATGTAATTAACGTCATTTAAATTTTAAGATAATTCTATGAAACTATTGTTCCGTTATATCTTTTACTGCCTTGTAACCATGTCTTTCATAAAAAACCAGCACTACGGGGTTTAAAGTTTATTAGGATATAAATGGGCGATTAAAATGTATTAATTGTTCAATGCACGGAGGATATTTCTTGTTTTTAAATATTATCATAGATTTATAGTCCATTGAACTTAAACGCCAGTCATTACACACTTATGTTTACACCTCTGCATATACCGATACTGTTTTTTCTGCTAAAAAACAAAATAAATGTTTTAACATTAATTTTGAAAAATTGCTTTTTAAATTTCCCCATTGTAGATTTTAGCTTAGTGGTTATTTGCAATTTTATTTCGGTCGTTAATTAAAGTCCTAGGGAGATCGTGTGCAATGGGCTCAGATGAGTAGCAATGTTAATCGGCAATGGGCTTGTTTTCATCTCGGAAGGAAGAATTGATTATTTAAATGGTTGATCATGATGTGTAATATTGCCAACATTTATGAATCAGCATGCTAAATGTTGTGGCGTAGCTTACGCGCTTTTGCTGACATTAACGCTTTTTATTGTTGTACCGCCGTTATAAACATAGAAAATATGTTATTTTAATCTCTCATTCCTTTTGTCTATGTTTGTCCTCTTTGTGTGATTGTTCATGTACTCTGTGGCATGGAAAGAATTCCAAAGCCATCAATTCCTTCCTGACCAAGAAGTACAATGGCTCGGTAAGCAAAACATTTATTTACTAATCACAATCACTGCTTTAACTGTCTTAAATATTGACAACACAATGAAACCCTGGACATTTGTGTCCGCGAAGACCATTGATGCTAAGGAAAAGCTTGCCTTGTAAAAATTGCCTTTATTTTTGTATGAGTGGAGGAGATGAATGTAATCCACAAAATAAGCATATGCTAAAAAATAATTAACAAATAATCTCTTGCAATTTGTAGACTGAGCGTGTGCGAACTGGCCTACTCTTCTGATGGACCTTTGGCCAAAGTCCGTGTCCCAAATTATTAAGAATTCTTTTGCAGGGTCTACGTTGCAGAAAATTAATGCTGGATTTCGATTCGCTTCTTTTTTTCGGACCTCGCTTATCTCTCTCTCTCTTCAACCCCACGCTCCCCTCTCACATCAACGGACAAAAAAATCCCGGTCCCCCGAACCCCGCCCCTTTCCCCCTTTGTTGTTTTGTGTTCAATGTCCGACCACTAGATGGCATTTCTCCAGAGTCGCTCCATCTCCTTGGTGGACATGTACATCGACAACTCGGAGCCCTCTGAGAACGTCGGCCAGATCCACTTCAGCCTCGAGTACGATTTCCAGAACACGACGCTCATTCTACGCATCCTGCAGGTGAGGAAATTGCTCCTTCTCTTGCACCCGCCTCTGCTCTGTGTGTGGCTTGAAGTGGTACTTAGCGAGGGGTGGGCAGGCGGCGAACGTGGCACTAAAACGTCGTGCAGGGACGGCCTTAATGGAAGAATCCTCCCTTAAAAGGGGTCGAGTGTTTTTATCAAGCTCTAAATTCTAAGTTCTCTTTTAAAGTTGCACGTCTACCTCGTCGGGTTGAAACTTAACTTTCTACTTAGCATTATTTAATTATTTCTCTGGCTTTCTTGAGAGCTTTGGAGAGGAGGGAGGGGTCGAGTGTGCGGCGTGAGAGTAGATTGGGGGCGATTTAACTGATTGAATTTTTAATTGCCGTCCTTGGGGAGCCAGAATCTTGAGTGTATGTACTGTTTATCTTGAGGTATGAATTTTGTGTCACTGAGAGTTAATATTTAGTAACTTATTTGTGTGCATAAATATTAATTATTTGACGGCAAAATATGTAACAATTGGACTTTTAAAGAGGTGAATGTAGATGAGCAAAAAAGTGCAATGAACGCGTTATTTTGCGGAGTTAGCTTTTATACGTGCTCATGGTCCAACGTGAGTGGGTTGGAATTGATAATTGAGATATGGTTACAAAAGAACTCAGAGGAAAATTTACCATCTGGGAGATACTTTAAATGGTTTTAAAATAATTGTTGTGTTGTTATCATTATAAAGATATCAAGTTCGGTCTGCAGAGTGACTGACTCTTTTCAGCGAGTCATTTCCATTTATTCAATTAACTACTTGCTATGTTATTTTCTTATCATTCACCTCAAACATATGATACATTTTCTTTTGTTATATATATATTCATATATATGTATTCATATACACATATAATTTTACGAATGGCGAAATTAATTGAAAAAAAACTTTGAAATTGTGAATCTTGTTCTAGAAATATATTGTTTCTTTAAATGAAAAAAATAACTGTAAGACCTTAAAAGTTATCTAACATTATCTGACATTTTTTTGTGATTATTTTGGTCAAAACTCAAATATTAATCATAGATCACCGTGTATCACAACTAATTTTTCACGTAATATTTAATTTTCAAATAATGTAAGTCAAACAAAATATGAGTTATATTGGTTCGGTATTTTCATTAGAGAGCCTATTCGAATTAAAATCTTAGCAATATTTTAATGTGATAATATTTGAAAATATAAATATTAAATAAATAATCGAAATCCATTCCAAATTACTGATGAACTACATGACGGTGATACATTTGAAATTGTAAATTCAATATTGTATGTAGAAGCTTTAATAGGAATATCGCTTAATTCGACATTAATGGCAATCATGAATATTGTTTGAAGTAGTCATGAAAATTAACACATTCTCAAGCTGACTGGCATAAACTGCGTTCAAAATAACACTTGCTCAAACGTCAGATTTAGTTCATTTTTCAAATATCGATGCACGCTTGACTAAACGACTGACATTCGTAATAATGGCTGAAAGGATAAGAGTTATCGTTTTTAAAATGACTTTTTCCTCTTAGATCTTGGCACCCATGAACATTACGCACGCATTTACTTTTATTTAACGAATTTAGTTTTTGACCCACCGTATATTTTCTTTCGTGATAGAAGTATTGGTAATCTTGTAGATTCTAGTGCTGCAATTTTAATTTTCTGTATATTTTGGCCTCCATATTAGGTATCTCTCGGGAAACACAATGCAATAACTCAAGCGGAATTATCTGATTAATCGTACCAACTATTCACCTCGTCATACAAGTGTGTATCTTTCCACATGAGAAGGGATCCAGGATCCGGTTTGACTCAGCACAGAAAAGGGGGAGTGAAGCGAAATGGTCTGCTTAAAATCCCAGTAGACAGGAGATCGATTACGTCAGAAATCGTTCCTCGGATTTCGGAATGAATCTTGAAGCAGCAGTTTTTCGTCTTCCTAGGGAGTGATTCTGTAGGGATATACCTTATGTCAAGATGGCATTTGGCAATTGTGGCACGCTCACCATTCTTAGGCATTCTGCATTATTTTCAATTAACACGGATTTTAGATGCACCATGTTATAAAAATGGCGTTAAATGATGGCTTATAGACTTAAAAACTTTGAAATAGAGATTCGTCAATAAGAATATTTTATTATATTTGCTTATTGCTAATAAACTGAAATGCATTGAAATTAGAAATAAATTGAATTTTGTTAATTTTGACTTTGAACTCTTACCCACTAAATATTTAACTTCTCTTGTATGGGCCAAGGAGGTAACGTTAATTATTTAAAAATAAATATATTTAAAATATTGGCGGTGATGTTCACATACTTACTGTATTTCATTGCTCGTTTCAAAACTATTTTTGCCTAAAATCAGATACATACTTCAATTTGTTGTCCAAATAACAGAACTAATTACATAGCGTCAAATATAATGAAATTTATTTGAGTTCTTAATATTTTTATTTGAAAGAAATATCATTTGGCATATTTTCTAATTGATTCAAGCTCTTTTGATTAAAATATTTTTGCAATGACATATGGTATGTTTCTTTCTCATCTTGCAAAACAAGTTTAAATGTCGTTGATATTACTAAAAACACAGAATACAGAACTTAAAGCAAAATACACAAAAGCCATGTGAACCTTTGTAAAGAATGATATAACTTTGCAGGGAAAGGAGCTGCCAGCAAAGGATCTTTCGGGAACATCCGATCCTTACGTGAGAGTCACGCTCCTGCCGGACAAAAAGCATCGACTGGAGACAAAAATCAAACGGAGAACGTTAAACCCTAGATGGAATGAAACTTTCTACTTTGAAGGTGCGTACTCTCTACATAAGTCTTCCTTCAACCAAGCAGTACTTACATTATTTTTTATCATTGCAAAGTTACTTTGCAATTGGTTACTTAATATTTTGGATGTATTATCAAATTCTCCTTGCCCGCGATATTATGCATCATTTATTCCGGAATTTTAATTAAGACCTCCCTTGTTCATCTGTCAAACTATACTAAATACTTAGAAAAAATATACAATTTTTTGCCTTATATGAAAATATGTGATTATTATTATATGCAAATATGTATATATATGTATATATATAAATATATATATATATATATATATATATATATATATATATATACATTCAATTAAGGATACATTAAATACGCATAAAATAGGCTGATTTTGTGACTTTCCGTGTTTTATGTACTTTTTATTACAGTATGATGTAAACAATGACCGATGGCATAATATTTGTAGCAATTCAAACACAAAAGTTTAGCATGGAGACTTAAAAAAGAGAAATGGGTGTTCTATTAACCCTATTAACGCAGCAGGTTAATGCGTAACAGTTGATAAGCCATTTGACAGTCATTATCTCATGGTTAAAATTCTGAGAATAAAGATAAATAAAATTGAATAAGAGGCTTTTAACCCTTAAAAATTCACTTTATATCATCCAAGAAGTAGCACCAAAACTGTTGATGATAATTAAGCAGACGCAAAAATTCAGTTTCCATAGAGCTACAATTTTGTTGTGTAATATATCAGTTAATGCCATTATAATGAAAGTTATGGATCTGGTAAAAACCCAAAGTAATTTCTTTAAACAAGGGAAATTGGTTTAATTTGAGCTCGATCTGAAAGTTTCTTTTAACTTCAAAAATGGCCGAAACTACATGATAGAATGACAGCCCATCCCGTAAAGTAACACTTTTTGTAGAGGTGGCACCTGGTACAAATGATTGATCAGTAAAAAAGCGGGTGACTAATGTACAAGACCTCTTCTCTTTTCTTTCCCATAGATTGAATAGATTAAATAAGTTCTCTAAGTCATTTGCTTCTAAAATGCGTATTGTGATAAATTTGCTGAAGCTGTTACAACAAAAGGGATTTTCATAATGATAGTGTCATTTTGCTTTCAGTTGAATTATTTTTTCTCGTGTATTCGGAAAAAAATTAGATAACTCTTGTAACCTCACTTAAGGTAATTTAATATTCTGTTTGTTCAACACATCTGAGATTCCTCTTTGAAATCCAAGATTACTTCTCACTCACTAAAAAAATGCATGAGTTTCGTTAAAAGTTACTCTCTTCGAATTTCCCGCAGGTTCTTTGAATTTATCATGAAGTCAGTTTGTTTTTAAAAAGCGAAATACCAGCTCGTACCATGTTATTTTCAGGTAAATACTTTAATACCGTGGATTAGGACATTTTTTTATTTTAATACCAAATACTAAGGGATGAACGATATTATTTAAATTTATTTAATCCATTTCCTTTTTTATTTCTCATTTTTATTTCTTAAAAAAAACCCACCTTCAGAGAGCAAGAGAAACCAGGTACACTAAATACGAGGGTCATCCGGAAAGTAGTACCCGTTCGTGAAATAAAGACACAAAAGTAAATATTAACAAACATAAAAAATTTTATTTGAAAGAGGATACTTTAAACTACTTCTCAACATAATCTCCAAGCAAATTAAGGCATTTGTCATAACGTGTGACAAGTTTCTGTATTCCTGCTGCATAGTCCTTCGCCGCCAGCTCATTGAGATACGCGAGGGACCCATCTTGCACAAATTTTTGCATAATGCAGATGGTGTTTAACAATTTCATGAACAATTGTTCGAGAAACATTGGGAAAATGCTCACAGATGTCATCAATTGTGACGCGCCGATCGTTCCTCACGAATTCGTCAACTGAGCTCACCAGTTGGTCTGTAATGACAGACGGTCTCTCCGAACGCTCATCGTCGTGTGTGTTCCCCCTCCCCATGTTGAAGTTGCGACACCACCGCCGAACAGACGACTCGTCCATTACATTGTCTCCATACACCTCCTTTAATTGGCGATGAATATCACATGGGCGAACGTTTCTTGCATTGAGGAATTTAATCACTGCCCTCACTTCACAACTGGCGGCGTTCTCAATTTTTTTAAACATTGTAAACAATCACAGAAACAACACAGGCAATGCTAGCGTCACGCAACTCGGCTCAGAGAAGGCAGACAAGCCACTGAAGCTATCTGACCTCGTCCAGCGGCTACTCGCGTCGTCAGCACTTCATGCGGCACGAACGGGTACTACTTTCCGGATGACCCTCGTATGAAGCAAGAATCTTCTTTTAGGAGATTTATTTAAAAGCACCATTTGTTTATTGTTCATCAAGGATATCTGCCCTTTCTGCTGACCTCCAATGTCGTGCGTCATCAATCGATTAGTTTTATAGCAATATTTTTCTTCATTCAGTGTAACAAACCAATTGCAGAATAATTAAAGATATCAGGAGTGTTGAATGACCACACATACTTTATTTATCCCAAGACAAACATTAATTCTCGATGAGTAAAACAGTTATCTTAGAGATATAATCTTTAGTTTGGGCAACGATCCAATTGCTCTAACCTGGTTCTCTAATAAATTAAATGGAACAAGGTCATGAGTTAAAGAGTTACTAACGTGAAGAATTGAAAAATAATCCTTCCGTGTTTTAATTGGAGTAAGTGCGCACAGTTGCTAGTTTCATTCCGTTATGATATTTAAGACCTTTAATTGAATACGATCGGAGATATAATTTTCTCGGATGTATTTCAGAGCATTTCATTTGCCAAGTACGTTTTTTTTCGATTTTAATTCGATATATAAGGTTATAAAATCTTACACTTATTCTGTACTGTAAGTTATTTTCTGCGTTGATTTCTTACAATAATCTTATTAGATACAGTTTCCGCAAAATGCTATCTATTAATTGGCAAGTTTGTGCTTGGTAAGGATAAATTGAGCTTCTAACGGTCTTTTTATGACTGACTAATTTAAATAATATCCCTAGAGCCGAAAAGGAGATTTCCTTTACATTTCAGGGAAACACACAGTGGTCAAGTAAGTGCTTAAATATACATTCAGGTGAAAATTATGTACCATATGTGTTCCACAAGTTCATTATTTTTTTGCTGACACATATGCCCCATAACTTTATGTGATTTTTTTGGAATTAATTAAGTCAGTAAGGGATTTTAGTTTTCCTCTTACTCTTCATGATTTCTTTTTCACTATTTTAAATTTTATTTATTGTTTTAAGCGGTCATAATGTGCGTAGGTCCAATATCTCCGCTACATTAATCGAAACGTGACTTACAAGCTTTTTTGAATGAATATTTAACCTTTCAAGCATCCTGTACTTTCTATTTGAAGAGTAGTTCTCTTTCAATTTTAATTAATCGTGGAAATGATTATGCATGTTAACTTTTGATCGCATATTTAAAATCACACAAAATATTTAAAAGCTTTGAAAAATATATTAACCTTCCATATATCTCAGAAAAGTTATTCCATCGTTTACCAATAGTATGAACATTTATTTAATAAAGGTGCTTGTAAATAAATTTAATAATTGAAATTTTTTAACTCATAACAACAATAACTAGAGAAATTAGATGATGGTTTTAAGATTCAGTCAACCTAATTGTGACCTATTATTTTTCTATTTTGCTTTATTGAGTAAAACCATTTTATTTATTGAGATAGATTCTGATTTCAAGTCCTGGGAAATTACGTAAACTTACGGTAATTCAGAAGAAATAAGCGCCACAGGAACAGTTAAGGAATTTATGTAATTATTAATGCATAGCTGTATATAATTTATTATGCTTTACTTAATGATACTCCATATCCATACTCATTTTCCATCCATACTCATTTTCCGTTTTATAATATAGGTCAAGCAAATCAAAAATAACAAAGATGGAATCAAAAAGTTGGCGAAGTTGCATTCTTTTACACAGTGAGATTTTATCGAGCCTCAGAAGAAAAACTAGTAACAGACTCCATGTTATGGAGAGTATTTATAATTATCCATATGGTAATATTTTCCTTGAAAAATGTGCATCCTTCGAGTCAGTTATACTATAATTCTCCCGCATTTTCTTCGTCGCAGAGTTCGCATTATTTACCCCTCCAAACTGATTCGCTTCGAACTTAAAATATTTTTTCTCTCTAATAACTGAGAACTGAATGAAAAAATGTTTTATTCTTTTTTAACAGATCCCTCAAATCCCCACAAAATCGCTTCGGAGTTGAAGCAATTGTTTCGCATAAATTACAGCAATTCCCACGAAAATTGTTGGTTATGCACTTTGCCTGAAAGGACTGGCTCATTCTGTACACCATCGCTTTCCCATCGGAGTTCAGGAGATTTGGAATTAGCTGTCCCGCAAAATACACCGGGTAAAAGTTCTTGCCACGTACTTACTCGTACGTGCAAGTTGTGGGGAAAGGTGGAGGCGATTTACGCCGAAGCTAGAATATTTTAGTAGACCCAAATTATCTTTTGTCTGCACCTGAACGGATGAGTGAGCGTGCGCTCCGATTCACGCAGAACCGTTACGCCCTTCCCAGTTTTTCATTCACCAGCGAATTAGAATGCGAATGAGGAGCAAGTTAGACCATCTCGTGGGAGAGGAGATTTTACGTACTTTTTATCGCCGTGTTCAAAATTATGCAACCAAAAATCAACAAGTGGTTGAACGGCAGCGAACGATTCGTGGCATGCTCTCACCCGTTGAACATGAGCACGACTCGGGTCTCCCTGCCTGTCTTCGCACTCGTGATTTAAAAAAAGCTCGTTTTCCTTGCTCCGTCGCAAACACTTGTCTGGCTTAGTTTTTATCGTCTTATGAAATGATTCGTTTTATTGCAATGAGTGAGGTTGCTTCTTCTTCCCTGCAAAAGGGGAAAATGGTGATTCTCTGCGAATTGAATCTTTGATCCTACCAACTAGGAAACATTTATAAAACCAAAAACTTGTTATCCCCAAATGGAGCGTTCAAGTACCGAATTATATGTATTTAGTAGCCCTAACTTTGAATTGAATGATTTTATTTTCATTCCGCTACGAATTGATTGGTATTTAAATATTTACCAACAATATCAATATCAGATGCTGGAAATGAGAGATGAAACTAAAACACTATAAACTATAAATTATATCTAGGTAACCATTTGATCCTGTTTTTGTGTGGATATTTTTTTAATTTTGATAAATTCAGGCTAAAAATAATTTGAAGCGTACTTAGACTCGTTTTGAAGTCCTTGGGATTGAAACACTACGATATTCAAGTGGGAGCAAAAAAACAGTAGCAATTGGGTTACAATAGATAAATAAATACATATATATATATATATATATATTTATATATATATATATATATATATATATATATATATATATATATATATATATATATATATATATATATATATAATGGGCTGACACAATATAACACAAATAGAAAAGAATAGACACATTTAAAAGAACACTCACACGTTAAATTGTTCGAGCTTTCGGCCCTCTCAGAGGCCTTCTTCAAGAGAGACTGAGTGAAAGAAGGCCTCTGAGAGGGCCGAAAGCTCGAACAATTTACCGTGTGAGTGTTCTTTTAAATGTGTCTATTCTTTTCTATTTGTGTTATATTGTGTCAGCCCATTATTGTGCCGCTCGTGTGAGTTTTTCCGTACAATCGTTGTATATATAAATATATATATATATATATATATATATATATATATATATATATATATATATATATATATATATATATATATATATATATATATGTGTGTGTGTGTGCGTTCTTTTTTTCGAACATTTTTGATTCTTATCATATCCTACAGGTTCTTGAGATAAGCGTCTAAATGTTACCGAATCATTAATTTGGGAAAGCCAGTAGCTTCAGACTTGATCACTTTTAAGAGGTATAACAATTAATTTTTTTGACTTTTTCGTAATGGCGATCCATGATACGATTAACCCGGTAAGGCACTACTGAGGAACGCACGTAGCGACAGGAACGGTGTTAAGTTTGGTGTATTTAAATTTGAATAAAGGTGGTAGCGTTTTCGCTTCATTAATAACAGTGAGGTTTGCGCGCTATGAAGATTCAAGATTACGTCTCCGGTCGAACAGGTATTTTAAGTTTATCTGATTCTGAGCCATATTGTTTCAATAGTTGAAATTTTTCGTGGTTTAACGTGGAAAATTTTAGTTACAGTGAGCCAGAAATTTTTCGATTAATGGTAAACTTGTAGCCATTGCCGTGTTCTTAGGGTGCAGAAAATGATAACTTTTAGTCAAATCATATGCACTTACTGGCAGTTTCAGACGTAAAATGCTACTGGTTCTGTGAAATAAAGAATTTCCAATGACAAATGTATGTAATTAAGTGATATAATTATTTATACTAGAAGTTTAAGCTATAAAGTTACTCCTTGTTTAAATTTGTATTTATTACCAGCACTTCATCAATTTAGCTCAACTGTGTCAAGTGCCTAAGTTAAACGATTGATTACATGATCCAAGGGGGCTGTTTTTAACTTCAGGGTGCGTTCCCAAAGTAATGCATTTGAATTTCCCGAACCGCTTGTATTGATTGGAATGGAATTGAACCATAGGTGAATGGATGCTAAGCTTTGCCGCTAAGTCGGTTTCATTGCTCTCCAAGCTGTGAAAGCGGCAGGACGTCAGTTATTGTTAACCTCTGCGCGCCGACCGTGTCACGAAAAAAATAGAATCGACGATCGAGCAGCGTTATGCGCATAAGTTTTTTGCTAGAGTGAAAAAATCTCTTCAGGATACTAACAAAATGATTTGTAAGGTTTACGGGGACTCTGCTCTGTCCCAAGATTAAACCTCATCTATAAACTATCTTCGAGATGAGGATAGTAGTTAACCCAATCGATATATTCCATAGTGATCTAAAAGATCACTTTGGTATATATGGAGTAGTAAAGATCACTATGGAATATATCGATTGGGTTAACTACTATCCTCATCTCGAAGATAGTTCTTGATAAATGAGAGGATTCGAACTTTCTGGAAATAAATCAACATAATCTATGATGAATAACTGATCATAGCTCTTTTCTACTTGATAATTTTTTTTATTTAAAGACCGGGTTTCGATGTATTATATCATAATCAGGATCAGTTATTCATGATGTTCGACTTCCACCACATCACCCCTGGAGTTACTCAATTTACAATCTATGATGAAGCAATTGTTTTTATAGTAATACTTATTCCCATTGCTGTATACTTTTAATTAATAGCGCAAGTTCTCTGATTTATTTTTTATTAATAGTACATTTTATCAGCCATGTTTGTTTTAACTATTTAAACATATATCATCAGCGTTTTGTAAAAAATGTCAGGTAAATTTCACCATGAATATTTATTTAATTATATTGTTTTGATTTATCCACTTTTCTAAAGAAATGGCTAAACTTCATAGGAGCCTAGCAATTAGAGCGTTTAGTGATGAATAGGATCCCGGTTTCGAGTGCTATAGCTGCGAAGCCACTCAAGATGCTGAGTTCTACTCTCAATTATCAAATCAATTTCTTGGGTTCATCACTGTGACTTTTTATGATAGGGTCCCATTTCATTGTATTTTATTATCAACTATGCCATTATAAGTATTATTCTTAGGTAATGAGTGAAGTGGTGTTTATTTTTCAATCAATAACTCATCAATTTAATAGTTTTCTCCGTAATTTACTCTATCTTTATTTAGAATTTTGGGGAAGAAAGCAAGATGTGATTAAAATGTTTTAATCAGTGTGAAGAATTTTTCTAAAACACTTACTAATCATATAATATACCTACTCATATATTGTAAAGCATTGATTAAATGAAGCTTGAGTAATTGCAGTGATTGTTGACTGTAAACAACAGGATATAATTATTCAAGTTGGATGTGTTCTTTCATTATTTAACAATTCTTCGGTCTCAAGAATGTAGTGTTATATGCATGATTTTCAACAGTAACGAAATTATACTTCAAGTCCTGCGGATTTAGCTGAAGCAACTGTATACCTGCCTTGGGCCAGGGCACGTTTTTGGTCAATTGTGAGTCATCACGGCACCCACCTTGTAAATATATTTCTCATGTAGAAATGTCGAAGTATTATATTATCTTACCCTTTACTCAAGATGTCTATAGCACGAACAAATTAACGCACCCTTTACTACCGTTTATTTTGAAATCATGAATTTCATCGATGATATCTGGAGTAGTAACTCCTGAAGGGGGATTGTACGTTCAGCGTCAATGTAAAAAGTATTGAAAAACTTATCAACATTTCTAATCGAAGTTGAATACTCAGTATTTTTTTATCAAGTTTACCATAGTCTCCTGAGAATTTATTTACACAAAGTTTTGATGAATTAATGTTTTTACCAGCGAATGAATTACACCTTCATTATTTTCTGTAATAATTCAACTTGCTCTATTTGACAACCTCTAAACACACCAATAATTCCTGTAATTCACCAATCTGTCAGATACTTGGTGCATGTTCCTGAAAGAGATAATATTGACTAAAAATAACTTAGATGCCCACAAGTAGTACCGTCTCCCATACTTTGCACGGACTTTTCAAATTATCTTCAAATGTGGTCTAAAGATTAAAGGTAAATTAAAAATTGAGTATTCTGAATACATTCATTGTCTACCTCAAACAACTAATGCTAATGGGGATTTTTAATTTAAAACCCTTGCAATAATTTACTTATATACCTTCGTTTTTGTATATTTTCAGGTTTCCCAATTCAAAAACTGCAGAGCCGAGTACTCCACCTACATGTATTCGACTATGACAGATTCTCGAGGGACGACTCTATAGGAGAAGTCTTTCTACCTCTCTGCCAGGTGAGTCATGAACCATTTTAACTGAATACCTGCACCCGTTGATATGACAGGATTTTAATGGTTTTCATTTATGATTCTTACAAAAAACTGCATCTATTAATGATCCATGCAGCGAAATTAAAAACAATATAATTCAATAATTAAAAAACCATTCATTCAGCCTTTGGGATGGTACGGTACTCAATAAAAATGTCATATCCCAGATGTTTAACATAACTTATAACTATATATATATATATATATATATATATATATATATATATATATATATATATACGATATGTATATATATGTACAGGGACGCACCCAAAAGTGGTAGGACTGATCTTCTCTGGCGCGAACGTAGCGGTGGAGGGGGATCTCCCTGGCAGGGTAAAGTGGAGGGGGCTCTGAGAAACAGACCAACACCAACCTCAGTCGCCTGCGGGCTGTCGTTGAGTGAGGACACCGTTTTTAGTGAAGCAAGTTTTTTGTCCGCGTGGAAAAACAAAATGAATCTCAATTTAGAACAACGTTATTCCGTGAATTTTTGTGCGAAACTCGGGAAGACGGCAACTGAGACCCTCGATATGATCAAGCAGGCTTATGGGGACACTGCCTTAAGCCGTTCCACAGTATTTGAGTGGCACAAGTTGTTTAAAGAGGGTAGGGAGCTCGTTGAAAACGACCATCGCTCCGGCAGGCCGTCGACGGCAAGAACCGACACGAATGTGGACAGAGTAAGGACATTGCCGAACACAGACCGACGCTTAACCAGTGAAGACATTTCAGACCAGTTGGGTCTGTCTGCATCTAACGTCCAACGCATTATTTCACAGGATTTGGCCACACGCAAGGTGTGCGCCAAGATGGTGCCGAAAATTCTGAGTGTCGACCAACAGGCAACTCGTGTGCGCATTTCCGAAGAAGTGTTAGCAAATTTGCAGCGAGATGAAAATTGTTTGGACAATATGATAACTGGTGATGTAACATGAGTTTTTCAATATGACCCCGAAACGAAAAGACAATCCGCGGAATGGCACACTTCCGCGTCCCCACGTCCAAAAAAGGCTCGCATGAGCAAATCAAAAATCAAAATGATGTTGATTGTGTTTTTCGACCGTCATGGAGTGGTTCACAAGGAGTTTGTCCCACCAGGGGAGACTGTGAATGGGAACTTTTACGTGCAGGTGCTCACCCGTCTCCGAAAACGCGTGAAAAGAGTCCGACCGGCCATCGCAAACTGCTGGGTGCTTCATCATGACAACGCGCCGTGCCATGGTGCGCTCGTCATCAGACAGCTCCTGGCAAAATACGGCGTTGCCACGTTGCCGCACCCGCTCTATTCTCCCGATCTGGCACCACCGGACTTCTCCTTCTTCCCCCTGATGAAAAGACAGCTCAAGGGACGACGTTTTGACTCGATAAAGGCCGTTCAAGAGGCTTCGTCGAGGGTCATCAACGGCATCCCCAAAGAAAATTTCCATCGGGCGTACGGGGAATGGGAGCAACGTTATACTAAGTGTGTAGCAGCTCAAGGAGCATACTTTGAAGATTATTAAGTCGATGTAAGTATATCGTCAATAAAATTCTTGTAAAAAAATCAGTCCTACCACTTTTGGGTGCGACCCTGTATATATATATATATATATATATATATATATATATATATATATATATATATATATATATATAGTATATATATATATATATATATATATATATATATATATATATATATATATATATATATATATATATACTATATATATATATATACCCGTTCCCCACCCTCACCTGAGCAGTCTGAGACATGTACAGGTTGCGGATTTGCCTCCTTTCTCTCCAATCTATTCCTATTTTCTGCAATATACTCATTAGTTTTTCCCAGTTCACTCTATCAAAAGCTTTTTCGAAATCTACGAAACAGGCAAATACCTCCTGGTTGTGTTCTATATTCCTCTCGATTAATAATCTCATTACTGCAATGGCATCTCGCGTACCTCTTCCCTTCCTAAACCCACACTGATCCTCCCCTAAGTAATCATTTGCCTCACTCTCTATCATTTTGTTTATGATCCTTGAGAACAACTTTAGCTGCGTGTGATATCAAACTTATCGTCCTGTAGTCCTCACATGATATATATATGTATATATACATATATATATATATACTACCTTGATCAAAAAGTTCCCGGAATAACCACCGTGTGGCGCTCCCATCGTTCCGATTTGAGTTCTGTTTTTTTTTGTTAAATTGGTACATCTGTTTTTGATATTCCCTTTAAATCTTAGTGTCATAACTTGACATTTGCAAAAGTTACGTAGCCAAGAGTACATCTATCTCTGTGTGTGTTGGCGATTTTTTACAATTGCAGAAATGGATTTAAATTTGCAACAACGAACTTGTATTAAATTTTGCGTAAAAAACGGATTTAGTGGCGCACGGACGTTGGAAATGTTGGAAAAGTGTTTCGGCAACGATTCTCTAAAAAAAACGGTCGTTTACCAGTGGCACGAGCGGTTCAGAAGTGGTCGTGAGTCAATCGAAGATGATGAACGCAGTGGCAGACCATCGACATCGAAAGTCGGTGAAAAAATTGATAAAGTAAAAGAAATGTTGGTCAATAACCGCAAATTAACCATCAGAGAAATAGCGGAGGACTTGAACATTGCCTATGGATCCGCCCAAGACATTGTGGTTAATGATTTGGGTTTCCGTCGTGTAGCAGCAAAGGTGGTGCCAAAAGACCTCAATTTCATGCAAAAAAGAGACCGTGTTGACGTCGCAAAAGACATGATTTGCGAGGCTGAATCCGATCCCACATTCATCAAAAGGATCATTACTGGAGACGAGACGTGGGTTTATGAGTACGACACGCAATCCAGACATCAGGCAATTGAATGGCGTTCACCAAATGAGCCGAGACCAAAAAAACCACGTCGTTTTCAGTCAAAAAAGAAGGCAATGCTGACGGTTTTCATGGATTACAACGGTGTAGTGCATCATGAATTTTTGCCAGAAGGCCAGACAGTAAACAAAGAGTATTATTTGGGCGTTATGAGACGTTTGCGTGAAGCAATTCGCCGAAAGAGACCAGAAATGTGGGCAGAAAACTCGTGGATTTTGCACCATGATAACGCACCGTCGCACAGTGCTATCATTATTCGTAATTTTTTGACGAAAAATGCAACAAATACCATCCAACAGCCACCGAATTCACCTGATTTGGCTCCCTGTGACTTCTTTCTGTTCAATCGAGTTAAAAAACCATTACGGGGAACGCGTTTTAGCAGCCGAGAGGAAGTAATGGAAAAATCGCAGGAAGCACTGATGGACATACCGAAAACCGAATATAAAAAATGTTTCGAGGATTGGATCAAGCGCTGGCATAAGTGTGTTGCAGTCGATGGGGATTACTTTGAAGGGGACAATATAGATTTAGATGAATAAACTTGTATTTTTAATTTTCTGAATAAATTCCGGGAAATTTTTGATCAAGGTAGTATATATATATATATATATATATATATATATATATATATATATATATATATATATATATATATATAATTTTCATTCTAATTAGGTGATACTTTCTGATCAAGGATGTCGTGATTTTGAATGATATATTTTTGTTTGACCATCAGGTTGACCTCTCGGAGAAGCCGTCCTTCTGGAAAGCGC
Organism: Hetaerina americana; assembly: GCF_022747635.1. Lineage (NCBI taxonomy): Eukaryota > Metazoa > Arthropoda > Insecta > Odonata > Calopterygidae > Hetaerina > Hetaerina americana. The sequence continues at coordinate 68,872,225 of NW_027286763.1, forward strand.
TAAAACCGCCTGCGAAGGATAAGTGCGGAGAGTTGCTCACTTCCTTGTGCTACCACCCTAGTAACTCCATCCTCACGCTAACTCTGCTCAAAGCAAGGAACCTCAAGGCCAAGGACATAAATGGGAAATCGGGTGAGTATGTGGAAATAGTCTGCACCTGTCTTTCGCCAAATGCGTTAGCTTGTGAGGCGCATTCATCCCCAGCCTGAAACTTTAAAGCACTCGTTTGCGTCATACCAATTTCCATGTAATGAGTAAGATTGAAATGGATTCTACTTTGAACGTTGATTCTTCTATCGAATTGTTATTCCTGATGGCCTCAAGGTGTCGTCACGACTTTAAAAATGGGTACTAAATGAACAGCATTACAAATTATTTCCTAGCACTCAGGATTTGACGTTATCACTTCTTAAACTAAATCCTTTCATTTATATTACACTTTACACTCCATTGAATAATCTAAGAATAATATTAGATTTACTTTGAAATGCGATAAGATATTCCTTTTATTCATGTTTACCTGATTTACATACATAATTAAATTTGCATCAGTCATAAATTTATCAAATAAAGTGTATTAAATTTCGTTTTGGAGATGGAAATTATTACCTAATGAGATGAACATACCTGAAAATATCGTAACAGTAAATTTTCTTTATGCCCTTCCAGTCAATAGAATTTAGTGCTAGCGCCGTAAATGTAGGCAATTTGTTATACAGTTATGTGTACATTATGTATAACTTTAGGCGTTATTAATTTTGATTCTTGTCAAGATACCTCAATGCACTTTTGGCAATTTCATTTATGCGCTTGGAAATGAAGGGTTAAAATAAATACTGCTGTATCAAAAACAATTCACACTGCAAAAAACTCGACCGAAAGAGTCGCAACGAAGGTTATTCGGAATTCTACACCCATCTTCCATTTTCAAATTCGACCTCTCTTCACGACTTAATCATATCACTGAAAACATTTCGGAATTGAGATTGAAACCATTATAATATTTCCTCTTTTCAAGGAGATTTCAAGCCAAAGAGACCAGCATTTTGAATAAATATTCTCACCTTTTCTCAATTAAGGTAAAACCTGGATATTAACCTAATGGGTTTTGTCATGGGGGAACGGAGAGTTTGATGCCACATGGGCTACTTCAACTGTCTCTCTCCACTAGTTGGGTGGACTAGTCGTACATTAGATGGGTCCCTCATGGCCCCGATCATAATGGAAACTCAAAATGCTCCCTTGAGACCCTTGAAAACACTTGGGGTTCAAGGCACCTCTGGGTAGGTAGCTAACCAGTGGTATCTAGTAGATTACTATTAACCTGAAAGTTTAACGTAGAATGCGCAACAAACTAAAAATGTTGAAATTTGACTTTGACAGCAATTTTCTGATAACAATTAGATTTCCCCATGCAATAAGTACCCCTTTGCATCTGAAGACCTGAATTTTCAAGTCAGAGGATATTTTGTACCAAAAATGTTCCACTGGCAGAAAACGTTAAAATACAGCATGCACCTAATGCACATAGCTTTAGGAGATTTTAAAGTTTTATTATTAATATTAAAAAGTATTAAGGGAGCATTTTAAAAATATATTGGCACTACGTAGCATCAATGATTCAGAAAATTAGAATCAAAGTTTCAATAATTTCTTCTCACCTAGCCGTATACCTATTAAAGTTAATGTCAAGATTGTCCATTTGTATTTTACCATATGAATCGATTTATATGCTTCAATATCATTTATGGAATTCAGGAATTACGTACTATGTTTTTATGCACGTCAACTTTAATTTACGGGATCGCGTTGACGCGGTGGTTTACGTACTTGATTCCCACTAAGAGGGCCCGGGTTCTAATTTCGCCGTTGACAGATATTTTTCAGTAGTATCCCGATCCCTAATTGAGGTGCCTTGTGAAGAGTACTTTGAGTGAGTACGACGTCCGTTGGATGGGACGTTAAGCTGCGGACCACTTGGCGCCTTTCGACAAGAGCAGTTTAATGCCGACGCCGGGTTTCTCTCCACTTTTCATTCTTTTCTATCCATCCCTAATGGCGTTGACCTCAGCTGTCGGTCTCATAAAAACTATTACTACTTCTACAACTATTTTTATGCAATAGTTTACCATGTGATGAGTTTTGTTTTGAGTGGACTTAATTATATAGTGCTATTAATACACTTAATTTATTTTGCTCAATAACATTAAGCTATACTGTTAAGCTTTCTTTGGCTCCAAAAGCACTTTAAAGCTATCCATCAACTCAATAGATTTCGTCAAAAATATATAATATCCTATTCTCAAATCTTTTATGCTTTTATCAAGTGTCCTATTGAACAAGATATTGAATTGCAATGAAATCACCAGGAACATTACAAATATTTACCCATTCCCTATACTTTACATCTTTACTTAGGTACGATACTGAATTTTACTTCTGTTTACAATGTTTAAATGATTGATAGGCAAAAATAATAAATTGATTATTTTCTGTTCAATTTTTATTTTTAAATCGTCTAAAGTTTTTTTATAAAAGCTATTGTAATTTGTGTAAATGTAATTTTTATGCAATGATTTTAATTTATTTTGATTGATTAGTTTCATTCATTCTCTCTTGGTATTGAAAACATTAAATGAAATCCATGTCCTCAGTTCAACACAGTTGCACTACCTGCTATGCCAGTGTTTGAATTAAAAATAGCGTATTTATTTATTTTAATTAGCTGCTTAGCAATGAACGGATTTTATTGATACATTTCAAGTTTTATTGCGTATAATATTACATATAAGTGGGTGATTATGCATTTTTGATCTCCGTCTACAAATGAAATTCTCATCAGGACCGTGGAATAATGAGATTAATGTCCAGTAAAGCCGATGCGTGTATACATTTTTGGCCCACAACTGACATTATTGAAATGTTTTATTCCTGGGCAGGTGAAAAGAACCAATTGTTTTCGCAAATTAAATCCAGTGGCTCTCTTTGTTTAAGGATTCATGAGCAGTCTTGTATTTAAATTTTCATGACCCCGCATTGAATGTCCGCAGCAGACAGGGAGTCGTGGGTGTGCGTTTTCGTCCCTGCATTATTCTTCCTTTTTGTGATGCACGAGAGAGCCCTGAAAGGTCAATAGGCGCCCACTGTGTCATTTTCGCCCACTGCTACCGGGGAACCCGTTAGCAGAGTATCATTTTCTTTCGTGTTTACAATATCGAGCTGCGCATCAAGAATAAGTACAACAAGGGGAGGGGAGGGCGCGAACTCCGCTTCCTCCTTCCCCTCCCCTCAGAACTCTCACATTTTCACAGGGTAAGGAAGCCGATTCACAGTGGTGTGAGCCCGAGGATATGTTCCTTAAATATATGACCCCGCTCCTTCAGCGAAACTCAGTAACGGGCGTTTATTTTCAGGATCGATGGCTGCTGATCCCCGTTTGACATGCTTTTTTGAGAGTTGTTTTCCAACCTCCCTCATCATTTCAACCTTTTATCACCGTTTTCTATTGTACATTACCCAAAGATTATGCGTTTTTGGCAAAGGCTTAGTATAAAACAAAATAACGTGAAAAAAATCAATAATTCAAGAACAGGGCACTGATATATTGACTGCGACTCATTTATTTCACTCTCCAGTTCCTTCTTCTTTCAGTCGCTCTTATTTCACGATGCCGTCCTGTGTTTTATTTAATATTCTTTATCTCAAAAATAAACAGAGCTGTCGTTTTTACAAGTACACGTACAGTTAGTCATATTATCTCTTCTCATGTGTCATAATGCTGGCCTTTTGGCTAGTTTTCACTCCATTATTATGATATTTCATCACCGATAAAAATCATTCCCTTCCCTTTGGACGATCTAATGTGCACTTATTTGTTTTCTTCAACGAAGGGACATTTTATTTTAAGAATCTGGAAATGCACTCATGTGGTTAATTTTCTCAGGATTTCTTTGAGAAAAAATAATTTTCTAAAAAACTTAATGGCATTGCTTTAAATAATCAAATTATAAAAACAACTTGGCTAAATTTTCTATATATTGAGCAGATCTAACAATCTCGTATTACATATTTAATTATATTATGTGCCTACTTAATCCCTACTTGAAATGTTTTTAAAATTTTATGCTTCTAATTTTTCAAACTCGAAAATCGAGACCAAATTGAAGAGTTTTACTCTAATATTGGAAACAGCACCAGCATCATGCTTTAGGTACACTAATAAAAAAATTAAATTGGAAAAGTAAAATGTTAGTAAGAACTTTAATTCTAAAACGTTGATTTACTCAATGCAACAATTTTTCAAATTGTGATGAATCATTCGGTTTGACCGGGATCATTCGCCATGACCCGAATGGTGGATCCTGGTGAAACCAAATAATTTTAATAATTTTTACTCTTTAAATATAATTATATTGCAATGCTCATTAGCAGACGACTTCATCAAAATTTGCTGTTGCGGCATCTCCCGAAGCTTCTTTGAATTGATTTACTCTTAAAAACTAGTAAAGGGTATAATAATTAGCGTTTACGTTCGTATAATTTTTCCAATATGTTCACGATTTTTTGTTTTAAGACTTAGTCATCAATTTTCTCAGTTTCGTATTGCGTTGATTTTCGTAGCTGACCAGCTAGGGTTGACTACGAAGTGGCAACAATTACCACACTGTGAAATTTTTGTTAGAAACCACCGACCACTGGATGAGCAACAACGCCCTTCCTCATTTTTTCTTTACTTGGCCTTAACAGCTTTCTCCTGCGGGATTTCACCGGAATGCTGCCTAATGAAAACTCTGGATAGTGTTCCCACCTGTGTTTGACGTTGCAAAGAGAATGATATCTCTGAGAATGCGTCCCCATTCATTTCAATCATCATAAAGGCATAAAATGTATTTTCGAATTATTTAACAATTGCCCCAATAAATAGAAGTTGAAATAGTTAAACCCATATTGAATAAACATGTTCATCAGGTACGCATTTTTCAAGCTCACGCTTATTACCGCACATTATAAACCGGAGAGCCAGATTTTAGTTGGAAGCGCCTGAATTCAGAGGGGCCTTTACAATTTGACAAGGTCATGTATTTCAAGGTTCACTTATCACAATTATTAATTAGAGGGAAGTCTTTGCAAGAGAGTGGATGTATTTAATTCCGAAATCTGACATCCACAAATGTCATTTGAGGTCTTGATGAGGAGGCTCAAGCAAGGTTGTTCCACTCAATATTCTCATCCGCTGCGGTAGGCAATTAGTTCTCGAGTGCATTTGCGCAGAGTTGCCTCCTCTTGCTACGTTTACCATCAATATAAACGACCCGGGTTGATCGATATATACTAGCGCGCCGGATGTGTACGTTAGATGCACCAACGTGGTCGCGTCGCTTGCAGTGGTCTATGGATTCCCTGACGTAAATCGATTTTAACCAAATGTCTACCTACGTCAGGCCTTCAGCCTTCATAAAATGCAATTATTCAGCGTTCCATTACTTCATACAAATAATATGAAGCCGTTCTGATGAACTCCGCTGGAGTCTTGGTCCTCAATAACTGTCTCTATTTGGTCGTCATTTATCAGCGTTATGGATTTTTTCTTCATAATGAAAGCTCTCAACCACGCCAAAGGCAGTTTATTTTTAATGCTAACCATTTACTCATATACTTTCCTAGCTTGCTTCTCCCATCTGGGAGAAGTAAGCTAGATACTAGGATTTCTGTATAAACTAGGCTAAATAACAAATAATCCTTTCAGATAAGCTGTTACCCTGTAACGGAGTTAGGTTTTGTATTTTGGTAAAAATTTACTTATATAAAAAATCAAAAGAAACTGCTGCTTATACATTACCTGAAAATTTTAACGAAGTTATACGCAAATGAGTATTAAAATGCAACCATTCTCCCTTCCCGGGATGTCCTTCAAAGCGAATGATATTTACGCTTTGATATTGTTGCATTTTAGAGTAAACAACCTTATTGAGAGAATTTTGATTATATTTATCACAGATAAAGTGATATTTTCGTAGCTATCACGTATCACTATTTTGAAACATAATTCCACTAAAAATAAGGCTCACCTCCTTTAATCAAGACGGTTCATAATGTTGCAGCAAACCAATGTTTTGATAAACATTTTCCTCTTGATTTCTTCCTTAGATCCCTACGTCAAGGTGTGGCTTCAATTTGGGGAGAAGAGGATAGAAAAAAGGAAGACGCCAATCTTCAAGTGCACGCTGAATCCGATCTTCAACGAGAGCTTCTCCTTCAACGTACCGTGGGAAAAGATCAGGGAGTGTTCACTTGATGTCATGGTCATGGATTTCGACAACATCGGGAGGAATGAGCTCATTGGTCGGATACTTTTGGCAGGTGAGTCACCGTTCTGGTAACGCTGCGATTTGTCTTTTATTTGTCAGAAAAAACGAGATATGCTGTTCACTTCCTCTCGCTGATTGGTGTGAGTTAACAGGGACCGTAGGAATAGCCCTAGAATATATTTATGGGATGAGGTCAAGAGTTGATATATTCCTCGCCAAATGTAGATAATCAGGCATTCTGAAAAAGTCACAGAGAAAGCTGAGGGACACAAGAGTATCAAGATTTAATTAGCATCAGTAAAACGTACCTTGATAAACGCAGTTTCGAAGCCTCATAAAACTGATCGTGTGCTCAATTAGATCTGCCGTCCACGTACAAAGCAATGAAGTAGTGTGCAGGAAGAATCTTATCCTACCCTAAATGAACCACGTCCTTCAAAGTGAGAGCGCAGTCTAGTGGCATCGATCGACTCTTCGAAAGGTTTTGCAATTTCTTCGTGCATGCACCGAGCCTGGCCACATTTTCACCCTCATAATCCGATACCATTATTGATTAGTGGCATGGCCCCAGATTTTTCATCTCCATATGCATCTATTTTCTATTGACAGCCGAGTAAGCGCAATCGGGTGATAATCGGGTGACTGACGACGTTCGTGATAAGGGTCGTACACCTGGTGATTCATTCCTTATTACCTCGCGGAAATTCGTCCCGTGATATGAGCATAAATTTATATACGAGCCATAATCGCAACAATGTGGTTTAGTAGTTTCGTGGCAGAAACTTGGGTTCATATTCCAAAAATTTGGCCTATTTGCGCGTAAAGCCTATCAAGTGGACATAAAATTTTGCTACTCAGGAGTGGTTTTTAGTTTTTCTATGCATCAATACCAATGCCAAAAATACCTCTCCCTCAACATGTATTTCAAGTAAATATATATTTGGAGAGTATCATTAATATCTATAATTCGATATTCAACCAAAAGGTTAATTTTTTCACTTTTTGCATTATAAAATAATTCACGGATTGATCTTCAGATGCAATATGTTATGACCGTGAATGCCTATTTATTCTTCAGTTATATGTCTTCATGGCGTGTTCTCAAATTAAAGTTTAGTCGTAATCTTTGCCGGGTTGTGCTTATCAGTTTTCTATAGATTTTCAAATGAAAGTTATTTTTGACAATTGTTTTAAATATATAAGGTCACACAAATGTCACATATAAGACGTGATAAAACAGTTTTTGTTTGTTATTATGTTAGTTTTTACCTCGTAAAAGTTTAATTTTAGAGCTGATTATACTGTATTATATAAAGTGATAAACAATTGGAATTAATTAAAAATCTATATAATTAACGTGAATTATACTACATGAGGGAAAAACGAGTTCATAAAATGAGGAATAAACAGAGTCAAACGTTTAGCGTAATCTTAGATAATATTTATTTCCCAACTCCAGTCATTTGAATTGATATCTTTAAAACCCACTGTTATTTATGCTCGAATACTATTTCATTCTTCTTCATCTCCATAAAATCATGCATAATTTTCAGATTGATGGCCAATACTTTCACTCAAAACGTTGCCAAGCATTCCTCATGGCTGGTTTCCCTTAAAATTCCTATGACAAGATTTTCTCTATGGTCTCTTAGTGCCAAGTGTGCCTAAATTTGTATTGCTAATCGACTATGAAGAGATTGAAAACCAGCAAAGTATTAACTTGCTTAGTGAGAGGCAAAGGATATAGAGGAGAGCTTATGACTTTTCAATAAGTGGACGCTACAGTCCCAACATACCCTCTGGATTACGTTATCTCCACTCGAGTTCGCAAAGTATGTACGTCCACAACCTTTTAGTTCCAAAAAGCGAGATTCCTCCACTTATGGCAGACGTGGTGAAGCTGAAATCACCTCCCTTCTATCTTTAACTCAATCAGGCGTTCATGTTTTATTTGTAGCCCGCCCTCCGACTTCTGAGGGCATCTGCGTCATCCGGTCTCACACTCCCTCTCCCTCCCCCATCCCTCTCTCTTTCTCTCTCTTAATCTCCATGACCCTCGTCCTTTATACAACGCCAGTTAAATTTTCGAATAGTTTGACGTGTCATACACACGTCTTCTCCCAACCCACACCCGATGGACTAGAGGAGCGGGTGTGTTCTCAAATATTTGTATATGTAAATAGTAGCGTGTGTATGCTACCTGAGCATCTCAGACTGCAATGGACGTTTGAGGAAGGAGAGAATTTTTTGTGATGGGTTAGGCCCATGCAAAGCAATACGGAAGTGTGGAGTGGGTGCCCGTGTGTACGAGGGACTGGTGGGAAATGGAGGACTCTCCCATGAGAAGTCGATTTAAGGAGGATTGGCGAAAGAGAAGGGGGGGCAAACTAAGAGCCGATGAAATAGTTCACGAATAAAAGTAAATACTTTCTAGGCAGGCATTTAACTAAGAGGTCGGATAAATGAGAAGTTTTTGATTTAAATAGAAAGATACATATTTCATAGTCTCAAAATAATTATGCAGGAAAAAAATTTTAAATATCTAAATACCTTACTTTTTATCCAAAAATTTATTGAAAATAAACTATTATAGAAAATGTCAGAATAATAAATATATATGGATTTAGTGAAATTAGTAGCAATGCATATATGCTTCAAAAGTAATGCACATGTGTTTATACGAGGGTCATCCGGAAAGTAGTACCCGTTCGTGCCGCATGAAGTGCTGACGACGCGAGTAGCCGCTGGACGAGGTCAGATAGCTTCAGTGGCTTGTCTGCCTTCTCTGAGCCAAGTTGCGTGACGCTAGCATTGCCTGTGTTGTTTCTGTGATTGTTTACAATGTTTAAAAAAATTGAGAACGCCGCCAGTTGTGAAGTGAGGGCAGTGATTAAATTCCTCAATGCAAGAAACGTTCGCCCATGTGATATTCATCGCCAATTAAAGGAGGTGTATGGAGACAATGTAATGGACGAGTCGTCTGTTCGGCGGTGGTGTCGCAACTTCAACATGGGGAGGGGGAACACACACGACGATGAGCGTTCGGAGAGACCGTCTGTCATTACAGACCAACTGGTGAGCTCAGTTGACGAATTCGTGAGGAACGATCGGCGCGTCACAATTGATGACATCTGTGAGCATTTTCCCAATGTTTCTCGAACAATTGTTCATGAAATTGTTAAACACCATCTGCATTATGCAAAAATTTGTGCAAGATGGGTCCCTCGCGTATCTCAATGAGCTGGCGGCGAAGGACTATGCAGCAGGAATACAGAAACTTGTCACACGTTATGACAAATGCCTTAATTTGCTTGGAGATTATGTTGAGAAGTAGTTTAAAGTATCCTCTTTCAAATAAAATTTTTTATGTTTGTTAATATTTACTTTTGTGTCTTTATTTCACGAACGGGTACTACTTTCCGGATGACCCTCTTATGTTTCATTAGAAGTTAAAGTAAAAAAAAACAATGCATTTTTTGTATAAGTACCTAAATTAAACATATAAATAAGCCATGAAATACATTTTCCATAATATTTCTCTAAATTATATCTTTCTATGGTAGTGGGTGCGATCATTACGCTCTGCAGGTAACCCACGTGCCTTTTGATGCATCCAATTAGTTTTCCTCCGCTTTTTGTCCCTGTTTAGCACCGACATCTTCACCGCCACTTCAAATAACTCTTCATTAATTATTTGGTCTACCGAATTTATTTTTGTCATACTTTTGTAGCACACTTCCGTCCGTTCTAAACTTCTTTTCTCAGTCCAAATGACTCTATACTTAGCACAGCATTAGGAAAGTAAATCCCATATGACTACAGTATTTTGTAAATTTGTTGAATTTCTACGTTTGCGAAATTTTATGTTGGTTTTTGCATCTGCCGATGACAAGTCTTCCTTGTAAGTCTGCTTACCGACTCCCTCACGCTCCTTTTACCTCTTGTGTTACCGCTCTCTCTCTCTCTCGAAAGCAAAATTTATTCGTTTAGTCCTTTTTCCTTTGTTCGTATGCCGATCTGTGCCCCATTTTTGTATTGTTTTATTATTGTACAGCACCTTTTACATTTGCTTGACCATTTCTATGCAGCCATTTATCTTCGGTAGGAGATCCATTTTAACGTATATCCTTTCTTCATGCTCAGTCATACGCCTTCCATGAATTCCTTGATATCGCTTTTTAAAGCAATCAAGTAGCAAGGGCTATAATGAACTTATTCTTTTATTTTTATTCACCATCATTACTTCCACCTTATAAGATAGCTGCCTCCTATCTCAAAAGAGGTTGTATCAAATCTCTGCCATTATTTCTTAACATGTTTTCCAGAATGTGTGGAATAAATTTTCCAGTCCAACATTTTTCTTCGCACAGTAAAAGTAACAAAGGTCTCTTGCACCTGGAAAATTTTTTCTCTAAGATATATCGACGCACGACAACTCCCCTCTTCTTATATTTTTTAAAGGTAAATGAATTTTAAATTAACACCAACGCTTTCTTCTTTGCTCCTTGCTGGAATAATCTTGCCATTATCATTTATAGATGATAGGAGTCGGGCCAATTTCTTGGACATTTTCCTATTTAGCTGTAAATATATATTTTATTGAGTTAATTTCATCCTAATACTATCAGCAAAATGATTTAGAGATGCTATGATTCAGAAAATAAAAGAGAATTAAGTTGAACATGGAAAATTTCTTCGCTCAATTATTCCGTGCATGTCATTTAGGAGAGAGTCCAAGTAAATAGTGACTCATCTGCAAGATCAACTCCTTCCTCCTCCTTCGACGTTTAATATAATTTTATTATAAATTAATTTGACAGGATTTCAATACACGTTATAACTCAGGTAAAACAAATAAATGAGTGAAAATAATTAGGGAAAAAATAGGCATGCCTTAACAGTTGAACTTAAACCTTGATTCTACGGTGTCCTTTATTTGCATACCACTGAGTCATCAAAAAATCGTGATACCAAAGGAACATTTTCAATTAAAATGAGAAGTACTGTTCATAAGTATGCCTGAAATTGATTTTTTCCGTAGAATTCAAAATTCTAATGAAGAAAGTCTCTTTGATTGGATAAATTTACTGATTCGATTAACAGGACAACACTTCAGCCATTCGACAGGTGTAAATTTTTCTTTTGACTGATTTCATTATATTTATTTTAAAAGCAAATAAGGTCTATAAAATAAATTTTATTATTTTTTGCGATAAAATAATTGCTAAAAAAATAAATTTAGAGTACTTGTGTGTCAAAGTGCAAATATTCCACCGACTTATTCACGGTTTCGATCACTAACTTTTGAATCTCTCCACACTGACCAGCGATCATAACTGCACCATCCTTTTGGAACATTTTCCTCATGTCATAGTGACCCTTCCGGTAAATGAGGTAGCAAGTGCATCGCAGACCGTGCATTAACATTTACTCTAGGGTATTACAGGCGTCGGTGAATAGCATTTGCCATCCATATTTCTCATGTACAATTTCTCAGGTTCTCATTTCTCAGGTTTTCATTTCTCGAGTCTCATTTCTCATGATTTCTCAGGTTCTCATTTTACGATAATTTATGTAAATGGCCTAGGAATTTTACTATAAGTGCACTTGTATCAATGTACTCTAACGAGTATTAAAATTCTTCCGTCAAATGTACGTCAAAGGAGCTCTTTCTAAAGGTCCACCAACCAACTCTGATAGGTGATTTTCGTTGTGCGCACTTATTCAACTGACCACTCTACTAAGGGATAATACAAGTCGCCGAAACAAATGCCGCCCCAATAAATAGCCCACCAGTGACTATTCTATTCTCAATGCTGTTGAGCTTTACCTCTCGCAGGACTAGTTACATAGAACGTACCAAATTAATCGGAGTGAGCGAGTGAGAAGTCTTGTTCATAATCCTGAAATAATTGCTCATATACCTCTTGTGTTCTGTGTTTATACATAAATTAAACGGTGCTGAATCTCATTGCATATATTAGTCCCCAAGGTCTTTTGTTTAGATTATATAGAAAGATTTACGCTGGTTAAGAGTGATTACTTAAACAACTCGCCACCGAATTCGGTGTCATACGCATTTTCCTATTCACGCATGTTTTCCTCCTTTACCTCAATATAAAAATCACATTTGAGACTACAATCTCGTAGTTATTCGCCTCATCATCATTCCTGGAATATTCCCAAATAATTGTCCTTTCCATGATAAAGATGTTCCAAATTCTCTTTCCACCTATCCTGTTAACGTTCACCTTTAGCAATAAATTCACATGTGTGTTTTTGAATGAGAAAGAACCTTCGTTTTTTCAAGGGGTCAAGGACTAAATATCAAAAAATATAAAAATGAAAATATCACTCCAAACTCTTCACTTTGAAATGCTCCCAGTAAAGTTAAAGTACTACTTCCCGTAAACTGAAATGAAGGAACAGTTCCTGATGTACTACTATGATATATGAAGCTAAATTCACGGTGAACTATCTGCGGCATTCTCTGAAGCACCTTAATATTTGGTCAATACCCTGGAGAGAATATTTGATTCTTACTGCTCTTTCTCGAAAACACGCCTCGATAGAAAAGGGCTTCCAACAATGGTATTGGGATGAAATTCATATAGGCATATATTTATGAAAGGCGCACGATGGGTAGCTTAGAGGGTAAAACGTTCGGCTACAAATCGAAAGCCACAAGATCGATTTCTGGTGACTCTGAGCTTCTCAGTTTCATTCAATTTGTTTGAATGTTTTCGTTACCTTTCTGGAAAAACCGGCAGCGTTGCAGAGAAAGAAACTGCCTTCTTCCATACCATGATATGTGCATTTCAATTTGTGAGTGTATAGGGCTTAGAGTAAAGTAAGGTCTATCCTTACCTATCAATAAAACCTTCAGGTTAGATTGCTAACTCTGAATGATTCACTAAATAAGTGGGTTTCATGTAGTTTTCGTATGAGAGTATCGGGAGAGATTAAACTACGCAACACGGGTCTTCGAAGGATCGGGTGGGGGTTATTGTATAAACTAGTGCAGGGGAGAAGGTGAGAAATACGAGGCGAGGGAAATTAATGCGGGCAAACGCGGACCGTGCTTTCGCTTCCCCAACTCCCATTTTCTACCTCCCCGCGAAATTTTTGCGGCTGGAGGCACGACGGTGCGCGTTAGGGAAAAAAAGTGAATAAAAATGGCATAATGCGAGGACGGTGATGAAAAGGTGGGTGGCGATCGTTGTGCGAGAGGAAGCGTGAGCGAGGGGTGAAAGTGAGAACCCGCGGGTGAGTACCCGCGGTGACGGAGGCAGAGTCGCTAAATGTGGACGGCCGAATGCTCACGTCGACCGCACAGCGTGTGGGACGCGACGGATGTACTGTCAACGCTCCCTCTCAGCATCCCCGACACACTCCGACGCGACAATTTTCTTTTTTTTTTCATTCTTTTGTCAAAATAAAATGAAACATGCAATCCCATCTCCGGGTATTTTTTTTCTACTTCGGTTTAAATTTTATTTTTTATTATCCCGTGTGGGTTGCGTGACTTTTCAATATCGCTTGATCCGCATTGGAAATTCCGTAGCTTGTGCCGTGGGATGTAATCTCTCAAACAAGGCATGTGATATCACTCATAGCATTCCGTGGTTTACTTACTGAGTTATCGTCATTGAATTCATTGTGTCTTATAATGCATTTATCTTCAAATAAACTCGTAGTGAGCAATATCGATCAATTCCGAGTACGATGACTGTAGATCATGTTGAAAATTAGTTGCTTTCGTACATTTGAGTTCTTGCTCCACTCAACACTTCTGTGCTGCTTGCCTTTTTGAATGTTTATAGTATACTTGACTCAGTCATTTTATTCACTTTATTCTCTTTAACACAATTATTATTTCTTCGATTCATTGGGAGCCGTTCACCGAGTTCTTCAAGAATCATGATTTTTACGTAGATGACAGATCTTAGATAAAAAGTTGAAATAAATTTAGATATTTTATAATGAGAGGTAAATAAAAGGCTTACAAGTTCTTACATTCAGGAGATTGACCATTGAACTCAAATATATTGAACGTTATGCAATAATTTTAGTTTGAAGTGTAATCCTCAGATCTGTCTAATGTCAGTCAGAGGAACAGTCCAAAAGTTCTTCAAAAAAAATGTGGCGTAAATACATACTAGGGACCCCTCTTCTCTTCTATTTGATTCTACTTTCCTTAAACCCGAAGCTAGAAGAAGTAAAATTTCACCCTAGATGCTCTTATTTTTTTTGAAAGAAAAAAATCAAAAAGTTACGAAATATAAGCATTGAATAAAACTCATGGTGTTATCGGTCGCTCAAATCTTTCTGTCTCTCTCTCTTACAGGGAAGAATGGTTCCGGGGCTTCCGAGACAAAACACTGGCAGGACATGATCACAAAGCCTCGCCAGACTATCGTACAGTGGCACAGACTGAAGCCGGAGTAAGGAGAGTTGGAAACGACGGATTGGCCATGCGACACCGAGGACGGCTTATTTGAAAAAAAAAAAGGAAAAGAAGACAGGAGGAAGAGAACCGCCGTACCAGTGACGGAGGGGAGAGTGATTCGTCTGTGATGCGCCCCCAACCTTATTTAAAGAGGAAAATCTTTTGCGACCCCCACCCCCACCTCATCTCCCACACCCGGAGTTCCGGCATTCTCCTCTACTACCACGGGAAACCTCCTCCCTCCCTCGCCATTGAAAAAGAAAAATTCTCTGTACATCCCAAAACGTCCCTCGCGTTACACGTTCCAGACTTTCCCCACCGCCCTGACATCATGTCACCCTGTGAAGCTTCCCCCTAAAGCCCTCGCTTTTCACCCTTTGAAGTCCCGACATGCCTCCTCCCTCCCCGCACTCCTCGATCCAAAGGAACCTCCACGCCCTCCCACTTTCTCGTGTGTGTCTCTCCATCGCCTCCACCGCACCGATTGGAGTAACTGCGTGCGTGTGTGTGTGTGTGAGTGTGTGTGGCGGTGTCAACAAGGATCGCGCAACACCGCGTGATGCCAAGAAAATAGTTTTAAAAAAATCTCGTCTCTCTCCGAGTTTCCATCTTTCACCGTGGCTTCATCTCCCTCCCTCCCACCACCTCTCCTCCTCGTCCTCCCTCCCACGCGTTGATGAACAAGAAGAAAGAAAGAAAGAAAGAAAGAAAAAACAAAATAAATAAACATTCCTCTCTCTCCGCGGACATCTCCTAGCCAAGAGACTCGCGGGAAAAAAATGGAACATGAAAAACGGTCAAAATATTTCTTCATTCTCCTTCTTCTTCTTCTATCTTGTCGGCATAAAAAAATGTTGTCCACGTGTGTGTGTATGTGTGTACGTGCGCGCTGTTGCTGAAACGTTTTCCCATCGCCTTTTCCTTTTTTTGCGTCCCCAGGTCCCACATACCTTTGATCATGCCCCACCTTAAGAAGAGTCTTGCACGCGTTCGTTTGTCTTACTTTGTTTTCTTGGCTTTCCCACCTTTGGATCGTGTTGCTATCAGAAACGTGCATCGCTCCCCAAAACTCTGTACCCTTCACCTTTCCGTACGATCCTTCCCTCATCTCTCCGTCGGGTACGGAAACTCCACGGAGCTTTCTTTCCCTCAAGATTTCTGTGCTTTAGAAGACAGACCCACGGAACCCCATCCTCTGATCACCGCTCCCGATTACGCCTTTCGCATCCGTCTATGGGTCCTCCCTCCTCTCGCCCACGCTGACGAGCCCTTGACGAACCGGCCGCGCGCCCCACCCCGTGTGAAAAGGAAGAGGCGAAAGAAAAAGAAAGAGAAGGAGGAAGGAAGAAAGGGGAGCTCAGACGCTCGAAACTCATTTTTGGGGGCGTGCTTGGAGTGTTGGGAGGGAGGAAAAGCTGACTGGTGTCGCCTTGCCGGTTCCTAAGAGGCCAGAGAGGGGAAAACGGGAAGGACCCGGGAGGGAAAAGAGGAGTGAAAACGGGGAGAAGGCAGTGGAGAAGAGGCAGGAATGGTAGAGGAGGAGACGGGACGCTAAAGGAGAAGTGGGTGGATCGATGCAGAGTAAGGGAGGAAAGAAATCACGAGAAGGTAATAATGGGACGGGAATGAAACTCGTCTCCGGAAGCGGGCCCGTCGCCTCTCGCCCACAATCCCTCGCGTCCGGTTCCCTTTTGTACGTGTCTTTCCCCCTCCTCCTCACTCTTCACCCACCCCCTCAAGGCCACGGTCCCTCAGGAGACTCCTCGCCCTCGTCCGGGTGGGGGATGAGATGTTAGAGGGATCCGTGAAGGGGGTCAGGGGAAGACGCTTGTGGGGTGAGCGGAGAATTCCGGGAGTGGGTGCAGAGGGGGTGGAGATAAGACAGTTGGATGAGGGAGGGGGAGGGTGTCGGAGTGAGGAGGAGTCGGTGGAAGTTTGAAAGGGATTGATGGCGGCGTAAGTGGAGCACGAAGGCTCCTTACTCTACACTCCATCCCCCGCCCACCCTCTCCATCCCTCTTTCTTCCCCCCGTGAATTTCTACTCTTCTTCTGTCTGCCCTTTCCACCCCGTAGCTTCCTCTGCCGCCACCGTTCAACGCGGCTCCGGCGGGAGGCGAGAAGCTTCCCGCGACGGACCGAAGGGCAACGCCCCCGCACGGTTCTCCCCCCCCCTCCTCTATGGATGAATGCTTCGTTCTCATAATATAGTGTGACCCCCCCCACCCTAACTCTCTTTCCCCATCGCCTTTTACCCGCGAACCGCGACGCAGAACTAAGCCAATTAGGTGATGATCCCGTTTAGTGTTAACCTCGTCATCTTCACCGGATCAGTTTGTTTGTTCATCTTGGGACCATTGTTTACATATATGTGAGGTTGTGTACATAATAGCTTATAGTTTAGAAATTGTTTACCTGGTGATCATGACACGGTTTTCCGCCAAGATTCTGCACGTTTTCTGCCCTCCACGTCGGGTTTATTAAACCGTTGCTTTGGGTTTCCGAAAATTTATTTCGTGTCTCCAATGATGTTTTTCTTTTCTGGAAGGCTCGAAGTTACTTCGTTTGCCAATCAATCCATCAGTGCTCTATTGGAAACCACTTATTGGCAAGCATCGCTCCCATATTGGTGGCATAGTGAACATGGTTGGGTCAAATGTCTATCGCACACCCCCTATGAGGAACACGGTGTCCTGTTATAATTGCCTTATTCTCTTGTTGATTCATTCCCGGCAAATCAGGAGGTTCTCTGGACCTTTTATTTTACGAGACTCGGAGCATACTTTCGGTCTTCTCTAATGTTTTATTGTCTTTCTTTCTTATGTCGATTAATACTTATCACCAAAGGTCATTTTTTGCATAATAGTGTGGAAGTCCCATTATACCCCACATCTGTCCCCTGATGTTTGAATATGTGTAATGAATACATTGTGAAAAAGAGTTGTCGGTGGTTTATGTACACGCTTCTGATAAAACTCGCTTGATTTCTTGGTTCATAGAGCTGCGACTGCTGCAAAAATAAGGAAGAGAATATGATTTCAAAAACATTTTTGTGGTATATCTCTTTCATTACAAAGCAGCAACTAGCTGTTGTCTGGCAGAAATATTTGACGTGTATATATAATATAAAGAGTGAAGGCCACTTTTCTCGAAGTTTAGTCGTTGACGCTTCTGACAATCAACAATAGTACTCCTTTAAATGGAAATGATGTGCGTAAAATAGTTCCGAAAACCTCGTCTAGACCGTACAGGCACACATACCCTACGTAGAACCGGGAAGGAATTGGTCCGACGTTTTGAAGGAAGGGACGGAGAACAGTTAAAGAAAGAGGGATATTCTAGGAAGGGTGCCCGAAAAAGAGGAATATATTGTGTGCCTGCTCTTCCTTAACAATTCGAGGAGCTGACCCCACTTGATCTATGTGTGGAGCGCCCTTCTTTTCGTACCCTACCCCTTAACACTGAAACGCCCCCCCCCCCGCACTCGCTTTTCCTAGCCGCGCTCGCTCTTTAGTGTACAGCCTCCCCCTTCCCATGAGTCGGATCAAACAAAGAGGACTATTGTTGTCGTCCCTTAGCCCTTAAAGCCAGGACGACGGGAAAAGGATAAGGGCGCGTTAAATACATATATAATTATATATATATATATATAAACATAAATATATATATAAACATATACATATATATTTTTTTTCGTCGTTGACTTCTGTGACTTATAAGTGACTGACTGATTGCAAAACAAAATGTGTGCATTGTATGCGAGTGTTTGTATGAGTGCGCGCGCTTTTCCGTGTGCGTGCGTTCGACTGCGACCGCGCGTGCGTGTGTGTGCCATGGCTTCTTTGTGGCACGAGTGGATGGGAGGAAGAGAGAGAGAGAGAAATATGCCAAGGGATTTGTAACGAGGAGACAAAAACATGTTTTGAGGTGGGGAAAGGCAGGCAAATGGCTGGAATCGGGAGGAAAGAAATGGAAGTTGACGTAAACGTGAGAGGTAAAATGTCTTAAGGAAGCGTTCAGCATGTTTCGCTCGTCTCCTCCTCTTCAGAACTCTCCTCTTGGAGCCTTAGCTATGTGAGTGTCTATCTTAATTACCAAAATAAAAAAAATAAAATTATATTGTAACTAAAACAGCTGTGTGTACTAGGTTACGTGGTAACTATTCTAGGGGCCAATAAGATTTTTTCAAATAAGTGGAAAAAGCGACGAAACGAGACGGCGTTCTTCGTTTGTTTGCTTAGAGACGCGGACTCGCTCGCCTCCGTCGCCGCCTTCCTTTGTTTTCTCGGTGTGTGCGTGTTTGTTTGTACTCCCCTTGTTAAAGAGAACCTCTCACCCCAACTCTGACCTCTCAACCTTGCTCCACCCTCACCCATCTCTCAATGAAAAGAGCGTTTTGGATTAGGTTCCTCCACACAAAAAAATACCACCAAAGACTATTAATTGTTTGAAATTTAGCTGGGCGAATGAATTTTTCGATGTTAAAAAATAAAAGAAAGAAATACAAGCAACGGAATAGGTCGATGGCGAATGCACACAGGTTTGTTGTGAGAAAAACATGTAATTGTAATGTCTTAATGAATGCGTGTGTGCATGTATATGTATATGTGTATATATATATATACATATATATATATATATATATATATATATATACTGTATATATAAGACTATATATATATATATATATGTGTGTGTGTGTGTGTGCACATATATACATATACATATGTGTATACAGATATATACATATATATATATATATATATATATATATATATATATATATATATATATATATATATATATATATATATATCGCTCGATCGAGGAGAGAGAGCTGGTCAAAATAGGTAGGAAAGCCGCGCCTGTCGCTATTGAAAAGACTGAAAGACGCCAGGTGCGTCTATGGACAATCACGCTGGGAGGCGGCGGTTGAGACTGGGATTCCCTGAAGACCCTTGTCTGTCTATTTGTTGGATGGGACCCCTTCGCACGAAATGGTGAATGAAGAAAACTATTGGCCACAGTGCCATTCGACCTCCGAAAAATTCATCGTCTCCTGCTGATTCCGTAGATTAAACAGGATGAAATAAACAGGAAATTTTGGCGGAGACGTTTACATACACAACACACACACACACGCCAATACACATATACAAGCCGCTAAAGACGCACCTCTAATTCCGGGTACGGCTGTTTGTTAAATGTGGTCCTTTCCTCGTCCACCCACCTTCTTCCACCCCCACCCTCGTTTCGTTTTCGCTACTTCCCCGTCAAATGCCCACGCCGGAGCTTCGGCCCATCCGATTTAGGGGAGGGAAGATTGCTGGTGAGTGGGACTCGGACTGCCGCCCCCCTGAATTTCGAAGGCACGCTGATCTTGGGCGGGAAGTCTAGGGCCGATAGCACTGCACCTGGGCATTTTAAGTGGTGGCAAACGGAAGACTATAAGTCTGGAAAACATTAATTGAA
This sequence comes from Hetaerina americana, assembly GCF_022747635.1. NCBI lineage: Eukaryota > Metazoa > Arthropoda > Insecta > Odonata > Calopterygidae > Hetaerina > Hetaerina americana. The sequence goes on from NW_027286763.1 coordinate 68,892,452, forward strand.
TATAAAAGTATTCATTGTGACAAACCCCCTTTCGTTTATTTTCGCTGCGCTGGTCGCACCAACCCTTGTGTGTTTATGTGGAAAACATCGGTACGTGAGAGTTGTTTTCCACGTTTAGAATCGACAGAACACCTTATTTCGCGTAGCTGATCCCAGAGGAATGGAAACCATAACCCTAACCGTCATATAAATAGGAGCCGTCGTGTGTATTTGTGGAGGCGGTACCCCAGCGCCTGACCGTTAGTTTAAACAGACGGCCGAGGGCTGGCGTAAGCCGACGTTCCCTCGTCATTGTCGTCATTCTCAGATAGCCTCGAAAGACTTAATCGTTTAACAATAGTGTTAAGTGTGCCATTTTCCCAAAGTAAGAGAATCATTAAAAAAAGGTCTGCAAGTTTACTTGTTCGATAAACATCCTCAATGTTAATGGTTAATTTAGTATCGATGTCTTTTTCTCACCGAGGGCAATAGCGGGTGAATTTGTTAGTGTTCTAAAATTCGTGGAACGTTTCATGTGCAGATTTCATAGTGGTTAACTTTTGTTTCCTGATAACGATATTCTCGAGCAGACGAAACATTTCCGTGTTTAGGATTAAGGCTTCTCAGGTGAGTCAATCAGCAGCTGCTTAATGTCGGTCAGTTTTAGGCGTCGGTGTTAATTACTCAACAGATCAAATCCATCATCTCAAAGAGTTTAATAAGGTTTTTTTGAGAGGCACGGGAACCATTGGTGTAATTAAGTGATCTCGGAACAGTCGTGGAGATGAGGTGGTGTGAAGATGGAAATGTGTCGAAGAGAACCTTGAGATCAATCTGGTATCAAAGAAGCTCTAATCCCACGCAAAACTCTCGCGATCCGTTGATTGGAGGAGAAGCCGAGGAGGACGGGGCCACGGGAGCCGTTTGGGGTGGGTATTTTTTTTACAGCCAATGGCAACGCTTTGGCACAAGTGGGAAATTATTATTGAGGATGTTCGGACGGGAGGAGAGCGCATGGCCAAGGGGTGTGTATGCAATTGGAAGGAGGGAAATTGAGATGTCTCAGCTGAAAGACTCGATTAGAAAAAAAGAACTGTAGTGCCTATTAATGGTATATAAAATGTGTGAGTGTGTTTTTGGAAACAAATTTGTATGTAAAAATCGCCAAAAAAATTCATAAGAGAGTAAATATTCGGCCACGGTAGGAAGAAGTCGCACATTTTTTTCGGTCTCAAATTGAGCGCCGGATGCGAGGGTGGAGGCTGAGAGCGCGCAGCTTCCCAAGGGAATGCAAAAAGGATTAGGGGGACGATGTGGATAGGTGACATGGAGAGAAAGACGATGATTTTTTTTTAAGGGAAGAAAGTTTGCTGGTCAGGATGTATTCACATCCGCCGAAAGAAAACTGAACGAAAAAGAAAATTAAATATCGCCACCAACGTCGAGGTTGGCCTCCTCCTGCGCTCACTAAAATTTCAAGGCTCAATTAAATAAAAAAACCTCAAAAACTTGTTAAGGGAATATTTTTCACGACTGCCAAATCCTCGTGAGTTTTACGCCGGGTGTCTTCGTCGGCAAAAGGGAAATATATAGTAGTGCGCGTGGAATTCGAAATTTCTCGGTATGCTGTCGAAGAGGACTATGTTATAACCTAAACGCCCTTTCGATCCCAAATCAAACTGAAAACCTTTAAATAGATTCTAAATCCTAAAAATATGCCGAGCAGCCCTCACTCCCCAACAGGCGTCGTACAAGTTATTTTTTGAAAAATGGCGGAACATGTATCGCGAGAGATAAATTTAGATAAAGGTTGAAAGGACTTTGAAATGAAACTAAATAAGAGCTTATCGATTTTTTAAAAAATAATTTGCCAGGGTGTAAGAGGAGATGCATGGGTGTTGCCGCTAGCGGTGCCGCACATAATAATCCATTAATTTCAAAATGAATCGCGGGGCAACCGGTTTAGAGTGGATCCGGGCTGAAAAGATTCTCAGAGAAATTTCTTTTTTTTTCTCTCTGGAAAACTCCTTATCTCTTTGTGCACGCGATGCGGACCAATTGGTACATTTTTAACCTACTCATTCATCCTTTGAGCGGCCCAATGATAACTGCTTTGCAATGCAACACTTACTGGTGGCGTCGCCCTGTCTTCTGAAGATATCGCTTCGTTTACGTATCCTTTCCATCAATATTCCACTTATATTTTCTTCCTTTTCATCGACTATTGCTCACCAATTTACTTCTAGTAACCTTCCATCTGATCGTGAGACATGTATTATTTCATACTCCTATTCATATCCTTACTCCGGTTTTTCTCCTGGGTAACTTTATTTTCCTTCGTTCTAATTTTTCATTTCAGTCAAAATTTGGGCCTCTCTTGTTCCATGAGAGCGATTTATTGACATCGGCCAATTTTCTTTGCTTATATTGTTTTCAGTATTGGAATTAATTGAAATGAAGTCATTTTTGCCATAGGGATTCATTTAGTTAACTATTCGCTTTTCAATGAGTATTCGAACGGTATTAGGAAATGAAGCCTTAATGTTTCGGTTTATCCATTTTTGGACGTAATTTTCTCTCCAGAACTTTATTATCACATGAAATTTTTAGCCTAAATTGAAACAAAAACCTCGCAGTAACTGAAAATCTCAATCATGCCGCGCGATTAGCTTTAACCTTGTATATTTTACCGTTACTTTCCCAATGCAAGACGTTCAAAATTCCTATCTGATACCAACTCTTTTTCGCAATTTCTGCGCCATCGGACTTCATCGATATAGTACGATATAGTTACTACTTCTACACATTCTGTTGGAAAATATCATTTCCTTTCTAATTTAAATGTTCCTTGGTTCTCATTCGTTTCTTTCGCAATGTCTGTTAATCTCATATTATATCTTTCTCTCTGTTCTAATTTAGTACCACCCATTATGTCAGCATTCTCCTTCTCTTCCATTAGAACTCCTTGAAATCAACTTTGACCAGTTCCTTTACGTAACTCTCTAACATTTTCACGTCCCCGTTTTCCATTTCTTTCAAACTCTCCCTTCTCGTCACCATCCACGGTAAAAATTATCGATTTGGTGCATTCAAAGTAATTGAGCGTGCCTTTAAAATCTATAGTCATCCCTGCAGTACACCCTGCTTCAAATCATTATGCGGTTTTCTCTTCGTTTTTTATGGTAAGATTACCGTAGCTAAATAGGTATGATTTAATAAAATCGTTAAATTTTCCAACTATAAACAAAATTCTCAACTTTCCGTAAACTACTCGTGCCAAGTTGAGCTTTCAAATTTGGCGTTTCCTTTGAGAAATTGGAATAATCGCACCATAAAGTCTCGAGATAAGACGTTTGTACGTTTTAATTTCCCCAATATTTATGCTGTGTATCCTACATAAAAAAACCCAGAATATTTCCATGAATCTGTCATTACGTGAATAACACGTGCTCGGCTCTCTACACTTTACCTTGCTTGCTCAGACCTTTTTTTTCAAGATATCATCCCTGGGTGATTTCTTCTTTGTCACTCTCCCCCCCCCTCTCCTTCTAACGTTCCTAATTCGAAATGTATGTTCAATGTCCTGTCGACTGGCCGTCTATCTCACTGATATCTTTATCTCTCTCTCTAACTCCATGTTTGTCTGTATGCCTGTCATCCCCCACTTCTCGGATTAGAGAAGGCTGAATTTTTTTGTCATCAATTTCAAAGGGGGAAAAGGCGTTTATATATCTCAACGTCAGTGTATGACCTCAATCATCACCCTCGCACATTCGCTCTTCTTCTTCCCGTGGCAGCAGGATCGCCCCCTTGTATCGTATGCATTAACAAAGAAAAAAGCTAGGATCCACTTAAACTATATCGTTGACAAAAAAAATTACAGGCCTCGTGCATGTCGAATCTGTAAATATAGATGGAGGAGTGTACGATAAACAAGATGTGAACCCATAGGTTTTCTCATTTATATATTCACATATTCAAGAAGAAAAAAAAAGATATTACGTATAAGCATTCTATGTGATTGAATGTTAATATGCATAGTGAGAAACCAATGTTTGTGTACAAAAAGTAATATATACCAAAAAACTAAATGTATATTTATACTCATGGGAATATTTTTTTCAAGTCAGTTATCTTTGAGGCGTAAGACGGTATGGTTTAATATTACACAAGAGTATAATATATATATAATAAAGAAAAGTGTATGATACGTATTTTTGCGACATATAAATATAGCTGAGCCTGTTACCGGGCGCCTCTGTTGCCAAATGTCCTCATTTGTAAATTGTTTACGTTTTTGATTGCTGCTTCACTTTGGTGTTTTGCGAAAGAAGATTGAGTTTGCAAACCTTTGCTTGGAACTCTGTGAAAAAAATAAACGTGAGTCATTTAGGTCAGATGGCCCTCTCATGGTATTTGAGTAAATTACAAAATTAAATCAATAGACCCAACTGTGGCAGTTGTAGACCTCGTAATTGAATTAGATCAATTGTTACCAACCTATGACTGTTTACGTTGTTCTCAGCCAAATTGAAGTATTGTAACAAAAGTGTACCTTCTTTGGTTGTTCATTCTGTTTTTGACTCTTTTTTTTCAACTGATCACCAGTAAATATGATGCCGTAAAATTTATATTTTCTGCTATTCAAATTATTTTGAAAATTAGTTCGCAAAAAGATAATATTGCTGTTTATTTTGAGAGCAATGAACAGTAGTTTCGATGTATCATAATAATTTGTTAATTGAGTGTGTTTATTACTGATTTTACTGTACGTGATGAAAAACCTCTGATTGAATTTTTGATGATCTTTGTTCTTCTGAAGACAGAAAATCATTCTATTTATTGTAATGAAAGATTGTTCTCACTCCTTTTGTACGGATTTATTTTATACGTACCTTCCTGAAATGCCTTGTTGTACCTTGTACAATATATTATAATGTTCAGCATTGTAATCACCCATATTTAATAATGAGAACCAATAAACAGACACATGTTTCACACTACCTCCATTGTTTATGAATCGACAGTGATCTTCCATTGCATGTTGACCCATTTTTAATCCGTAACTATTAATGACAGTCTACTTTTATCTTAATTACTATAAACTAAGTTGGCTATGATTTTTAATTAATTTGTTACAATATACGAGGTAATTTAAAATAAAATTTGTAAAATTTTGCTTTTTTTAAGTAACATGGCTTGTTACTGACTGTGGAGGGATTCAATAAAATTCGATCTTTCAAGGTCTGCCTCAATCATTTTTGCGCGTGAAAGTGTTAATCACGCCTAATATGGATATTTTCACATCGTTAAACACGTTTAAAAGAAAGGCATGTGACAAATATGTATAGATAAAACTTTTAATACTCGTTCATGAAAATATTTCCTGCGATCATTTCATGTGAGGAATCGGGTCCTTCATCTGAGTTGCACGAGGCACACAGTCATATACAACTACGTAAAGATGTGCAAGGCATATGTGTCCTGACGCTATTTGACAAGGAACAAAAACGCAATAGATTAGAACTCCCTTGGATTTTCTTTCGTGGAAAATGTGGCAAAGAAAAATAAAAATGGGTTTCTCTCATTTACTTACCTAGACGAGCATCACGGGCAAACCTTATTTCTTTCCCTCGATATAGCCACAATATCCATGCATTTCAATGTTCAGTTGCTTTTTTCTTAAAAAGCAAAGTTTATCTTTTGGTTAAACACTTGTTCCACTTCCATTAGGGTAAAAACCTTAGGGGAAAAAAATTAGGGAAAATAATAATGGTCTTGTCATCCATCACGTTAACCATCACGTACTGAACTTGGATCAGTATACTATTTTAGGGTTGCTCAGCCAGATTTTTTCAAACATATTTCTCAACGAAAAACTGGTCTAAATACCCGCGGGCACATAACACATTCAACATTTATATTAGCAGTCCCTTTGGCCTTTCCATTATTTTCAGAGTTTGTTCCTTTCGATCGAATCCATCCCTCTCTCGTCTGACGCCGTCCGCACTCAAGGTCACCGCTATTCATATATTCCATGGTGAGGACACGCGCATGGAAGGCAGCCGATGACCGTCTCGACGGCGCTAGTCGATGAAACCACCCAGCCCACAAACCATGCAAGGAATAGCCAGAATGCGACCTTCAGGGCCTTATCCGCCCAGAATAACCTGTTTGGAGGTAATCAAATGTCTAAGTGTTAAAAATAATAGATAAAGTTTGTTGTCGTTTTAAAGATGACTCATTTTTCTGCGTATCTTAAAGATATAAATATTTAAATTTAGATGATTATTTCGTTTTTCATCCGACGCAGAAATTTGGTAGCATTTTCACTCAGTTTGAAAGATATATGCCGTTAATGGTGTGATTTGAATATTTAAAATAAATGCCTGATTTTTATCCGTAAATTTTGCTTTTGAGGCACGCATACATGCAATATGCCAGGACTTTTTAAAACAAAGATCAACTTGTTAAGTGCGCCATTCAACATAAATATGTTACGAATAAGAACGCATTCTGTGAATGATATTACATTAATTTTGTCAACCAATTTTATTAGTTGGACAGATTATAATTTTCCGTAAACATAGTAAGTAATCAATATTGTACCTACGGCATAATGAATAATAAAATAATGAATTTAAAATATCTTTTTTCAAACGAATTCCAGATTAATCAAGATCATTGTTCCGTCGACTATCAATTTATCATTGAATAAAAGCCAGCTGAAATCACGATAAGCAGGAAAGCATCAAAAGCCTTCACATAACTGTATGTAGCTTCCTCCACTTGACCCTATACCATTCCCACACATTGTAAAATTAGAATAACGCTGTTGAGAAGTTCGAGATTTTGACGCGGAAACGACCGGAGGGGGCGCGACCCGTTGCTAAATTGGTTTATCCCGACTCACAATATAAACCTCGCCGCACGGCCTTCAGTCTCCTGAACGATGGATTCATTGCTTCGCCTGTAATCGCCATTTCAATTCCGAGGACACAAGGAGCTTGGAAGTTAGTCTTTGAGGAGGTGGCTCAACGGTGATTCGCGAACAAGCCTCAAGGGCCACGGAGTGATGACGGATCTTCAAGGCAAATGACGACCTCATCGAGTGCCCTTGACATTAGCGGATTGGGTAGCTGAGGCTCTGAGAGCAGGCAGAACCGGCTCAAGAGGATATAGAGTTGCAAGCGGCTCGATCGCCTTCCCAGCAGCGACCGATATCTCAGGTGAGATACATTATGTAGTGAGAGGAAAAGTGAAGATGGGGATAATTACTGAAAATTAGTTTTCACCGTTCAATCTAGAAACGGTTATAAGAATGTCCATTTTTCTGTAAATGTCAACCTTTTCTATTCACTATCTGTGAAAATAATTTCATAATCGGTGTTTCTCTGATTGATATTGACGTAATTATAAAACTTAGAAGCTCAGATAATTATTGGATGTCACGTGTAATGATTTAGGTTTCTACCTTTAGTTAAAAAGATAGCGTGAAAATTCAAAATAGCCTGAAAATACAAGGCATTTTACACACTAACATACTTAACAAGCTGTTTTCTGTCCCATTTGACACAGTCAAAAAGTGTCATCTTAGGTTAAGTAGGGAATCACTCTGTTACCGATTTCTTTCATCCCTCCATGTCCTTGAATACTCCTATCCGTCTGTGGCATTTATAAATTAATGAATTCATGAGAAATTTTATGAATTTTCTTTACTGTAGGCTTTTAAAATTTCTTCAATTGATAAGGTTATCAACCAATGTCACCCATCAATTCCTCGGTCTACTCTTCCGACTCAAATTTTTCATTTCTAGATAAAAGTAAAGATATTGTAGCCAAAGTTTAATAATAAATGCTGTTTGCAACATAATTCAAATATAAATTGTATAAAGAGAGACATCAGCTTGCTTCTGAGCCAAAATAATTAGCCATCAGAATCTTCCCTTCAAGTTTATTTTTTCTAAATTTTATATCATTTATACTTGATAATGAGCATTATCTAATCAATTTTGTAAAATCATGGATGTGTAAGTTTTTCATTTAACGTTCACTTAAGCGGGCATGCAAACTTTTCAATATTAGTCAGGCTTTCTCGAAACATTCATTTACCTAACAAAATGAGGTTACTGGTTACTTTTATGAGCAAATATATTAAAAATAAAGGGAGGATGGGGCGATAACTGATGGGAGTGGGGTAAAAGATTGAGCATTCAAGCCGATAAAGGTCTTTTTACCCGACGATCGAGCGCTATGCACTCACGTTTTTATCGGACGTGCGGAATATATCGACTTAGACTGATGTCATACGGGCGCAGCTAACACGCACCCAGCATCGTAAATACCGATAAGGGATACTGCGTGTTGCACTCTACAGACACGTCCAGAGAAAAAAAATGTTCAACCAACGGCAGTTTGAGGCAATGGGGCGAAATGCAGAACGAATGTTCGGTTTCCGTTTACAAACGTGCAAAAATGCATCCATTTGTTATGACAATAGGATGAAATCCACGGTCCTGTCTTGATAAGAAAAATGACGAAACGCTGCTTCAAATGGATATGAAATAGTCGCCAGTCATTTTAATGGTGAGCAATGCAAGTCAAAGAGCTTGTGAAGACAAATAAACTCAGACAAATGGGACAGAGGCCGATTCTTTTGACCATTGAGAGGTTGATAAAAGTGGCAGTCGAGCTATGCAATGACTGCGCCGTTCATTTAAAATCCAAAGACTATCACATTAGTAGTACCAATAACAATCTGGATTAATATAGCCCGCTGATTTTCTTTCACCCATGGAGTAGTGGAACCCTTGAATAATTCAATTTATGGACAATCATTGTGAATGACCATCTTTGAATCTCTTGGCATTATTTTCTACCACCATCGTCTTTTATCCCCAAATGCCCAGTCTACGGCCTTCGAAAAAAGAACATCATATCAATTTTTTGATACCCTCATAAAAATATTTGAAGGAAAAATCACTAATCAACGTTTCATATCATTAAAAGCGTTATCAAATAGCGCCGCATAGTTTGATGAACTAACCTCTATGCCTCATTAACTTCACTGTCGCGTGTTCAGAATATACGTTTTCTGATGAACAAAACCGTTATCTCACTCTTCACGCTCTCTAAACAAGAAGGTATTCTATTTCTTTTCTGTCTACTGCCCTTTCATAAAACGTTTTAACTTTTATTAAAGTAAAATCAAAGGATATCTAAATACTGTTGAAAGTATTAATTCCGAATATATTCAACAGATTCAGGCGAAATATAGTGGAAGTTCGTCATTCTGAGAAAACAAATTTGCACTTTTCCACGGATTTATTTGTAAAGGACAACGCGATTCAGTTCATCGAACCCTCCCCAAGTACAAGACAAGATCTAGATTGTGATACATCATATTTATCCAAGTTTGAGGAAGGGGGCAAAGAAAACTGAGGGGGGTTAAGTTTGAAGGGGACATGAAAGAGATGGAGACAGGTTGAGGTTTAAGATATAAGTGATTCTAAGAGGGACATTATCAGGGAAGGGTTGTTTGACACCTGCTGAGAGTGGAGGGTAGGTGGTGGTTGGATGGGAAAATACGCAAAGGGTGGAGTCAGTTGGAGAGATGAAATTTCACTGTTTGCTGTGGACATGGGATTCTAAGGAGAGGAGAACGTTTTATAAAAATATCATCATTTAGAAGAACATTCCTTTTTAATTTTACAATTTCAAGTTGCTCTAAAATATCAAGCATTTTGCCCTTATTTTCGTAGTGTCGAAACTAACGATTAAATTGGCATTAGTGGGATGATAGTAGTAGATGCTTAGCTAAGAGTGATGTTTCATCAAAAGTCCTCCAGGATCTTTTATGTCCTTTAGTTCTAGTCTTGAAACTAATACCTCACTCTTTTCTTACCCCCCATTTCCTCAAACAGATATAAATATGATCTATCACAATCTGAATCTTGTCTTGTCCCTGAAGATGGTTCGATGAATGGAAACGCGTTGTATGTTAAAAATAAATGCCTATAAAAGTGCAAATATGTTTTTTTCATAAGGTATTGATTGTTCATTATTTATTATAATTGTATTGATTATCTCAATTCCAAAGATTTAACGGCATTTTAAATCGAAAAACATGCTCATTTATGCATTAATATATATCCCTATGTATATAAACCATAAACACAGAAATCAATCTGTAAGTCGGTTTGGTAGGTGATGATAGAGTTCACCCAGAATAAAGCCCGACAGCGTGCGAAATTCACACATCAGGGTAGGGGGGCCAGTTCCTTTCCCTGTGCCGGTTATGGTTTCCCAAGAAGATCTGGTACCCGAAAAATCACAAAAATTGGGTTGAGTTGCAGGTGCCCAGAGACTTGCCCGGGAATCGAACCCGAGACGGTCAGTAGTCAAACGCCCTAACCCCTGGACTACCACGACCCACTCACATATATATATATATATATATATATATATATATATACACATACATATATATATACATATATATATATATATATTGGGATAAGTAAATATATATGTGGTATATATATACATATATAAACTTTATGTGTATGTATATCCGTCTTGCGTGTTTTATGAAATTATTTTAACATACGTCTGTTTATTCTGATATTACGAATTTTATGGGTTCATGATAGGCGTAATGACTTTATGCCTGCAGTTTGGAAGTAAACAAGTGAATGTCCTGCCATATAAAAGATCCTACTCAAAGAATTAATTGGTTTTCTGTCATTTTTATCATCCAGAATATTTGTGTTATCAGATAGATCGGAATGACACCGACAAATGAATAATTCCTCGTAAATTCACACCAGTGGAATTTAACAGAGCACAACTATATATGGTCATTGCATCAACATAGTAAAAGGTAAAATATAGATAAATGGTACTGTTTCAAATTACAAATGTGCCTTCACCGCTACAGATGGATGATTTTTTCTGTAATGTTCATAATAAGAGGTAAGAAAATTAATTTTGTAAGCTCGGTGAAAGCAATTCAGTTAACCAAAAAACGCTTTCTAAATGACGGTGCGTTAAAATTGTGTCATAATATGAATACGTAGCTTTTAAGATAGCCTACATTTTCATTTTTTTTAATTGTCATGTTTTATTGGTTGTATAACCATCCATCAGCGTGTAAAAATTACTATATTCTTCCCGAAATGGAAAACCAAATTGCTTCTGCATTGTAATTAAAATGAATGGAAATAAGTCTATTGCTGAAAAAATACTTGAATTTACTTGTTCATAATATATGGTGCAAAATTTAAATATTCAAAGGAAATGAACGCCATCATTAAAGCCCTGCTATTTTATTTATTCTTTCTCAGTCTATAATCTCTTGAAGCCTGATTTTTCGTAACAGTAGACATTCATAATGTTTGGTGTAGGCATGTACGCAATTTCCAGATAATGCGGTTAGTATATAAGTTTAGTTATTATAATACAATTCACTCTGATATTCTTCAACTTCCGAAGGGTGAACAAGGGGTAGGGCACTGAACTACTGGCCGGACAACCCGGGTTTGATTCCCGGGCACGCCTCTGGGCAACCCCAGCTTCACCTAAGTTGTTTAATTTTCTGGAACGTACGAGAACTTCCTGGTAAACCAGAGGCAGGACAAAGAAAGGAACAGCCTCACCCTGATGTGTGAATTTCACACAACTTTCTGTTTAGTATTGGGTGAACTCTACCCTTAACTATCAAACCCACCTTCGGGTTGATAATTGTTTTTATAAACATTGTATTATCTTTTTTAAGAAGTAAATTTTACTAGATACATTAGACTGTGATATCATTCCCTATTCTGGAGCTTGGACAAAAATACCTGATACGTGTTTGACGTAGACATCTTCTTGGTCGGGGCGTTTCTATTATGAAAAAGTGCAGTGATGTGGGAGTGAGAGTAAAAGTGACTGTTGGGCACAGTCAAGAGCCTAGTCTTAAGCCCCTTACCTTTTGAGCGGAGGGAAAAGTTTGCCTTCCCCCCAAACTTCTTCCTCCTTCAATAGCTCAGTCGTTCATCCCCGAATCGCTATCTTTCTGCACAGCGAAATTCCACGTGCTTCAGCTAAGTGGCTCTAGAGGAGATATCCCACCAAAGTAATCAACCCGAAGGTTGGTTTGATGGACGATGATAGAACTCTTCCAATAAGAAACCCGAATCTAGTGTGTAAAATGCACACATTAGGATAAGTTCTTGTCCCTGTGAGATCTCAGGAAGATGGAACACCTTAAGAAATCTGGTATACTTGGGTGAACCTGATGGTGCCCCGGGGTGTCATCAGGAATCGAACCCTCTCGTTAGTATTCAACCTCGTAGTGCTATATTTAGTGAACTTCCACACCGATTTGCAGAATATGTATCTAAAGACATATATTTAGCTTTAATAAAAGTATTGCATATGAGAGTTAATGCAGGTATTTATTATGTTTGAATCACATTTTATTTTTTATTTTCACTTTTGATAAATTGATGATGACTGATTGATTTGGTTGAATTATGTTGTTATGCTTCTATACAGAGACATGTGGCATATGGGGATCCACGGTTTTGTTTTCAAGAAATATCTGAGTAGCATTGAAAAAAATTCAAATGATGGGCGTAAGAAAATTACGGTAAACGAAACGGAATGGCAACTCCTTTTCTCGACGTATGTCCGGCGGTCGTTACGTCCATTTCAAACGGGTCACGGAGCGTCACGAGGCTGCTGCGTTGCCGATGTTGGGATCGGACGTACTTGTAATTCTCCCTCCTCCCAGGGTGATACTCGCCTCCTAATTTTCCTCCTGTGTTTCGGAAGCGTCCCGTCTCCGGCCATTTGCATGTACCACCTCGCGCCCAGCACCCAGTCCTCCACGTATTCCCTGTAGTCGATTCCCATTGCGGAGAGGCGGAACAAGGCCGCGTCCACCAAAGAGAGCGAGCTCCTGTGCTCGAGTAGTTTGCCGGTGTCAAACGACCCGGCATTCCCTCGCCGCGAATGGTTCCATCGCACGGATGGCCCAGAAAATTCGCAGCTGTAGCTTCAGGAACCTGGGGAACGAAAATAAGTAATTGGAGAGTTTTTGAAGGTGTACTAATTATGGCGTAGGCTACTGGATCATTTCGTTGGGTTCTAATTATCTCTCGTTAATGATATCCGTCGACGGTCCCAATAACTGTCAATTACAGAAGAAAGCATTGATCAAAATTTATCGGTTTTAATTGAAAATTAATAATAATAACCTATAATCGAAACCTAAAGCAGCAAGTTTGAGTGTAAAGGAGTAAAGATAATAAATAAAATGCGATGATTTCCGATGTTTTTTGTTATTATATGAGGTAACGATTGGATAAAATTCATTTGGAATAATGTTTAAAACAAATAGGTTTTCATTCAATTTCTTCTTCTCCTCGCTTAGGCCGTTTAAGGACCACATTCCACCTTCAGCCCATTCTCCTTTGTGGTTTTCCTATCCTCAATTATTATTTCATCTTTTAACTAAATATTTTTTTCTTCGAACTACTTTGGGTCTGTTTTTTTCCAGCATCAGAATTCCTCCTATTTTAACACTTTATAGTAAACTCTTTCTTTCCTTTGTCTTTTCTTCTTTATGTTGTTTTATGGGATTTTATGTATTAATTTATACTAAACACTAACTCTTGGATTATCTTAGGTATAATTTTCTAATCGATAACGCGTAGTATTATTATATTACTTATAAATCTCAACTTTAAGGGGTAATCAGTTACATGCTAGTCATATTTAAATATAATATGCTTATTATAATTCGCAAAAATAACTTTTATCACAGTAATAAAGAAAATGTAAGCGCAACTGTAAGCTATGAAATCCTATTCAGCAGAAAACTGCAATCTAACAATACGAAATCAATAGTCTGTAACTGCAATATTGTGTTCATACCCAACTTTACCAACATTTTCTGGCCCCCTGGTATCCAGCTGCCGTCTTTTTATTTTTTTAATTATTTACATAGCTCATATCTATTTCATGGAGTTTATTTCAATGAATTAAAATTAGTATAAAGTAAATCACGTATTTTAGAACGGTACAGACGTGGACTAAAAAAAAGATAAAGAGAGGTCTTCAAGCCCGGACGCAAACACATCGCGACTGGTTTCGACCTGTGAATGCCTGTGAAAGCCGACAACGGCTCTGGTATTTTTGAATGGACGCAAAGAGACCTCTCGGCATAGAGAAAATTAGGGAACGTTCAGTATATCTGGTGTGCTATGCTCATGTGGATGTATTTTCGGGAGACAGCTGTGATGCTTGGCGAGACCACGCGATGGATCGATACTCAGCGTCACGTTTCTATTTCTTTTCATATTTGAATCGTGCTTTGAAATCCACGTGTTTGTACTTTATTTTTAAAATAGAGTAATGACGAATGATTTTTGTGACAAATAAAGTTTGCCCATGAGGAAAATGCTTATTTTGATTAATTATTGGGAAAGGACGGTGATGAATCAAAGCACCCGTCCGGCAGCGATGATGGCGTTTGGCTGCCCAAGGTTAATTCAGAGAGCAATATGTAAATCAAATAATTTTTTAGTCAAAGAAAATTAGTTGAATTCAATCATAAATGTTTACTCTACATTACTCTTTCATTAAACTTCTCGGCTTTAAATTAAAAATTTAAAAAATTTTATGGTCAATCAAAATTAAACTACTTAAATAGCTAAGAATAAAAACTTTATGAACTTATCTTTCAGCGTCAAACTGTCATTTACAATAATGTACTGCGCTGAGTGGTTCTCTTAGAACTATAGAAACACCATCTTTTCGGAAATTTATGAGAAGATTTTTACTGCAGGCATGTTAGATATCGTCGTACGACACAAGCGTTGGAACTCCCAGCAAACCTAGGCTGCTTATAATGTTCCGCATTTAGATGTCTATCGATGTTGGAAGTTTGTTACCACGCAGGAAATGTGCCAGTTTATTGGTGTTTTGATCTGCTCTGATAAATACTTTGAAAATTTTCATGCAAGTGATCCGCGGAATAAACATTTTTGTCCACCTTATTCAGCAACAATGAGAAGAAATAGACTCTAGGACATGATGCGCTTCATTAGATAGATGGCGACATCAGCAAACGTCAGCAACTTACAGAAGAAAATAAAACTGCTCTGACACGTGATCTCTGACAATGATGCATGAAAATTTATCATCGACGGACGAACCGACGTAGAATTCAACGATTGATGAGCAGCGGTATCCTTTTTGAGGTCATCTGAAATATATATACCGCCAAAACTAGCCAAATATTTCATAAAAATGTGGTGTGTTTGTGATGCCAAAAGTGCACACTCTTTTCAAGGCAATATTTATACCGGTTTACATAAGCAAATTACGAGAAAAAACAAGGAGAAAGAGTAGTGAAAGAGCTTGCAGTTCCATACCGAGGAAATGGTAGAAATATGTGTCTATAATATTTAGGAACTTCTTTATAACTTTTCCAAGTATTATTTCATGAAAGTTTTAAGAAACTATTGTTGGTTCTTTGAGGAAAAATAAGGTACCCATATAAAAATTTCTGGCTCCATACGTCACAAGAGCAGTATTCCACCGCATTTGGCATCCACAAGAAAGTAACTCTACGCTCATTTGTGACATAGAAAAATAAACCAGTACTTCTGTTTCCTACATCCAAGCAGATTTGGCTGTACCCGGTAATTCTAAGAGGAATCATAGTTACATAGTTTAATAAATATAAATCTGGCGTTGACACTATCAACCTGATGAAGTGTTGGTTTACGACGCCCAGTCGCACATTGAGATGGCCGATATTCATGTTTTTCAACATGCTTGACATCAGATCTCTGAATTCATACGTAATTTTATGCGTACAAAAATTAAAAAAATACTGTCTAAAAAATAAACCAATTGCGCAAATGTATGGGACAGCTGAGCGAAGAACTCGAAAAGTCAACAATTGAGAGCAGATTTAAAATTTTGCTCATTTAAATAAATTACATTTTAACAGTTATATGCTATTATATTTCGAGTACATCGCTTTCTATGAAAAGTGTAATTGAGCGGCCAGCCTTCCTTCTGGCTGGTCTCAATTAAGAAGCGTCAAGGGATGCCTCCGGAGGAATTTAAGTAATGGGCCCTAGTCACATTTTTCGAAAGCAATCAATTAGAAAAGGAAGAAAAACGGTGAAACGTTAAACGAGTTGTAGTCAATGTTACCAGCCAGTTTTCGACGAACTGAGTATCAACCGTCCCAAATGTGGAAAAATATATTCATTTTTAAAAATATTTACTTGTAACGCTTCATTGTAAATTACATTTTCTGGTACTGCTCTTTGTAGTTTCAAACGATAAAACACAAATAACAGCAATTGACAGATTTCCTTTTTTTACATTTTTTATTACTACTTTTGTTATTTACATTCAAATTCCTACATTTGGTTACGTGGTGGGTACCCGAATACCCCGGCGTGGACGGGACATCATGAACTTTGAAAACTTGTTATTTGACTAAAGAAATAATAACTTGTTTCAAGCGCCTTCTGCTTCAACAAGACTTGAGTATCGACGATTTGGAGTTTGGAGATTTTTAATTTTTACGTCAGTTACTAGCAAAATGCAACGTTGTGGTAACCTAGGGTGAAAAAAGGGCTAACGATTTTTTCCTCTCTTTTGGAATGTTCTAATGATGAACAAAAACGTTCGCAAATACCTCCAAAAGAGCAAATAAAAGTCCCCTGGAATGGTTTACAACCGTTTTCATAAAATTTTATCCCTCTTTTAAAAAAAAAAACGTTTTCCTCGATCTCCAATGTGTTTTAAAAAATATCATCTACGTTATAATCAGCTTCAATTACGTAAGCAGAAAGCTCCATGTCTTAGGAATGTTACCATTGAGCGTAAAAAAATTGTATCACTGCATTCAAGTACGTTTCCTGTTCGTTGGATAACCGTTGTTCGATTTGGCTTTAAATACTATACATCCTCCTCCAACAAAGTAAATCATCGGATCCATTTATCGGAAGGTTTACCTACTGCGATAGAAGTTTATTAAGTTAATTCGAAAAAACTGCTTAAAAGCATATCGGAAGAGTTCTCAAAAACGACAAAAGATAGGAAAAGGCATTTTTAAATTCAGTAAAAATATTTCTCTTGAATCTGTTATAAAACATCGCTAAAACTTCCTTCGCCACTGTTCTCTCTTCTAAAATGAACTATTGCTTGCATTGAAAGAATTGAAAAAGAATTTATAAAATAGGAAGTAGAATTTGAGAATTATTTTCGTTTAGTTAAGGTTGAAAAAACTGCCTTGCAACTGCTACGGCACGGGTGGTGGCATTTGACTTTATCTGTCGCAACAAACTGGCACGGGCATGCTAGAAGACAATCTACAATGCTAATTAAGGTGGGACCTAGTCATTCCTACTGAATTTCAAACTAACTGCATCTTAGTCAACGAGCAGGAAACTATCGAATAAAACTTTTTAAGCAGGCAAAAATTAATAAGTAAGCCTATGCAAATTTGGATTTAAAAAGTTAAACACCTCCCTCGTAAATTTCCGGTGACTAATTTTTGGGCACTAACTACTTCGACCATTTTATAATAAGAATGAAATTAATTTGTGAAGGTTTAATTTATCAACATCACTTAGAATTAGCCAGAATCAAGTCAGAAATGTATGCCAAAACATAAACCAAATATTTTTCATACATATATAAGCATGTTTATGCATGAAACACACATGTACAGGGTTCGTCCGGAAAATAAGTGTCCTGAGCTCAGGAAAAAAAATTTATTACACTTTTACATATCTTAAGCTAATATTCCTCAAAATAGGACCCTTGTGAGTCGATACACTTGTTCCAGCGGCGTTCCCATTCCTGGAATGCTCCCGCGAAGGCATCATCGGGAACCTCTCGAAGACACGTCGTCACGGCCTCTTTGACGGCGTCCAAAGTCCCGTATCGCGTTCCTTTCAAACTCCTCTTTATCTTCGGGAACAGAAAGAAGTCCGGTGGTGCAAAGTCCGGGCTGTAGGGCGGGTGCGGCAGCGTTGCCACGCCGTGCTTGGCCAAGAAGTCCGACACGACAAGCGCGGTGTGAGACGGCGCATTGTCGTGATGCAGCCGCCAGATGTTTTTGATCGCTGGCCGGACGCGGGCGACTCGTTTTCGAAGATTACACTGCTCTGCTATCATCCGAACACTAAGACGACGATCAGAGTTCAGTACATCGCGAACTTTTCGCACATTTTCGTCGGTGAGTGTCGTTGATGGGCGTCCAGGCCGTGGTTCGTCGTCGACCTCTTCTCTGCCCTCCACGAACATCTTGTGCCACCGAAAGATCATGTTTCTGGACATGGCTGACTCCCCGTAAGCCTGGTTAATCATACCGACAGTTTCGGTAGACGATTTCCCAAGCTTTACCGCAAATTTGATGGAATAACGCTGCTCCAAAAACTTCGGCATCGCGTTCCGTGACGTGGGTCGAGCGTGGAGGTTCGCGTTAACAGAGCTCCTCACTACACCACAGCTCAGAGCCGACTGCCTCTTTCAGCGTCGCTTGCCAACATACCCCCCTCCAATCGCAGCCCGTCAGAGCGGTGCTGGGCGCGCCTGGAGCGGCGCGCCCAGCCCAGGAGTCAGTACACTTATTTTCCGGACGAACCCTGTATGTATATTATACGTGTATATACATATACATGTATATATACACGTGTATACACATATATATACATATATATATATATATATATATATATATATATATATATAATATATATAGTCTCCTTTACCAGGGCTAGAACCGCTCCGTTGAGGCTACAGCGAACCAGTCACGTTACCTATTATACGGACCCTGTATTCTTCAAAGTTTAGATTTGAGATTAAATTATATTTTTGAAGGCATTGGACAGATAAAAAAGTTAAAGTTAATGAATGAATGATTGAACGAGTATAGTTTAACCTGAAATAGGACAAGAAATTTCACTCTTTTCTCATAATCGTTCATCCCTTCAGCATTGTTCTTGATAGCGAGAGAAAATATCTCATGTTTTGGGATCACTTGACAATGATAAAAATTATATTGGTAATGAATTAGATGATCAAATATAGCAATAATAAATACCAATTTATGTGTCTAACAGGGTAACAAAAATCGAGATGGACTCCAAAGTTGTAAAAACAACTTTGAAGTTCTCCAATGTAATCAAGAATTCCAGCTTCGGATCCCGCGAGGCTAATAATAAGCAAGGTCATGTCAAATTCTTTTTTTTTAATATCCGGGCGTCACAATGAGCTTCCAGCACAAAGAATACGTATTCGTTTCAATAAATATTCTTCATCATAATCAAGTTACCTAACAGCTGCTTGGAAGTGGTGGTTAGTAATGATTAGATACAAGCATTGAGAAAATCATTTATTGCTTTAAAGAAGACGCAAAACAGTCCTATTAATATAATATGACAATTCTGTAGTTTTCCATATTTGAAGCCAAAATTATGACAAAAATCTATTTCATTGTTGTAGTTACTACAAATTTCAACTTTTCAGCATATGTCACCAAATTATAATAGTTTATATATTTCCTGCTATACTCTAATTTGTAATTCCAATGAAAAAACCGATATATCCTTTGTTTCTTTTGTAGATTAGCCATCAGTATGCCATTGACGGTTAATTTTTACACCCTAAAAATTAGAGTTTAAGTTTTTAAATCACTTCAAGCAGAAAACTTTTGCTCATCGAAAATGCAAGAGCACATTGTAAAAATAAACAAAATCATTTTTTCCAAGAAAGCCATGAAATTTATTTGAAAATCGTTGAAAATTGCTTCATATGGTGTTTACTTAGAACAATACTTGAAAGGAATATTTACCATGAAGAAGAAAATATACAATCGTAACATTGAATTTAGTTAACTATTTGTTTTATACTCGTATGTCTCCTATAATCCTTAGTTCAAGATCAGCTATATTCTCATATCAATATCAACGTACGCGTGGCATTGCCTAGTGGGTGTCTACACTCAACAGATTGTTTTTCAGTTCGCTCCGTTATTGGAATTGGGTTAACCTAACAAAACCTGGTTATCATATGCAATGTACGCCCGTCTAATCCCAAGAAGGAATCGTTCTTGGTAGCCTGAATGTACCTCATTCTGGCTTGTTTTATCCAGATTTTCATTTTAAAAACTCTCCTTACTTACCGAGGCCCCTTTCTGACGATTAGCAAAACAGTATCTACCAATAAAGTGGGAAGTAACTGAAACAGGAAGTAGAATAGATAATATGCTGCTCAAATTTGCCACATTCTTCCTCCAGGATACCAAACAATATCCCTAGGAGGGATATTAATCAAAAGCTAAGCGTCCATATTCCATAAACTGATTCCATGAAATTGATGCTTCCGATGCCGTGGCTCCGTTGTATACGGGAAATGTGTAGCGGTTTAATCCTTAAATATGAGGAAAATAGGGAGGAATCTATTTTATGATGGTTCACCATTTATTCACATACTACTTAGCCAAGTCAAAAATGTACGTACAAGTTTATAACTTGTAGTTAATTACAATTTTAAATGCACTCGAAATTGCTATTTTGGTATTCATATGGAAGAACCGTAATGAACACTGAAACACCTTCAAGTACCATGGGCAGTAATTTCTCGATTCTCGTATGATTCCCTGAAAACACGTACTTTCTTGTTATGATAATGTGAAAAAGGACCTCTAACTTTTGCCAAATGGAAATATTATGTTGAGAGGGATTTCAAAAGCCAAACATAAAGCCAATAGCCATTTTATCATTGGCCATGGAGATCTCTTCAACAATCGTAATGCGTTTTTTCGTCTTGATGCTCTAAATTATAAATAATTAATTGTTAACTTATTCGGATTCTTAACATTTATGATCATTATCAGTGAATTATGCTACAATTTCGAAGTGTAATGCGCATTAGCGGATGACTCCGTTAGCAGTTAGTGTGGCGGTATACCCCACAATTTCTTTGAATTTATCCATCAGTAAATGCTTTATATTTTTCACAAAATGCTTTATATTGTAATTACTACTAAGCTAGTTATGAAAACATTAATTTTTAAAACGATTCAAGGCGAAAAGTGCTTATACTCGTACGCTTACACAGTCGAACAACTGTTTGTTTTTCAATTTCCTGCGCTTTATGAGCGGGGAGGAGTGGGGGTAATTCTTTAAGGAGTGCTTATTTTAGGTGGTGTTTGTTTTGTTAAAATCAACATATAATTCAATTAATAAACGTTATTCCAGTTAAATTCGGTCTCTTGCATTTTCAAAACAATATTCAGCTGTTTATCGAAATTTCTTCGACTTCACACGTTTATTTCGTGGTCCACAGTTATTGGGTACATCTGTTTCGTTCAGTAATTCAATTAGTGACATCAAACATACCAACAAGATAAACACCAGCATGTTTCGCGAAAAATGCTCGAATTCTGATGGGCTCCACTCCTGCCTACGTTTTGAAGAAAATTCTCACGTCTTAATAAGTGGCAACGCGGCCCGTAGAGAGACCAATGATTAATGTTTTATACCGCGAAGCCCTTCACTTCAAAGCCCAATAATTGTCTCTAACTGAAATCAATCATCTACATTTGACACGAGATCCTCAAATAACGAACAAGCAAACAACCAGTAGGCCCTTACTGGTCAGATCGTTTATCTCAGCAAAACACGTGTTCACTTCATTTACAAAAAACTAAAACTTTACAAAAAGTAGTTTTGCTAAGTTTTGAGCGTCAAGATTCTTGCTAAATTTTAATCAGGATTTCAAAATATATTTTTCAAAACGGACAAAAAAATGTACATATCCTCTTCAAAAATGGATGTGGATTAGGTGTTAGTTCAAAACTATACCTTTTAGAATAATATATACAACTCTTTGAAAATCGATTTTTTGCTATCTGGGCATATTTTGATACTGACAACATCCATTCAGAAAGATAATACTCATTAATGTAATAAATGTTGTTTTCTTCTCTTCGATAATAAACTATTCTATGCATCTATTTTCAAAATTTAGAGAAAAAAATCACTCGGCAAATATTTCTTTGGGTAAATCCACAATTATGAGTCGCACGAAATAAGGAAACGTAAACCTTCTGAAATTGGAATTTACTTAAATGTTTAGGAAGTTGAAAAGTTTATTGAAAAGAAAGTAATATTTGCTTCAATCATTTATTATCTTGTGTAGTCAGCTTCAATATTTTTCTCAGAGGACAAAGGAGCTTTCCGGTTTAAATTGATAACCTAATGAACCATACTTTCAATTGAATTAGAGTAAGTATATTTAACGTCCAACAACGAAGATATCAATTACTGAATTTTCAATTGGAGATATGCCCTACCTCAAACTTGTGCCTCCATCATTACTCTAAGTACTATGTCTGCTGTTTCTCCCTATTTCCCGTGCAATGCCAATCATACCTGCAACGGCTATATTTACTGGCCATCAGGTCACCGTCACTCTAGATTGAACGTGAAAATCCAACTCCTGCACTTAAAATAAAACCCATAATCCAATTTGAACTTTGAACCCATCCTGGGAGCAGGGCACACTGTGAATTCAAATTTTTTGAATTAGAGAAATTTGAATGAGTAACAAAAGGGCGAGCGAAGCGTGATAAAGCATGAGCCATGGCTGTATGCCAAATAGTATCCTGTGTCTATTGACGTTAGCTCACATTCGTTTATGCAAGGCAAAAAGAGATGACCTTTTCGTGGATATGTAGCATTGGGATGAATAAAAGAGTGTAAGCAAAGAATATCAATTGAAATAAAATCAACAAAATTATTATCGTTGGTTTTGAAATGCTAAGGGGTAAAATCTATCCAATGACGTAATGACTTAGTTGTTTTAACGGCACTGCGGCCGTGTTTTCACGACCTTTGTGCTATGGAAAATGATTAATAACAAAAAGGTACACAGAGTGCGATCAAATTAATTGGCAGATAACAGTTCCACCTGCGCGAGCCCTTTCGGCTAATTTAAACAAGAATAAAATTACATTCAGATAGGGAAAGAGTATACCCGTCTAGATCAGATCGCCTAAGGGGTCACTCATGAAGTATTGCAATGATATTTGTCTATTTGGACTCGGGAAAATAATTAATCGAGAGATTTTTCCTTGAAAATATTTCCATTAATTTTTCAGGGTGAGAGCTCTTCGTATAAATAAACTCCAATGCCAATTTCAGTACTTACCGACTGATGGATTGAAGATAGATGTTGGAAGCATGGTTCTTGTTGCGTTGATGATCTGTTGCGAGAAATTTTGTGAACACGTGCGTGTTTTCAAATCCCTTGAAATCCTGAATGTGCACATTTTTGTATGCATTACTTTGTCAAGGAGATTTGAAAGAAAAATAGGGTTTTCTGAGGGAAGATGGTATGGCTAGGTACATACATGTTTAAAAAATAGTTCGCTCCTTATAGATAGGCACATGTGTAACAAATAGATCGCTCCTACATTCTACTTCGCTATATCTATCTATCGCTATAGGGATTAATTCATAGGCAATGTGGTAGTTTTGAATGCCATTTTTCATTAGTCCTAGTTCAAAAATGACTTCTCAGGTACCGAAAGTATGTTTATCGGCTAAAAATATGCTAAAATGAATTTTTTTCTTTTATAATTTGTATATTTTTCAATGCAGGTATAACTTTATTCAATTATAATATCTAAACGGACAAATACATGTTTTACACCACAAGACCATTTATTTTTGTTATACACACAAGAAGCACATGGAATTACACTTATTTGACCACTTTAAAGGGATGAGTTGAATTTTCAAAATGTATGTGTATTTAAACATTTATATTCAAATATGTTGATGAGCTTCTTGAATATGTACTCATTAGGATATTCTCGTATAGTTTCAAAGAGTGAAACTCCTTCCCCCTTTAGGTCATTATTTTTTCATTTGGGCAATAACAAATTGGAAATCAATCTAAATAGGTTGGGTAAACCTCATAGTGAGCCAAGGCTCCGGCGATTCAATCAATTAAATGAAACCAAGTGAGATCACAGTTTTCCCAGTAGAGCTAAACCCACAACCACCTCCGAACGTTAACGGAGTAAATAAATTTGTCCATCGAGCATTTTCCAGTCCATGCTGTGGTACTCTTTTCTGCCCTACCGAACGTCAAGTGAAGGAGTGAATATTTCACACTCCCTAGTGAGCCGTTACCAACTGGGAAAGGGCTTTACTCTAAAAGCCATTGCATCGAGAAGTTTTCCACCGCCCTCCTTCTCGGCACGCGCAATCATCTCTTGCTGATTGGCCCCAGATAGTAGACCCTTTTCCTCTGCATGGCCACGGTTCGCCCCACGACAGAAGGCGGTCGACACGTTCACCAAAGCCTGCGGGGAAAGGTTTTTGGGCGTATGTTTTTTCCTTGGCTCGGAAACACGGGATCGAAATCAAGCTGAGGATGCGGGCAATCTGTACAAACGAGTTTTAATTAGATACGATGCCATCAAGGTCATTAGGTCGTTTGAACTGGCACCCATGAGGACCTCGCGCGTCAGATTTCAACTCAGCGTAAAATTGGGCCTGCACCCTGCTCAAATCATAGTGAAATTAATGCTTAAGCAGAAAATATAATCAAAATCACAGAAATAGGAGCACAAAGCATATTCTTAGAGTTCATTTCCCTCGACGCGCGGTGAAATGTGAGATAAGAAATATTGCCGTGAATATTAGAAAAGTTTCGAAATATTTTATCTATTTAATAATAATTAAATTTGTTTTTTATCTTGATGCATCAAAGATAAAAGTTTGCAATGTAAATTTTTCTGGCGAGAACGAAGGTCATGTTTTGGAGCGGTCACTTGCTTCCTTGAATGTGGCCCAGGATAAGCAAAGCCATGCCTCGAATTCACTTCTTGATTAATAATGATATTTTCTCATAAGCTGTCTGCTTCAAATGTACGTATTTTCATAATCAAATGAAAAGAATTACCTTTTGTTACTTCACACTCATTTAACTAGTAAATCATGTATGTACCGTTTGTTGCAAGACCCTGAAAATTACAATGACCTATCGCCACAATTTTATCGCTTCAACAAGAAGTGTTGCAATCACGCATGACAATAATAATATGAACATATTATAATACGATTTATATCCCAGTGTGTCCCATCTCAGTTTGTTCGGTCCATGAAAACTTATAATAATTCGTAATAAGTTCAAACTGAGTCACAAATATTAAAGAAAAATTTACTTCAGCCTTTTCAAGAATCTTTACAAGATGGTTCTGATGTGCTCCTAATTAAGCAGCTTGGGCTCTTCTAGTAATGAATGGATTTTAACTCGAGACCGATTGGACAGAAGTCGAACGCTTGGACAACTAAGCTATCAAGCCCACTAAGAAGCTTACACAAGTAGGAAGGAATTGATGACAGGGACGTTGAGTGAGGATGTTAAGAAAAGGCTCACTAAAACTTTGATTTGGAGCGTGGTTTTGTGGGGCGCGGAAAGTGTGATACCATATAAAGTGAGTCATTAAGATGCAAAGCTAGGAATATCCAGATATATCGTTGTAGAAAAAGTTATTCAAACCTTGGGGATCAACTTATATAAAAATTAATAGCAATAGCTTTGGTTTCGTTTAACTTTCAAAAACTTTTATTAGTTTATGCTACTGAAAAACTCAGTGACAGATGCATCAATATTAAATTCTATAGAAACTATAGCTAAAAGATAATCTGTTTAGTAAATTCATTTGCACAAAATTGAAGTGTTTTATTACATAGTATATCTAATCCAAATCAAAAAAAGCGTTGCACTATACTTTCCCAGGAATACATATCTCCACCCTGACTGTTTTAGTGCCTAACTATCCAAAGGTTAATGCTTCAATGGGAGCTTATCAACGTCGCCTAGCCTACTGTACCATATGCACGGTCTTTAGCAAATATACCGACCCTCCGACTTCCCAGAAGTGAGGCGAGTGCGATAATATGGATCAATAATTATGAAGCATCTGGTACTATCACATGCCGGCCGGTTTGTGTTTGCTGCGATAATCTTTATTGGGTAGTGGAAGAGTTATATCAGACCGGGTGAGAAAAATTCGATCCACAACTCTGCGTGACTTTGTGGAAAGTGCCTCAAACACATGAAAACTTCCAACCCCTCGTGATTGTTTAATGTCACTCCATAGTTAACTAATATCAATATTTAAATCAATAATTAAATAATATCAATATTTACCCAAATATACTCTCTAAATTATATGTTTGTCACCCAACCACAAATTTAGGCATGAGTAATTTCATTGGAATTCCATAATATGGAATTTCGAGATACTTGACATCAGGCTTTTTAATTAACTTTCAAGTCGGAAATAAACTGGGCATACATCATGCATTAATAAATCTCATATGCCTCTCTATTAGCTCTATATTACCATATTTATGAATCTTATTCATATTTTTACCATTTTTTCAAGAATTCAAGGAATCATAGTTTTACAGTGGCACATTAAAATTTGTTGGGGACCTACGTTTTGGTTAAGGTTCCATTCCTGAGTTCCAGTGTGACGGAATTTTGATAGGTACTTGAAAAAACATTTCTGGCATAAAAGATGATAGGAATTCCATTTTCTTTTAAATAAAATTTTAAGTTCTATAAAATTATCCTGAATGTAATAACTTGGCGTCTGAATCAACATATAACAGGTGTCGACTTCATGAAATTCTTTAAATTAACGCTTATTCGAGCCACAGTTGTTGTGTAACACTTTTGCCCAACCTCCATTTGGCACCATATCCTATGACATGGTTGAAAGTCGTTCAACCCCAGAAAATATTTCCTCATAGAAACAGAAAAGAGCTTAGAGTTAGAATACGGGTGTAAATTCGTACTTCCTCCGCTCTATTTTTTTGATAGTTTAATTTTTCATCCTTAAAAATGTCTCACGAAATATTTTGTTTCAACTTTCGTACTCAATCAACAGAAGGAGTGATATGAAGGTAACCCCTCCGCACGCAACTCTTCAAAGCGAGTGGCACTCCCCTCAAGAACTGGTAGCATTCTCCCCAGCCGCACCACCTCCCGGGCACTCCTCGTGTTAAGCAGCAAAGCCTTCTAGAGGGAGATGCCGCAGCGCGTGGTGGCGACGCAGTGGAAGATGATGGAGATGCCAGGCAGCGGCCCGTGTCCCTCCCGCTGGAGTTGGAGATCTTCACCGGAGATGCGGAGGTCTAACTGAGATCCATTCCATCCACGGCGCACAGCTTCTGGGGCAAAGTATTTCCCCGCTCCGACCTCAAGCTATCGAACACCTAAGGCAGAAGGTAAGAAGTACATACATACATGCACGAGGTCTGTTTAAAAAGTATCACGACTTTTGTGTTTTTTCTAAAACTGTTTATTTATTCATGAATATATATTTTGTCCTCTTCGAAGTAATCCCCATTAGATATTATACACTAACCAACGTTTTTTCAAATCCTCGAAGCACTTCAAAAAATTATTTCCTGTGATATTGTTCAGCTCCTCCTTCGATGCAGTCTTTATCTCATCAATCGTAGCGTAGCGTCGTCCTTTCACGGGCTTCCTCAGTTTCGGGAACAAGAAAAAGTCACTGGGGAACAGATCTGGGGAATACGGTGGCTGCGGCATCATTGGTGTGCTGTTTTTGGCCGAAAATTCACGCACAAGTAACGATGTGTGAACAGGGGCGTTGTCATGGCAGAAAAGCCAATTTTTGTTCTTCCACAAATCCGGGCATTTGTAGTGAATTGCTTCGCGAAAATTCCGTAGAACTTGCGGGTAATATTCCTTATTTACCGTTCTACCCTGTGGAAAGAACTCCAACAAGGTGCACCACGCCCCTACAATCGAAAAAAACTCAGAAGTTATGATGCACCACGCTCCTGTCATCAAGGAAAACTGGAAGCAAAACTTTCACTTTCGACCGCAATTGGCGCGCTTTTTTCGGTCTTGGCTCGTGCTGCAGCTTTCATTGGGATGATTGAGTTTTAGTTTCCACGTCATAACCATAAACCCATGATTCATCACCAGTTATGACACCCTGGAGTAAATTTGGGTCGTCGCGGTCATAGTCCACACGTCATTAGCAATGTTAATGCGTTGCTGTTTTTGATCGAAATTGAGCCATTTTTGTAAGAATTTCGCGGCGACCCGTGTAATGTCCAAATCATTGGTATGCCACGAGCCAATCAATATGTTTAGGTCCTTAGGAACTTCTCTAAATTATGAACTCTGTAAAAGTGAACTGAAAAAGTGAACTCTCTCTCTAATTGGCCAATACTCTTTTCTTCACTTCATCAATGTTTTCGCCTGTTGTTGACGTGTTCGGGCGTCTGGCACTCTCTTCGTCGTTCACATTTTCTCGGCCCTCTGAGAACATTTTGCACCACCGATAAACGTTACTTCGGTCCAAGGTTGCTTCTCCATATGCCACAGTCAACATTCGGAATGCGTCAAGGCACTTAATTTCGTTTTTCACCCAAAATTTTATATAGATTCTTTGATCCATTTTTTGGAACAGGCAAAAATCAGAGACAAGCCAAAACACGTCCAAGAAAAACAGCTGTCAACAATTAACTGAAAATCCAAAACGGCCAAATTTTTTGGTAAAATTGAGAGACAGAAGTACCAACATAACGCCACAGAAAAATCGAAAATCAAATATACTTAACCCGCGAAAATTCGTAATTCGCGATACTTTTTGAACAGGCCTCTTACATACGTTTCGTAGGCATACGTAACGTATCATTCAGGGAAAGTTAGATGCTGAGGGGACGAAATCTCTTTTTCGAGATGTTTCTGAGAGAAAATATGTCATTGCACTTGTATCGTAAAGTGAGCTTTGCGTGCGTCACTTCTAGTAAGGTGGTGCACGGATATTTTACCACGGTATTTTCTGCTCATCCAGCCTATAAGAACTGTGTTAAACATAGAACTCCATGATCTCAAACTCTACAATCCTTTATAGGGCATACAAATGCACATTTGTAATAATAGGGAAATAGCGCGCGTCGACTGGGCTGAAGAGAGTTGTAATCATTGTCTGTGGGAATTTTAGTATTTTTTTAGTACTCTGCAAGCTACCGCTAGTGTGTGTGGTAGGGAGTGATTACACATCACATTAAATTTGACGCAGAATATTCCTCCCCCCAAGGACGCATGGACAACGTTATTCTGCTCCCTTATAGTTCGTGGGAAAAATGGCATCTTAAATCTATATGTTCTACATTTAATCTCTTTAATTTTACTGACATGGTCTCGCCTACCATAGACTGATAGGGGTAATAATACATTTTCAACATCACTGCTCAAGAGATATCCTTCAAATTTTTGCAATTTATTTAATTTTTAATTTGAAGTTTTCTCAATGAGTGGTTCCCGGCCTAGCTCCTTTGATAATTTTGATACGCTACTCGGTTTGTCATACCAACTTTTTATAAATCTAGCTCCTCTAAGCTGCAGGAGATCCAATTCGACAATCAATCCAACTGAATGAGGATCCAATATACATTGAGGATATTCTAAATGAGGCTTAACTATCAAAAGTTAACATATCCCCTTTACCTTTTCATCACATTTCCCCAATATTCTATTCATAGATCTTAATTTTTTATTAGCTTATCCATGTATAGGATATGTCCCAAAAATAAGTTGAATGATGTTTTGCGACCAATACAGATAGCTGGATTGGGGTGATTTGTGGTGGGAAAAGTAATGACAGATCTAGGGAAAGCAACGAGACCCACGTTTGTTATGGGTATTAACAGCGCATGGATTGCTGCTAGACTGGACTCCTATTCGACGGTCACGTCACGAATTCACGATGCCACTTTCCATTGAGCAATGATATGCGATAAAATATTGAATTAAGCTCAGAAAACTGAGTTCGGAGACCATAACCATGGTTAAGGATGTTTTTACAGGTCGAGAAATGACCAAAGTGATGGTTTTCTCCTCGCACAATATGTTCTGGGAGGGTGACGAGGAGGTTGACGATGAGGAATATCCTGGACATCCATCAACAACATGGTGTGATGAAAACGTACACCAAGTTAGACACATGCTCAATTCCGATTGATCCCCAAGTGTCAGGATGTTACCAGATGAGTACAATAGTCAGAAAACCACAATGCATTGCATTCCTATATAAGATTTAGCCATGAGAAATATGTGCCAAGATGGTCCCCAAGGTGCTGTCAGAAGACTGCTTGTGTGACAATCTTACCTTGGACCTCTTGGACCACGGGGAAAGTTACCCCAATATTCTAGAATAGGTGAATACTGGTGACGAGACATGGTTCTTTGAGTACAACCCCAGTTTAACCCCTTTGAGTACCGTTTTGGACCGCTGGATTATGTCAAAGAGGTCATGACGAGGTGCCTGAAGGAGGGTCCTGTTGATGCATTACGGGAAGCATACCACATCTAGCGAAGGCAATGTCATTAGTGTGTCGATACATAAGGGTGTTCTTAAGAAGAATTTTTGCGGTTTGTACTTTGATCTGTGAAAAATTTTTCCCCCAGATTTAATATACTTAGTTTAGGGGCGAACCTAGTGTTCCCTGTATGTGTTTCAACCAGGAGAGGTCATGAATGAGGTGAACGCCTAAATATTTAATCGAGTCAACGCATTCCATTTCGGTGTTCCCGATGAAGTAGGATTTCGGGAGGGTACTGCTTATTTTCCAAAAATTCATCACTACGCACTTTTTTAGCTTAATTCTAATTGTCAAGTGTCACATCAGCGTTAAATAGGATTTAGGTCATCTGATAACACTTCAAAACCATTCGTTGAATATCATATAATGAATTAATCAAAAATGATTATTGCCTATCTCAAATAACTATTTTAGATATTCTGATAGTTACTTAAACGGAGTAATCCGCAGATGTGCACTGATATGCGGGAAATTTGCCGCGTGAAAATCACTCGCTTTGACTGGGATTCGAGCCAGGAATTACAGTCAAGTGCTTTTAAGCAATTTAACTAACGAATAGTCCTCTCAAACTACGTATTTTTTTAAGTATTTAAATGCACAAGATGTTAAGACAAATGACAGTTAATGAAAATTCATAAGTAATCGTAGCCGTGCAAATTGGGTAGCAGTCCATGAGATTAAAGCCAACGTTTTCATCGACAAATTTCATCCACACATGCGTTTTCTTCGGCTCAACATATTTGTATTTTAAAGTCACTAGAAATTCACAGAGTTAATAGATGTCTCGGTAGATTTCTAGGATTTAAGCACTCGGCCGGGCCAAGAGGGATACAGGTTCAGACCCCAGTCAAAACGAATGATTCTTACACTGTAAAGTTCCTGCATTTTTTCACTTTTTAGCAATTAATCAGTCGAATTTTGCTTGAGAAGCGAGCCGTAATGATTTTATTTGCATCATTTATTATGACCGGGCTATCAATCTACTAATTAAGGGGGCAGAAATTGCGTCGGCTGAAGCATTAGGATCATTTTAAAACACCGCCACCCAACAGACACTGAATTCCGCAAGAAAGCAGCGAACTCAAATTCCAAGATCCCGTAGGTGTTGGCAAGAAGGTGGAGGAGAATCCTTCTCTTTTCTTCCCCCGGATTAATTATAGATCAAACAAGTGTAGATTGAAAAGATAAGTCATGCATCTTTCTAATAACAGACCACGAATTCCTTTGGTTCCTAATTTAACCAACTGAGAAAGATTATATCTATTATGCAGATTTAAGGTCAATATTGAAATACTGCAAGTGTATTTACGTATATCACTCTTCCTTTCCCTCTTCTAGGATGATTTAAAAGCAGTATCCGCATATGGGTTGGCTATTTAACATCCAGTTCGTATTACCTGCACAAAATTTTATCCACATAAGAGCATTCGACACCATTGATAAATCACCCTTCCAGGATACTTGGGACGCACTGTGAATCACTACCGACTGATAGCAACATAAAAAATATCATTAGATCTAAAGATAGACTCAAGGTCAACCACACATTCAATCAGTCATCAATTCTTTTATGAATGAAGGTGAATACCAAATCTTGGAGATTAGTAGATAGGGGGATGATGTTCGTTAATCTTTCACAATTTCATCAAATTATCAATTATTTGATAAAGTAATGACGTTTTCAAACTAAATTCATTAAATTAATTCATTCATTTAACTATTAGTGGCGATAAATTTCTAAACCATCATTATACACCCGCTTGTATGATTTTACTTTAAGAAATATGAGTATTACTTAGGACTCAACCGAAAAAATATATAGAATGATTTCCAATCCTGATTGAAAGCATTAAACAAGAGACAGAATCATTAAATATGTTGAAGTTAATAAAGGTACCATTGGAATTAATTTGATTCCTATATTCCGCAAACAAAGTTAAGAAAATATCTATCAGAACGCGCAACAAGTCAATAGCTTTCAAGAGGCGTAGGAGTAAGGGGTGGCTTTAGGGTTCTCTTGGGTGCTTTCGGTTTCAATCGTGCTAATGGAAAATTTTACGCTGAGCATTTTACGATCCACAATTAAGAGTAGGCTGAGAAGCATTTCATAGGCAGGGTGCAGTTTCGAATCGGGAGTAAAATAGAGTTTAGAGTATGAAAGTGCACCTCTTGTTATTCCAGGCTCCTATCGTAAATTACTTCTAAAAGAGTTTTTGTTGATTTTTTACCAACGCTTAAATTTCTCCATGATGTGCAGTATACGTCACATGGTATTCGTCTGCACGGCCTTAGCATTAACGATCTCGGTAACCACATAAAAAATACTCATCCGGATGAATCCTCCAACTGTTAATAAGATATTTTTCATCCATCCCATGCATATCCACTACTCTTACTTTTTCTTGATTTCAGCCATTCGTTTTTTCTTACTTTGCCCATTCTACCTATTTTCCTACAGATTCTTATTATCTTAAAAACCATTCTGGGTGTTTCTCTTTGTCTGTTATTTGCCCTTTTTTCCATTTTTAACGACATTTTTTACGTATTCTTTTCTTTTTTTGTAATCATCATAAACTATATTCCAAGCTTTCTTGTTGATAGCATACCCATTTGGACGTCTTTCTTCACAAGTCACTGAGCAGCGCCTTTCTTTCTCCAAACTATACTTTTTCCACGAATACTTACCGTATATTCCGCAATGGTTCCCTTTAAACTTTCCCAAGCATCAATCACACTTGAATTTTCGGCATCTTGGTCCTATTGTAATTTATTTCAGTGAACTCTGCCCTCAACCGTATAGTTATACCGTATTCTTACTTTTGCGAAGCTCTTTTTCGACTTAATTTCTATTGATGCTGCTCACCAACCTTCCATGCTAGTGTATGTTTATTATTCCTCCGAAGTAGGCTCCTGGGGTCTGGATTGATTTCTTCACAAACCTTTTCAGTCTCTCGCTAGTTCGAGGTTAAGGTAGCCCAGAGCCGGTTCCTGGCGAGGAAAAAACTTCACCGTAAAACACTTTGGGCTAACCAGTATGACTGAATGTGTATTTTTAAATTCCCGAATACGATTCCTGGCAATAGGATTATTTTCCTCGTAAACCTATTCAGGAAACACCCCTCCCCCGTGTAAATGTGATCGTCTTACTATATCGAATGTTTGTCTGATCACTGGGAGGGGTTTAAACTTTCCACGTAAATCACTTTCTCCTACTTTTTTCATTTTACAGTATTTTAAAAACCCTTGACAGCTTTTTAGGGAATATTATTCAATATAGTCAGTCTTAAAAAGGCCGTAAGGAGTTCAAGTTATCCTTTCTATTTTCACCACTAGCCTACGCTTTCCAGCACGTTTCCTTTGCCCTATAAGTACCTTATCCATTAGCTTATTTGATAATTTAGTCACATCTAAATAATTCACTCCAACATTGTGTTAAATATCTTTCATTTCATTCTCTCTTCGGTGTCCCTAATTGCCTCACTTGGAATATATAGATGACTTTGCAATTCATATTGGAATAATTTCTCAAATTATCTACCCTGCAGCATTCATTCCGTTCAGTAACAACACCCAATTGATATCATATCTCATTATGCCCACTGAACATTTTTACCCTACTTTTGCTCCAGAAATCTCCACCAACTTTCCATCCTTTCAAAAAACCATAATGTTTCGAGGTTTTCTTAGAAAAAAATTTTTATTTTTTTAATTTACTTATCTCAAATTCTCCCAATAGTTAATGTAGGAACATTTGTGTCCCTATTCTGAGGTCCTATCCTCGTGGCCTTCTTTTTCTTCTTTTATCAACTTACCGGGGAAAAGGTTCTACGATGACATCTACTAATACAAATTAAAGGGTCAATTATGGAAGTCAAGGTTTAACGGGATACCATTCATTTGCATTCATTTCGGAACTCTGAAATCTTCCCTTCCTCCAAAGAAATTCTACTTAAATCAACAACCAAGCGGCGAGAGTGACAGCATGTCGCGGCACCGAAAAAGAAAATCATCTCATTGTTAATTCCAGGCATTTGCCAGATCTTTTATTTGCGTTTATGATAGTACCAACCTTATTAAACATATGTTCAATGCAATGTAGGGTTTATTGGTTTGCACCCACATGTGTTCAACCCATATTGGGTCCAAATATGGAAACATATGGAAACATATTGAAACATACTTGCTCTAACGCAGAGGTGCTATGCCTCTCTCATAAATGAGTCTGCTTGGAAGCACGATCATAAAATTGTATACCATAAATTGAATGAGAAAACAATTTTTTCTGGTTTCTCGGAATATTTTTTCTGATTCCACGAGGAGCATGATTTTTCGAAGCGAAAGTATTTACCGCATGTCTCAAACGTTTCCGTGGCATTTAGGGGGGAAATCCAAGCAATGTTGACAGTTATACTCCTATGAATAAGAGCACCAATTTGCGATATTTTAATTTTAAAATTTGAACACTCTATTTAAAGTTTCATCACTCTTGAGTTTTAAAGTAATGTGTAAATAATTTCTAAGATGCACAGTCATTAATTGCTTACAATTTCCTGTTGCATTTATAACATTTTATGTTTAGATCAAAGGAATATTTATTGAAGTGAGGCGACAAGATGTCTTCTTTAATCCTTGTTTTTTTATATAACTAAAAGAACTCATGTACCCCAGAATCCTAGTTTTCGGCAAGAGGGAACATTGGCATCAACTAATATGATAAGTGCTATATATGAGTTGCTTTTTACGATTTTTTTCGTCTAAATCAATACTGCACACTTCATGCGGAGCAAGCGGCTGGAGTGGAATGCCCAGGGGATATGTGATCCATAAACGTCACATCATGCGGCCTCCATGGTTACCTCGTTGCAATGAAACAAAGGAATGGTGGGACGTGACTTCAGAGCTAATCGATTTTCTGCAGCCGATGTTTCCTCTGCTTCCTCTCCCTGAGTATTTATTTAATGTCTCCTTAGCATAGTCATCCACATTATCATCTTTTCCTTCACTTTTTGATGAGTTTTGAATAAAAGAGAGGTTTTTTCCGGGAGTTAATGGAAAAATGAATTAGCGTTGAAAATATGAATGGCTTTGAACAGTGCTCATGCACCAAATCAATGGAGAGAATCATATTTAGGCCTTCTTTCACCTAACATGAAACCAGGAATTTCATCAAAACTGTGATGTTTGAAGTTTTCAACCCTTGTCAAAAATGCACCTTTCTTGTGAGTATGCAAAACAATCAAGATTTGTCCATAATTTCTGAATTTTTTGGGCCATTATCTTGACTATATAACGTCTTTGAGGTGACCAGAGCTTAAATTTTTTAAATGTTTAGATAAATTCTGCTGTTTTGGACGCGTTTGAAAATCTTCAAGGATTATCTTTGGACGCTTAATAAACTATGTGCAGCGTTCAATTGAAATTACGGGTTATTATTAAATATAATATAATCATAAAGTTTTGCGAAAAAGTCTTGAAATTATGATATTGCTTCTTTGCGTGAATATTTTTAAAATACTGAGTAAAAAGTACACTGTTCATTTGAAAACACAACGTTTTTTGACGTTTTAACGTAATTATCTAGAGTTAATTCCAACCAAATCCCACTGTTTCTATGCCACCTTGTCAAATGTGGATTTTGAATCACGAGATCACGGCTTTGATCAGTCGAAACACATGCTTGCTCTTAAATTTATTTTGAAAGCTATATTCAATTTTTTTAACACTGTTTATATAATCTAAGAATTTCGCGGGTTGTGGCGAGATGCTGTAGTAATCAATTTGATAGACCCAAAAATTGCATGTTAACTTCCGATTATTACAATTCATAGTTATATGTGAGTGCTTGAGAGTATCTAGAGGGCTTGGAAAATTACGAAGGAAAGTACAACACCACAATTACGTACATTATGTGCTATAAAAAATCATTCTTAGCACATGCCATCTTCATATATCCCGGCCGCCGTTAAGTTTTCGTTTTGCTACCCTCTTCATCATTCCTCTACAGATAGGCTCTTAAGGGTGGCTTTTTGACTAGGGTACTAAAGTGATCTACAGTAGGGTTGGGATTTGGTTTGATACTTCATGGTCTTTCCTCATTACCTGGTGCACTTTCATTTTGGAGGTGTGATGTATTAATTTATATTTAGATATGTTGATCTTAGTGGTTTTCCGTTTATAATCTGGAGGGAGTTTGTTATTCTTGATGAAGCTGGTCGAAGAAAAATGAATTAATGAGTGGAATTCTACATCTAAATGAGTCAAGGATGTATGGATTTTAACTTGAGTTTTCACAAGAGAAAACTTATTAAAGTAATGAATAATTTCGCTCCGTGGATTTATTTTGTCATCGATGTTAAATGTCTGTCCATCAAGTATTGACGAGGGGATTTGGATTTTAGGTAAGGGTGAAAAACGCGGATAAATAGGAGGAGATGAACAAAATTGGGAGAAATATCGAGGTCTTCGTGGAATTTTTTATTTTTCTGAAACCATCTGGCACTTTAAATGGAACGAAGAGTGACGTTTTTGTTGAATCTGGAATTTGGTAAGGTTAGTAGGTTTCAGGAAGGAAGTCCATGAACTTGCGTAAATAACGATAAGGCGAATGATGGAATATCTTTGGTTTTTTTTAACTTTCGGTAAGGGAATGTTTTTCCTACACAATGAGGAACAAGAGTTCTCATTGCTGTTTTTTACTGCTTAAAAATTTAAAGCTGAATTTTAGCTTGTTATCTAGGTTTACGCCTAAGAAATTTGACGCGCGGGACTATGGGGTACATAGGGTGCCGTAGGATCATTTTTAAGGGTGAGGTGTAAGTCTCAGGTGTGTGACTTTTTTTTTGTGTGCAACAATGAGACTTCTTGGCATTGTGTAGAATTAGCATCAATTTTCTACATGCGTGCCTGTACGCTGATGATACAACTATAACTTCAAGTCCGTTAGTCTAGCGAACCTGAGCATGAAGTGAGCCATGACATGAAGTTTTAATTGTATCGTTAGCGTACGGAAATAATTTAGTGGAATATCATTTGGGAATACAGTTCATGAAGACACTGCATAGGATCAGTTGTTATACGGCCTGTTGAACAACAGCACGGATTTAAAATATTTCGAAGAGTGTTCTATCACTGTAAAATAATGGTAATTCCATAGGAAATAAGATATAATTAGTATTTAGTGGTATGGCGTTGAGATGATTTCAAAAATTAGACATCGTACTACACTTGATCAAAGGCTTTCTCTGTGCCGAGAAAGGTAACAGAGGTATGACGACCATTAGAAGCGTCATGTTGGAAATATTTTATAATACGAGCTAGCTGGTGAGTAGTTTACGTTTCAGAAGTAAAGCCCTGGGATTTGGAGGGGAGGAAACTGGGTTTTAGGGCACGGAAAATGAATTGTTGTAATAATTTGAAATGGGAGTATGTTATGAAAATGGACCAAAAGTTTTTGGGATTGCTATGTTTGCTGCTTTTGGGAAGTAAGACTGTATTCGAGGTTCACAAAACTGTGGGAGAATAGCTGGAGACGAGGAAATAGTAAAAAAGTTCAAGGAGAAAGGTTAAAGGCATTAGGGGTTTAATTTTTTATTACTTAAAGTGAAATGTTATCTAGGCCAATGAAGGATTTGGATTTGAATGTTTTCATACGTTCTTGTTGCTCGTTAATGACTAGTACTTCAGGTTCTGGAATGAAACAGGCTTTGAAAGAGTTTTCTAGATCTGTGAATGCAAGCTTGGTGTCATTCTGTCGTCAGTCTGTGCTTATAATGAAAACGTCATGTCATGTCAGCTCGGCAAGGATGTCGGCACGTGATACAGGATGGATGACGTGATTATTGTTTATTGCTAAAGTAGACAAATTTTTACCTCTCTTTGCTAGCGTTAGTGGCGATCTTCGCCACACATTATGATCATACAAAGACTATTCCACACTTTAAGCGATGTGAAAACAGATTTGAATAATTTTAAATTACAAATAAGTTATTTTCAATTGAAATTCATTATTCCCTCAATATCAGTTTCAGGTTTTCTTTTATAAATTATCACCATCATAATGCTATCACTTATCAGTTTAATAAAGTTCTAATACTTTGTGGAACATCTTACTGGAAAGAAAAACTCGAAATAAATTAACTATTTTAGATAAATCATATTGTGAACCATTTTCATTCGATCCACCGAATAAACAATAAGTCGGTATGGGAGACTAGGTTCACAGTGTATTTTTAGATGATCAGCTTTCTATTTGTTTTCAAAATATCGAGGGACAAATTTGAAAACGTGAATGTTACAATTGCTTTTAAAATGAAGTTAGAAACCCACTGTTTGCTTATACTGAGGCTTCAATTGTTTTAAGGCTCGGTGTAGAGAGCGCAGTAATCGATTTTACGGCATTATGGTGGCAAAGCAAAAGAAAAAGTAGTGAGCAAATAATGGATAGGAAGCTAAAAAAATAAAGTAAATATCTGCCTTAAAATAGATGTAACGACGGTAACGACTAAGTAATTAATGGAAATCCCGGAGAAAAAAAGAATTCGCATCCTCCCCTCATTTTCTGCTTTTGTCTGGAACTTCAAAACTTTTCACAAAAGCAAAGGAGAGGAGAGTTCCCCAAATACTATATTTCGGCCTCGAAATTTCTTTAATCGCATTGATTTAGGTCTTTCCTGTAATTTTTATCCATTCTCACCACTGTCTGGATTAATTACGAGTACTCAAAAAAAGTTTTTTTTATGTTCTGGATGCCAAAGTAAGAGCTGTAAAAATAAAATCAAATATTGCGCCACCTGTTTGGAGAGTAAATATTTCTTCAGTTTTCCTCTTGAATTGCACTTTAAAAATCTTTTTAACGTTTCTCATGTGATAAACTAAATGTGCGTATGGTAAATAAATGCTAATTTATCGGATTCATAAAAAATAAAATTGATGCCTGCTTCTAACTCCGAAAAAGTCACAAAAGCTTTACTTTGGAAATTCCATGAATTAACAGCCCGAAGTAAACATGAAACCGAAATAAATATCCAAATGAATTGAGATAGCATGATAATACCTTGGTGATAAAAAACGGAAAATGTTGTTATTTCAATGAGGCTTTTATTCGCACTAATTGCTTGAACAAAATATTTGTAGCGTCAAATTGCTATGGGGACGGGCAAATACAAATTGAAGTTGATTTTCACAATAAATTGAACTTTTTACGGCAGCATTAGTTTTAAGGCATTTTTTTACTTAGCGCACTTAAAACAAAATTTATGTAAATTTTGACTCATAAAAATATGCTAAACAAGACACAAGACACTCAACGATACTTCGCTCATTGTTTCCCATTCCATTTTTTTATGTAATAACATTAAGTTATGAATTTCATCAAAAAAGCCCTAATATTTTTAGAAAAACCAAGGATAACTGTTATTTAAAAAAAAGGTACACTATCCTTGGCATGGTAATTATTCCCTTTTTCAATTGATGGGCATATTAGTCAACAAATATTTAAGAAACGTTAAGGATTAAATGAATGCTTTCCAATTCCTCTTTCTAATAATTACTCATTCAATATATTATGTGAATGAAAATAAAAAGTAAAATATATTAATATTTGAGTTTTCATACTGTTTATTCAAATATTTGTCAGATTATTTTATAAAAAGGGAAGGATTTGTCAAAAAAGTTTAATATTTAGAGGATGATATATTGCCAAGTAACTAAATATTTTGAAAGTGATGAAATTAATGAAATTCTTGATTTGAATCATTATTGTAAACAGTTTTGAATGGACATATAACTCTGAGTAGCACTCAGTACATATATTCAAAATTCAGGGTAAACTACTCATATCCACAGGAAAAAAGGAAGATGTTTTACCGCAGAAGAAATAACAAATTACATCGATAATATGAAAATTCTCACCGTAAGCTATCCGGGAATTGTTTGAGAGTTAGCAATGCGCAATGTTGTGCACCTTTTACTAAATATTCATTCAACTTCTGATTACTTCTATAGATACCTTGATAAAATTTTGCGATTCTGGCTCCTTAAACTGTTCTGATTCTATGGTAATTATGATATTCTATGGTAAACATTCTTAAATACTTAAAAATTGAATAGTTAAAATTCAATTATGATACAATTCAGGATCCCAAAATTCTCCTCACATCCCCAAAAGTTTGTACGTAATTTATTAAAAATTTCGTTACAAATATTTTTATTTCTCACATATTTCACCACTTGAGCAAAAGCTCCGCACCGGGGCATAATATTAATGACTCGCTCACGTCGCCCAGCCAGTCATGAGCCACGGGTGATGTTAAAGTGTTGGTCGAGAAACGTGACCCAGCTGTCTTCTCACGTATCAAATGACATCACACGTTTTAGGTATCGCGGAGAATGCCTGCCTTCACGGAATTAGGAAACTGAAAAGTTGTATCCAAAAACGCTACGTGAGTATATGAGGTACATGAAAGAGTTTCTTCTTGCCGGGACGTTTCTTTAGACATAGCCACAAAGTACGATAACTGGGAAAGGTGGCGAGGAAAGAAATGATTCCCAGTCAACGTCTGATTTCTTTCCAGTTTCTCCCTTCGGAAGATTCAAGTGCAGAAAGCATACCTATGGTAAATGCATTAACCTGATCTCTCGCACGCTGAGGCTTTCTGAGCGCTGAAGTGAGGCATAAGCTTTGAAATAAAAACGGATACCATAATAAATAAAGTCGGGAAATGGCTGCATCAGCGTAAACGGCGTCTCTTAATAGGCGCCCAAATGATGTAATACGCGATGTTTATGTTAAGAAATAAACGATGGCTAGTGCGTGGTGAACAAAGAGCTCGACGAATAAATAGCATTATTCTCTCGCCAGTAGTTTTATTCCTAATGAACTGTTGAACGTTGCAGAATCTCATTTGTGAATTAATGGTAATTAGGGAATAAAATTAAAGGTAAATCATATGATTATGCCCAAAATCAGTTGAATTAAAGTTGTAAATTAAAAAGTCGAGTAAATAACTGGTCAATTCCTCCTAAATTGATATTTTTAAAATATTAACTGAATCGTAGTGTGCATTTTACATGAATCAATAAAGTACATTCACTAATAAACCTGTATTTTAGTTAAAAATATGCATTGACTGTTCGATAATTAATATTTCCGAAATCTGTCATTTATTCCCCGGAGAAGAACTCTAGCAAAATAAAGTCTTCTTCATTAGCAACCACTTCAGCTTCTCTGTAAATTTATCTTTACAAAAATGGCTGCATTTGAAGTATAGCGAACGGAAAAATCCCTAACATGGAGTGATTTTATTTTTCGAAAGGTGCGGATAATAGTGCAGATAGAGACATTTTGCGAGCTGTTTAGCAAAGAGTAATCAAGTCGTCATCAAAATTTGCTCAGAGAGATACATGTAGTAATAGAGAATGGTAAACATTAAGTTTTTTGCATCCAAGCACTATGAACTTTTTTAAATGGCAACATTATTATTCTTTAAATAAACAAAAACAAGAAGTAATGTGGAATATTTCTAGAGTAGATCAATAATTTAAAGCCATGACATACGTGTAAGACGCCTGCATTCTGTGATTTTGTGTCCTTATTTTCTATAAAATTAAGCTATGATAAAAACAACATCCCATTTCATAACAATGGACTGACCATTTATTTGAAAAAAAGAGTGTACAGGAACACCATCACATATGAGGGAAGAAATATTTTCTACATTTATCTTTATTGCGATTTAAGGGTATATCTACGACTGCTGTATTGGAGGTAGCACCGGGGCGTTATATTAATGATTTGCTTACGCGCAATATCCATGGGTGAAGATGGACTCTACCTCGCCTCATTCCGATCGGCAGGTAGTCGACCATCTTGCAAACAATATCATGTTCCTTTTATCTCTCCATAATTGATGCAGATACCCACTTCCATTATTCGTCACAATATACCCGGTCCTGAGGCGATGGCGTCGTATTCGATGACATCTAAGGTCAAAAAAATAAACGTGTCACCCGAATGGGAATTGAATCCTAGACCTACAGAAGAATAGGGATGGAAAGAACACCGGAAGGAAGTTACTAACCTAAGTAACTCTTCTCAATTCGTAATTAGTGATCTTTGATAAGGCAACAAGCTAGAGTTACAAGTAGTTGCACTTACCTTCAACAAAATATTAAAAGCGAACCTAGAAGATGAATTCAATTTGAGAAAAAATTTCAATAACTACTCTTTTTATACATCACCTTACGATCTTAACAGAGAGTTTAATGTATTTTAATGTGGATTACCAGAGTTCACTAATTAATTGAGATACATGTGCAGTTTCAGAAATAAAACTATTATAAGCCTTGACTTTGTGGAAGGGCTTGTGCATTATGACCCCTAGAGCTGTGCTGCCGGTAGCAATGATACTTGCACTTAGTAGGGTCACCCATGCCAGATAGATCAAAGGGGAGGAGCCAGATGAATAAAAATAAGTCGTCGCCAACAACTCATTTACCCCCCATGACTACTGGTCCACTCAAGTTGCTAACCGTTAGTCAAACTTGCGGTCGTGAACCAGAGCCGTCTCTGGGATACTTACTATGTGGAATTCGTACAAGTGTGAAGTACTCATTCATTTAAATTAGTGGTATTAAAACCGATCCCATGAATTGGCTGAATCATTTTGCCAGCACTCTCCTCCAGTCAAGTTTCATCAAAATCTGAAACCCGATTAACGAGCGCACTAATCGTTATCCACACAACTTAATCACGCAATTCAAAGCGAGTCCCTCCAGTCTCTCAGACGGGGTGCGGCCCTTCTTTCGGCGGAGGAGCAGGTAGATGACCCCATCGTCAGAGCAGGAACGCAATAGCTTCTCGACGAGGGCTTTCCACAGCAAGCCCGAACCGCCGGTGATGAGCATGCCGCGCCCGGCGTGCCACTCCGCCGCGGCCGACCCCCGAACACCCGGCGAGGAGTCCGCCCAGGTCTCGAATCGTACATCCGACCCGCTGTTCGCGACGCTCATCCCTGCCGGCCAACCTCTGTTCACTTCTCCGTTGAGCACCGCAAAGCGAGGACTACTAACCGAACGCCTGAATTATATGCGCCATTTTTGCGAAGGAATTCTGCTCTGTTGCGGCAGGCTGTTTTTGTTTGGATGCTGTCGTAATATCTGGGGAGGAAGGAGTCACCGGGGTAACTATTCCAGTAAAATCCGCTTCCGTGAAAATTGAATTTTCATTTTTTAGTAACCTGTGTCCGTTTCACAAGTTGATTTTTAGGAGAGGGATCAAAATGGTGATGTCTTGAAGGTCTCCTAAAATTGCCCTGTGATTCGGAGAGATTCTTTAGCGGGCGACGTTCCCTCCTCAGAGAAGTATCGATTAAGTCATGTCTTGAACGGCTATAGGAGTATTTAATTAATTTTTCAATAGTTTTCCGTTACTTTTATCAAAATCCTTCTCCTAAATATATCAATTGGTCCGTTCTAAGCTCAAATTTTCATCGATATTATCTGTATTAAGCCACGAAATTGGAACTTTTATCCGTCAAAATTCTGAGAAGTTATTCTTCCCTTCAACAGTGCGATTCGTTTGCGAAGAAGATTAAACGAACCATTTTCTGATTCATCATTTAATATTTTAGATTAAAATGTTTATCCTTAGAGAAAAGCACGAACCAGGAGAACATCTATTCAAAGTGAATAAAGAGGAACAAGTCACTCTCTTGTGTATGGATTCCAGGCATAAAAAAAGCAATGACTGGGCATGAACGCTACTATGTACTGAAACTTTGCTTTACTACCACTCGAGGCCCACGCAGGCGAGTGACAGAGAAAACTCTTTGTAAAATTGTTTCAACGGAATTTTTGTCCAAGTCACTGCCGATTTTAAATTCAAAGGCGCTTTTTGCCTCTCTTCGAGCAAAATAGTAGAAAATCTCACCGCCGTTTCCCTGTGAACTACTCCGATTTTCCCCTTGCGCCACATTCCGACCCCCCGCCTCTTTCTTCCTCGGCCGAGCATTCCCAATCACATCACGAGCACTGTTAAATTAATATTATCCGAGAATC
This sequence comes from Hetaerina americana, assembly GCF_022747635.1. Classification (NCBI taxonomy): domain Eukaryota; kingdom Metazoa; phylum Arthropoda; class Insecta; order Odonata; family Calopterygidae; genus Hetaerina; species Hetaerina americana. The sequence continues at coordinate 68,936,965 of NW_027286763.1, forward strand.
AATAACCAAGAGCCTGGAAATTTTGACCTCGTTGATCTCAGCAAGCCGTCGTCGCATCAGATCGGAAGCAGACTGTGAGTGCATTGGCGTAAAATAATAATTTCGGCTGAATTATGGATACACATGGCGTGATGACTGTGCAGCTAAAATTTAGTGGCAAAAACCACTCTTCCCTGGTTCAAGATTTAAACCTTTCATTGGAAAGATCGTATTTATTCAAATTTTCCCAAGGTTAAGGTGGTTTAGCTAGTTTAAATTAAACGTCAACGCGAAAATTTTCAAAATCTATTTTAAAATCAATTTGAAAGGTGAAGAAGACCTCGGCACAAATAGTTATCGTCAAAATCGTCAAATCAGTCAAATCGTTAAACTTAACACGCAATAGAAAGCACTTCCTTAAAAATTAAAAAAACAAGAGCTTAATGCTTAAGACATTACCTTTACGGCTGATTAGAGTTATTCTTAAATCAAATGATTTTGTAATCCTAAGTATGAAAGACTTCACGTAGACACAGACGGAGTTGAAGTGGACGGAGAAATATGGAGAAAGTATATGAATTTGAAGGCGATTGTGAAGTTCCGTAAATTTAAAAATACATTGTGTTATTTTTTTATTTTATGCTTCTGTGTTTGAAGTGACTAACCACTAACTTTCAGACCAAGTTCGTTAATTTTCTCACTAATACTCATAAACATGTGTGTATATATAAACGCATTTGTGCTCACGTACATATTAATTAGACTTGAATATTTTTTTGCCCTGAAGCCCTTAATTATCTCGCTACTCATTACTATAGTAATCCATGAAGTATTAATCACTCCTTTGAAACTTAAAGAATATTTTATTCGAGCCCTAATAATAGACCCAAAATATTTTTGCGCTCTACGTATTTCCTTCATCAATCCTTTTATCAAATTATTTATTGATTACAGTCATCCAGTCTTCCCTATTTTGTACTTATTATCTTTAATAGTCATATTTTGTATTATTTTCATTTGATCTTTGGTGTCCTTTTGTTTTTCTATTGGGATCTTACATTATGCTTTCACTTATAACCTTAATACTGTTAGCAAATCCATTTTGTCTCATGGCATATTAAATCATCTAGATACCCTTTTTCTAAAAACTCTTCCCGTAATTATATTCCCTTCCACTGTAATGCCATATTTCTCAGTTCTTACTCTGTCTTTCCTTATTTTTAACTAGTGAATTAACTATCCAGTTTTTAATGTTAATTTATCCTTGGTTAGCCATTCCAATATTCTCTGTCGCTGATCCATTGAGTACCACGCTAAACACTAACATTCATTCTGCCTCTTTGTTTGCAGGGACATCTCCTTTGCCCAAACTAGTTTCTCCTTCTAAATTAAGGCCTTCTCAGTTTGAGTTATCCTGCGCTTTACATCCAAGCTTCTTCCACACAATCTTGTGCTTATTCTTAGTGAAATATTCGGCTTGCTCTTGCAACTGCAGTCTTAGGCTTCTCCATCCTGCATGCTGAGATTTTATTTTTCTGACTATTGATTTTCTTTATATGCCCTAAAACTACTTGCTTCATTGCGCTCGAGGATGCCTTTAGGTGTTTTTATTTGCTTACATAAGAATCTATTGTTATAGTTTTAGATGTATGCAAAATTTGGGCCTCAGAAGTCATAGGATGGCAAATCTTTCAATATTTTACTTTAACCATCGCAAAAGTGATCATCGCGAAGGTTAGTTTTCATGAATGAGGGTTTACAGTCCATCTCCAAGTAAGACCAACGGCATGGACACATCAGCGTAGCCAGTTGCTCTTCCTGTGCCAAATGGCCTTTTCCGCGAAGTTCTCGTGTCCATAAAATAAACCACTTTGATTTGTAGATGGGTCTTTCACAAACGTCATGTTAGATATGAAAAAGTTACCCTAAATGTTTACCGGACTGCCACTACAACCATCAAGCAATGGCCTATAATAAATGTCTGAGTATATTGATGAAAGCCATTAGAAACCCAAAAGGAAATACCAGTCAAATAGGTATTATTCTAGAAAAACTACCTCCCTCCTTTCATTTAACTGCTCTTGAAGACGGAAAGTAATAACTTCGGCACGAAATTTGAACGACATTATCCACAATAAATCTCAATTTTCATTATAGCAGTAAAGAAACTGATTTTTCAGAACCGTAATGACAACACAAATATTTTTTCAAAGTATACGTATAATACTTTATACTAAATTTCACATTTCGAACTCTCCTTAAAACATAAGAGCACGTCAATGCTTTTTATGTAGCTAACAGCCTTTCTCATATTATGTTTAGTAGTCAACCGATTTAGAGTTGATTTTGGATGGACCTTGGCACTGTATACCTAAATACGATCTAATTTACTTGTCAGAACATATCCTTTAACCCCATCCTAAAATGCATAATGACTCATTCTTTAGCTTTTCCTTCCCCTCTCTACCTCGCGCTCCCAAAATTCTCCTCTCTGTCTTCTTCAGCATTTTATTACAGTTCAGTATCTCCTTTAGTATGGAGAAAACACCATTCAATTTTTTTCACGAGTTCTGACAACAGACCTAAATTTCCACTAAATATTCATTTTTTGGGTCAGCCAAACTCTAAATAGTAATTCTTTTTAACTAGAAATAGGTAACAAGGGTATTTTTTAATGCTGGAAATATTTCCGCGATGATTTCCAAGACATTTTCTTTCATAAATCATCTCAGATATAATTCTCTCTACTCCATCCTCAAAAAGTAAATCACTAATTCAAATAAAATTATTTTTTGCTTATGAAAATATGGAAAACTCCATAGGTAGCGGGTAAAAACAAATATTCATTCATCTAAATTGAAATTCAGAGTGAAATAAATGTCAATTGATTAATAACTCGTAGCAGGTCGGTAAGCTGCTCTAAATTCAGAGTATTCTGAGTAACTTTCGAATGTGAACAGTCTCCTGGGGTGTATTTGAAATGATGAGCAGGCGGTGTTACACCTTTCCACCGTAAAAATCAAATCTTAGCAACTAATTCAACGAAATCGAAGCAAAATTGAAGGAAGATATTCTCTTGCATATTCCTTTCTTGAGTGCACTGGATCACCTGTACATATTTATGCCAAATATCAACTTTTATAGCTTCACTCAAAGCAAGAAAAGAGCATATAATTCCGAAATGTAATTCTTTCCTACGGGTTGCCGGGAGTTTAACGGCAAATTGTGATCAAAACCAAAACATTATGATCTTTACACTCCAAAATAGTTGCATTGTAACTTCTTAAGACAAAAAACCGAAACTTTGACCAAATTAATGCCAGTGTTTTGATTTTGTTTCAACCTATAGCAAAAATTATGCATAAATATTAGACTGAAATCATTAATTTTCATACAGAATCACAATTTAACAGAACTGGGGCTGGGATGAAAGAATTTCCTCAAATTGAAATTTGAATTCATAATAGTCTTCTTAATGTTTTTGGACAATTTTCTAGGCATGCCCTAATTCAATCAATCTATTTTACAGCAAAAGCCGGAGAAAAATCTCAACTCATAATTCAATACGTTTTTTATGGATCTGCGTGTGGAATAAAAAATTGAGGTGGAAATGGGAGTAATGAAATCTCCTTTAATCATTCTTTAATAATTTTCCTCGGGAAAACGGTTTCTATGCGTTTTGACCAAGTATCTACATATATTTGTGGATGCATATTTGTGTATGTATATTTTGGTCTAGTTTTAACCATTTAGCTGTTCTGGGAGATTGATGATAGACAAGGCCAACTGAATATTGATATTGATATCATGTATATGAACAGGAACGAAGAGAGTACACTAAAACATGTGCAGAAACGTCCGGCTAGACTGTGTGAATAAAAGAGTAGCCGACGTTTACGAATATTTAATTCGTTAAGATTTGTCAACCGTCGCTTACTAGGTAGCTAGAGGATTCTTCGGTCGCAATTATTATCCACAGAGGTCCCAATAAGTGTCCTCTTTCTCTTATCGCATCTCCCAAATTCTCTCTCATTAGACTCCCTTTAAATTTTGTTGAAACCGTGTCCGGGACGAAGCGGGGTCAATGGGACTTCAAGCTCTCTCCCGGATAGCAACTTCTTGGTGTGACTGGATGAGGTGTGCGGTCACGACGCGACGAGATGGTGAGGAAGAGAAGGGTGACGGAAAATGATGGAGAAATGAGCGGAAGAGGGACGGTGAGGGGATATAATGCGATTTTAAAAGAGGAAGGAACTGAGCGGGGCCTGAAAACCGAAATAATCTAATTGTGCAACGAAAAATAACTACTTCACTCCCGACGATTATCTCATCAAATTATCAGATATCTGCTGTTGGCTATATTGTCCACACAAACCAGCTTCATGTATTTTTGTGAAAACAGTGAGATTTAGCTATCTTGCTAATGTTCTGCCTGTATTGTAAAAAAAGGAGATATACAATTGACTGTTTAACTTTTCAAACAAGTAAAATAATGTCTACAATCAATAATTTATGAATAAATTAACATTAATAATGCAATTAAATAATGGAAAATAATTATATAGGTGGAAGATACCGCTACTAAACCATGATGATGGCTTTCTATGCTTAGCAAAACTCAATTTTTATTTCTTCAAATGCCTAGAAAAATGATGAAACAGTGTTAAAATTTCCAATCTCTCTTTTTATTAAGTTTTCAAAAGTTGAAACATGGCAATTAAATTAACACGCCAATACGGTTCAGTCCCAAATCCCGAGGAAGACTGTGCATATATTCAAAATAGGCTTTCATTTATTATTCTTTGTTAGCTATTTGATTTTAGATATTATTTGCCCTCTTTTACGTTTAGTAAATGCTATCAAACCCTCTTCCTACTACTTCTACGCTCACCTATCATTTACCTCTGCCATTTTTCTTGCAGTGATTCAATTTTCTCTTCCATTTTACCCTTCTAATTCCAAATATTTGCCTTGTATATGTACTACATATTATATGTATACACACTATTATTATTTATTCATTCATTAATTAATTTATTTATGTATGGTTGAGCTTAATACACGCGATTACTCTTTATAAAGGCCAGATATAGATGACTCCACCCAGACATTGCAGAGTGGGTTATAGCTGTCGCTAAAGCGAAAAGAATTTACAATAATTAAAATTGCGTCCTTAAGGTACAAGTTCCTCATATATTCTTCCATTTTCCTGGTCAAATATCAATCAAAACTCATTTTCAAATAAGTGAGACATCCAGCGATGGTATTATACATGTGAAAAATATGCGTCCTTTGGTGCGACAGAACGAAGAATGCTGAACGTCATGTGGTTATCGAACCGTAGGAACCGAAAAAGCCTCGGCCACAGACCAGCTGCTTTTTCAATTTAGTAAAAGAGATTCCGACAGAAGCGTTCTCGAAGGCCACGGAATAATGGCGTTGACGTTGAAAAAATTTTTGTTTCTATAGTGAAATGGCATTGAGAGTTTACAGATATTCGAACTATCTGATTTAAGTAGTTTGTCGAAAAATAATTGAGAAATTTCATAGCTTAAACGCGCATTGTGTTTCTCGTAACATCCTCAACTAAGTTCAGTATTGTATGAATTGATATGCCACTATCCACATCATTTCACTCATCCTCCGAATTCATATCTTGAAATCATTCATGCATACCTAAAATCCTGCATTTTTCTAAGTCCATTTTACAGACCATATTTGTACTTCAATCACTATTTCACTGGATTTTTTTAAATTAGCCACTGTTCAAATGCTAATGCGAATCGCGCGGAATTTAAATCTCTCAGAAAGCTGTTTAAATAGTAACTCTTGAGTCAAATTAAAACTGGGAATTTTTTAAAGTCATAATAGAAAGAAATGCCTTCAAAGCTCAGCATTTTCTTCTCTTCTCGACCAAAGTCTCGTGTTTTTAAACTTATTTGGTCAAATGGATTAATGCGCCTGTTTCATGTATTCCATCTTGGATCCCAATATCAGATCATTTTATTCTTATTTTCTCGACACCTACCATCCCTAAGGTATATTTTTAATATTACAGAGGCACATAGTTCAAGAAAATGTATTTAATTTTTTTGAAAAAGCATTTAATAATTCGATTTCTTTTTTACTCTAATGAAGTTATTAATTTTTCAAATTATCAAGTAAAATGAATAATGAAGTATTTCAGTGCACAGAGGCCTCCATATTATTAACATACGAGTACATCAGAATGGTCTCAAGCGTGGCCGTGGAACATCACACGAAAAAAATAAGATTTTTCCGTTGAATGTGTATTTTTCTAACTAATTTTCCACCTTCACATGTATTAACAAGCTTGTATTTTGGATGAATATTTTACCATATATGTGTGTATATATCAGTAATTAAATAAATTCATATACGCAAGTACACTTATATATATATATATATATATATATATATATATATATATATATATATATATATATATATGTATATGTATATGTAGACATAAGAAATCAATACTTCTCCGCTCCCTCCGGCATTCAGTTACTGCGTTTTTCCCTACCAGTTCAGAAAATAACTCTTTCGAAAGATCAATATTGCTATTATGTCACACCATTATTCTGTATTTTCCCAGCCATGCCAATCTTCTCCTTTTCCGTTGGAATTGTCCGTGAACGTCGCATGACTTTTGACCCGACAAATCCATACCTGCTGCCTGTCAAATTTCTCCAAACCCCTCCCTTTAAAAATACAACGGCCCCACGCATCACCTCTCCAATCTTTTCTTAGCGAAGGGTTTAAAATTTAATACTTTTGATGTGACAATGTACTCGCTCTCTTTGTCAGACTTTGCCACCCACGGACGAACCTCTCATCACCTCCGCCCCTCTCCCAATGGGTGTGACGCAATTTATAGGTGACCCCTGACGCTTTCACGGCCCGCTGATTACATATGCCACACCTAAAATAACCACACGTGTGTCTCTCTCAGTCCTGGTCCGACCAAGACTTAACACCTCCGCTCACAGGTGAACGCGTCGCTACACATAATCGAGTCCGTGCGTCTGATTACGTTGACGCACCATCTCTTGTCCTTTGATTATATTTCCCATTTACTGATTCCCTATAGCGATGACCTTATACGGCTTCTTCTTGCCGGCATAGTTTACTTCTCAACTTTTCAGGCTTGGAAAAACTCACCCATATACCAACCCGAAAGTAATTCATTTGATCGAAATAGAAAATGCATTGATCATTCAAACCACAGAAGTATAACCGAAAGGTAGGTCATCGTAATGAGAATAGAACTGTCTTTGAATTACCAATAATCCTCGAGAGACTCCAATATACATATCTAAACAGGCACTCAAATGATAGTGCTTCGGTTTGCCGGGGAACACATATAAGTAAGTCAGTCAGATAATTGAGGGGTATGAATTAAAATCACATTAACTACGATAATGTAATTGTGTCTAAGTAAGATTTGAAGTTAAAGGTCTATGAACTAGTAAACTTTATCCCTTTATTCACACCTCACGACCTCGCTGATGGGGTGGCCGCACTATACAATTTGTGTGTCTAGTGAGTTTTCATTATAACTATAAATATTTAATATAAAGAATAAATGATTCTTAAATTGCGTAACGGTCTTATTTTAGAATGAAGAATGACACCATCGAAATTGCAATAAGCCAAATACCTGTACGTGGCGTAAGAATGTTATTATTTACATATTAACAAAAGATCATGATAAATATGCATAAAATATTTGTAGACGTTAATTACTAGATGACAGAGCATCAATTAAATAATACCGAATTTTGTTTATGAAACAGCATTTATATATTACGCCAATAGTATTTGTGTGTTGACCTCCGATAGATTTTTTTTTAATATTGCTTCGTAGAAACGAATTAATATTCCCTTTCTGTGATCCCGCTTCTACTTCAACGACGATATTTCCCCTGCCTGCGGGCGCGACAAGAGCACAGGAGTATACGTCAGCCGAGAAAGCTTGAGGATTGCACACGACCCACATACTATATACTATGTAAGGACGGAAGACATGGTATAAGCCGCCTATCCAGGTATCGGCCAATATTCCCTCGGAATATCGACATCCTAAGGTCCCTTTATGGGCGACATGGTTGCTATGTCTTAGACCCTGAGGAGATTCAGAGCCATTCTGCTAGTAGCGACACGACTGAATTTCCAGTGGAGTTCATTTTGGAACCAGATGTATTCCCTTTTCAATCCCATTCGCTTCCTACAGATACTTGCTAAAATTTAAAGGGAATACTTAAACTACGCTACCGTCCAAATTTTGCCAAAGATTCCAAAATTATTTCGTAGTCATAAGATAACATAGTACGCGCATAGTACTCGTATGTACAACGCCTTCACAATACAAGTTCCCTGTAAAAATTAAAGATTTTTGCTCAAATGGATTATCTGGATATCGTTGGTTGGATTTTAAAGTTGCACCAGAGAAACCAAAATACACTCGGTGAGAATGACAGAAGAACTAAGCTAAATATAAACAAAAAATTGACTCTACCTACTCTTTCTTCATCTCTGCGGTACAGGAAGAGAAATTCATAGTCAGAGTATTTTTCATACACATCATCACATTTATGCTTCGATATTAGATTTATAGATAAGTTTAATAAAGCGTCACTTGTAATCATCCAATCAGTTTAGTTTATGTACTTTTTAATCAGAATGATTTCATGACGTTTAAGTGTGATTTCGACTTTTATACATTTCTCTCTTGAGATTAAGTCATCGCTTTTCCATTTCGGGAAAGAAGTGTATTTATCCACTTGTTGCTAGCCGCGTTGACAACATCCAGTTTCCAAAAGAAAAATTTTACTTCGCCGCTAGTGTATACCTCCACCTTTCAAGCAGGCAATATTTCGTTGGTCCAGGGCGCTCCCAAAGGGAGATGGATTCCGGCACTCCCGGCAGAGCGGGGAGAGAGTCAAGGTGGTATGAGATGAAACTCTTGGCAACTTGGAAAGGTTTAACTAATGTAGAGTTTCATTGTGGGTGAACGGTCGTCGAGGGTCCCTACACCGTGAGCTGATATTATTATGGTTGAGAGCCACCATACGTATTTGAAACTCTTGCACAATATTCTGTCTCTCTTGAGGTGAAAATTAAAGAGAATAGTGTTGAATGGAAGAGCGTTTAACTGACAACAGCGAGCAGTTCAGTGCACGTATGTACGTACATATTAAATACAAACTTGAGAAAATGCAATTAATATCTCACCTAAGAAACGTACGCACCTGGGTTAAGAGCAATGCAAATTGCATTCAAAGATGATTATCAAAAGCACAAGGGAACGATTAACTCTACACAAAGTTTTCATGATAATTTGTCATGGTGGTAGAGTAAACTGCGCTGTTAGTTTAGTATACATTGAAAACTTTGCCAGCAAAACTTTGTACCCCAAGTTAGATTGCAGTGCAATATATGGCATTATGAGCGTTAGCTGTATTTCAGGTGTGTAACGTATAGTCATTAAAGTGTACTTTATTTATGTGAATCATCCAACAGACGTTTTATAAGTCACCTTACATCATACACTACCTCAGAACGTTCATCATTCCAAAGTTTCCTAAATAACCATAAAAAGGATTACTTATCAGGTTTACCTTCAAAAAACTTAATCCATTTTGATTATTAGATTCCTTTCATAGAGGAAGAGATATGGAGGTAGGCAATCGAAAATAACTAAACCAATTGAAAAAATGAAAAACTCCAATCAAGAATTTTTCATGTACATGTTTGAATTGATCTTTAACGTAGAAATAGGCAAAAATAGGCATGCTTCCACTTGTGTGCCCCAGAGTTAAAAGGCATAATATATCCCACCAAAAATGTTAAATGAATCTATCGATGGACATTGGCATTCACCACACATTTGTGCAAGAGTATTTCGTCAATTCGATATTGTTCCATTCGATTACATTCAAATATTCGTTAAAATGACACACCCTAAGGCACTGTGATTTATTCATAAAATAGAGCCATGCACTTTCAAATGTTGGTACTTAGTTTCATATTTTTTTAGAAACTTTTGCGTAAATATGGAGTTTATCACTTCTTAAAATTATTTTCAGGTACTCTTGAATCCCAAAGAAATCTTCTATGGACAAAACAAATTCCCAAACAACAGGTGATTAGAGATAAGATTTTTTAAATTTGAGAGTACAAATCAATATACTGAAATTGTATGACGTTGGGAGGGAAAGCAAAGAAAAAAATGCTTGTGTGTGTGTATATATATATATATATATATATATATATATATATGTATCATTACAATCCTTTGATAAAGTAATAATTTATCTCAAACATTTAGAAGGCTGGTTCCGACAGCCGTAATGTTATTTTTAATATGTTCGAAAGGCAACCCTCGGCTTGAATAGGAAGCCGTCCTATGATTGGCTTCTTCATTTTTTAGAACAAATCAAAGCCACTAGCATTCGATGTCAGGTGAATAATATTTATACTTCAGGGATTTTCATCTACAACCTTCCGTGAGCTGCACCAGTAGTGACATATATAGTAGGTGCTTCGGTAATCAATAAGGCATGGTCCACCACCAACGAATGGGGAACATTTTATCAGAAAGACCGAAATGAAATGAATCTCAAAAAATCGACACTAGAATTCGGGTTACGTAGTTACGTCCTCAGTGACTGCATGGCGGAGAATGAATATACCAACTAATCAGTCACAATCCATTCTAATGCGAGCCTTAAGGATTGAGTCGCCCTTTCGACTCGTGATCCAGTTCAGACTCTTGATGTCGCGCATCGGATATTTCCATGAAGATGATTCATCGAAGGGAAGGCGCCGAAGTAAAGACGACTTCGCGTACCGTATCGTATGCCTCTTCAACTTTTACACTTCGGTAAGATGTTTGTAGCGCTCAAGATCAGTTAGAAAGGCAGAATAACAAATAAAGGAGTTTATCGGAGAGTTGAGAAAAATTTCATCTGGATAAATATGTGAAAACAAAAGAGCAAGACTAATGCTTTAATATTACATAGTCATATATAATATTATAAAATAAAATAATAAATAAAATAGTAAATATTACTTAATTTTGAGAGCTTGATCAAGATAATTTTGAATTGAATAATGGAGGGATAAAGATGTCGAGAAAGGCTCCGCCTTATGTATGCACAACAGAGAATGAAACATGATAACTGTAACAATTACATATAATTGAAAAGAATAGCAGGAAATAGAGGCGAGTGGAAGATTGCTGAAAACTATTTGAAGGATTGTGCACTTAATTTGTAGTATATGATGCGGATCCCACCGTGCTGCGATTATTCGAGTGCATAGTGCATGCTTTAGAAACTGAATCCTTGACAAATTCATCATTTTTTATTCAGTCAATGGCTTCCGCATAGTCCAATGTCCGTCAAGCGTACAGCAGCCATTGCCCGAGCCTAATCGTTTCATCCGGGAATGCGTGGCATTCCGCGATAGTTGATCAGCCGTGACTGTTGCACCATTTAAGTGGAAGGAGTGCGCCCACCTTACAGATGCGCGATAAGGTAGTGATTTATTGATAGGAACTACCTTAAATACATTCCCACAATCCTTTACAGACTCGTGTCACCTCAAATGAAATTCATCAGCGCTGTTCCAGCTTCGTAAATGTTCACCAGCGAACGACTCTGTTAATTTCGTTGGCTCATGGCTTTTCTCCGTACTAAGCAGAACTGCGACAATTATGCTTAAATGTTTTGGATGAAGATTTCAAATTTGCCAAGACAAAGACTCAGAGGACGTATAATTTTTTTCGAAAACATAATATCGTCGAAGGAAAGCTGTCGAATACCCGTACGACTCAATGTTTCCACTTCGCCCTCGTAATTGTGCGAACGTAGGGTTTCTCCAAAGAGCCAGGCCCAGGAAACGAACGAAAGAAATAAAAAAAAGAACTCTCGAACCTGTCCCAAGGTAAATTTTTTTTTCCAATTAGAGCCTCATCGCCGCGAAGGAAGGAAGCAGAGACGGGCGGATATGAAGAGGGTGGAGGCGAGGGGAATGAAGAAACGTTTCGGATGCGACTGGGAAAGAAATGGGGTGGGGGATGTTCGAGGTGGGAAGCGGAATTTACGAATGGAGGGGGGGGAGAAGAGGAGCTACCGAGCTCACCTCAGCCTTTTCAGCTTGCCGTTTCTCTCTATTGACTCAGCAAAATGGTTCCGAGTGCTTTTCGAAACATCACGTCAAGAGCTCGCAAGACGCCTGCTGTCTCGCAGGAAGGAATGCTGACGTCACCCCGCTGTTAACCGCGCCACGCGAAGCGGCCAACGCATCTCACTCGAAGTCTTGAATTAAAATATCTTGGGTGCACGATATGCATGTACCTAACTGCGGCCGGTGAGGGTGAGTTTTATTTTCTGTCCTCACTCAGCCGACACGACTCCGACCTACAATCCACCTCTCCCCGCCCCTCAGTTACTACTGCCCCACCTATATCTTCTATTTCCAAAATTTGGACATTCCTTACGCGTACTTCGTGCCTATCCGCCCGCCTATCTAGCTTTGCGAGGAGAAAATCCCAGGGGCCGACAGAGATGGGAGCATATGCATTATTGAATTCGTCTGAAAAGTTCAAGCATCTTTCTGACACTGCTTTGTCTTGTATCAAGGTGTTTTCGGAATCTTTGAAAAGTGTTGATATGTTCTTTGACAATGTCGAAAGTTCTATGCGATGCCAAATACGCCGTTGTTTTTACAAATCGAAATCCAAATAACATAAAAAAAATTTAGGTAAAACTATAATATTTATAGCATTCGCGTTTCAAGTCCAAATTTTGTGAGAACGAGACGAAAAAACGCAATTGTTTTCCGTTAAAGCGAACAGATTGATATTGTTTACAGCGCATGCATGCCTGGATGTATGTAAATTAATGAACTTCCGATTGATGCTGATTGTTGATATTTAGTCTTGAATAATCTCATTTAAAAGCTGTTTTTTATGGATTTCAACTGGATTCAGACCAATGGTGCTTCCTGCGACGAGACGTAAAATAAATTTCCCCTCTTCAGATTTCAACAGCATTGGCACAACAATGCACGTCGCTGAATTTTGGTCCCTCCATTTCGCAACAATCCTGTTTCCTTTCTGTCACAAAAAAAGATCTGCCAAACAATAGGGGTGGATGAAAATGGTATCCTCACCATTCCCCTTAAACCTCTCCCGCCTTGCTGTCCTCCCTAGAAGATAAAAGGAATGAATCCATGGCGGTGGACTCCGAGATTAAATGACACGTAGAGACCAACCCCCCCACACCACACCGAAGAGCACGGGAACAGTCCCACGAATTTTCGAGGAGATTTCTTGTCGTATCCAGGAAATCTGGGTCGGGTGAATGGGGTCTGGGGATATTTTCAGGGAGAGAGGGAGGGAGAAGAGTGGATAGAGGGGAAACCATCGCGGTGGTGTCTTAGGCCGCCTGACAGGTCCGGGGAAGTTGGGGACAATGAGGACGGCAGGCAACGGTCCGTTCGCACATACTACCAAGCCAGGGTCTCCCTTTTCCCCTCCCCCCATCCCCCAGCCGACCGTCGGGTCATTCGGAGAGCCGAAGATCGTGCCAGTGGGGACGGAGGAAAAGAAACGAGAGAGCTCGGAGGGAGTTGGTAAAGGGAGGAGTCGGACGGGGTGTCCAGTGAACGTTAAGTAATCATTTTTGATTCGAGCTAAAACAAAATTACACTCACGTTCCCCAATCTTTGGGATGGAGCCTACGAAATCGTGCTCCCCCGTAGGAGACCGATGTCTTTGGTGTTTTTTAAGGTATTCAGGGTCCCTAGAGCTCACCCCATAAGTCCGGTAGAGTTGCTCGCAGGTATTTTTGTTCAACCAGGAAAATCTTTTCGCAAATGAGTGCAGTTACCACTGTCTCAGATATGTTATCTCCGGGTTTAAAAATGTAACAATTAAAATCTATAGAAAAATTGATGAAGATGAGTTGATGTGCCCTCCTCGCCGAAACCTTTAAATGAAGAATCAAGCCTTCAAAAAAAAAAAATATATATATATATATATTCTTCTATATGCTCCTTTTATTATTATGATATAAATCTCATGGCAATAAGGCATTGTCCTGGTGGCAATGGTCAAGTCTGGTCAACAGCCACTTTTACAATGCACATACATAGTCAACAAGAAGAACAAAAATGAGGCAAAATGCTCTTATATTCAATGGCACTTAAAGATTACCAACCGTACCTTTACCACCTCCCATTTACCTATGGATAGGTTCACACCATACCTACATCGCCCAACGTCCATCTTATAAATTTATTGTTAAAAATATGTGACACCGAATATTTAAGGGTATATACACGAATGGGCACGGGTATCGTATTCATATGAAATATCCTCCCGGGGAATATGTTCCCTGGTAAACAAGCAATCGCATAAGGAACATGAATATCCTACTTAGATCATGATTCCGTAGGCTTTCCATTATTTTAAAACTTCTAAAATCTTAAATATGTCGCAAGGGTTCTTCTACAGGAGAAAACCCTCTGTGCAAAAACTAATTTCCTATTACTAAAGTAGGTGAATAATGGTTGCGATGGGACTAGCAAGTTGGATCTGCCAGTTGAGAAAGAAGCGGAAAATCAATTAGGCTTGCTTGAATACAGAGGCAGTAACTACTGGTAAAAATTGAAAAAGAATGCTGTGTGCTTTTTCTTGCGGGGTCTTCAATTTGATTACTTAAAATTCAAGAGAAAAACCACTAAAAAAATTTTGTATTGTCTGTTGGTACCTAAATAAACTGATTAGAAACAAAGTCAAAGGCTGGAAGAGGATGAGAAAATTTTTAAGTGCTTTAACAGCACTCCTACGTTTGGGAACGCTTTTCCCGTTCGAAAGCTAGTTTGGTGTAGGAAGAAATGCAATAAGAAGAGCAGAATTCGTCCCGGTCCTTGAGGAAGAATTGGTAAAAAAAATAGCTCTTCAAGAGTACACATGCGGATACGGATAATATTTGTAATTAGCTGTTATACATTTCTTAGGGAAAATTTCTACGATATCTGCTGAACTCGAACGGATTGGCTGGTGTTTTGTCTCCCTGGTTGACGGCTGTGCGGGATGGAATTTTTTTTAGTTAACTCCGCTTCCAACGTAATTTTGGTGTGGAGAGCACGTCCACGCCTGCAATACACAGTCCATTTTACAGGCCGTGAGAATTGGTACTTCGGGTGCCCTTCGTTAGAAGTAGGCCAAAGCAATAGGCCTCGTCTGACACGACCTTCTCGCCCCCTTCCGTGTGTCCTACGCCGATCCGATCCGCCGATCGCCGGATAACCCAAAATGGTTAAGCGCTCCCCTTAAAACGTATTTTCACAACCAACGCACTCAGGAACATTAGCAATTTAAATTATTAAAACACCACTGTGACTCAGAAGAATTATGGACTGGTAAAGTGGAGACGCCCATTTATTTTTCAAACAATTTACTCCCGTGTAATTATGTAACGAATTTATTTCGAAAGCTTGCTAACCTCTTTTACATGGGTTAATGATTAAATGGCTCCTATTAGCCTGTTATGGACTTGATTTTTCCTTGTTTGAATGAGTAATGTGGCAAAATAATAGCAGCAGTAGTATTACTGCTAGGGGAGGCGACCGAAAACTGAGATAATTTGCGCTATTAGGGACAGGTGGCTAATTTAGTAAGGGTTCGATATTCAGGGAATCGAGTAAAGGTGGAGAGAAACCAGGCGTTGTCATTGCGAAAGGCACTAAGGGTCCATAGTTTCACGTTTGATTCAACGGACAGCGTACTCCACTTCCTCAGTTGGGATCGGGATACCATCGAAAAATTCTCCCACCTCCGTAATTTGCGCTTCGGTGGTACAGATGCTGAAATTGGAACGATAGAGAGATATCAGTAAAAAGCAAAATAATTGTCATCATGAATGTTATTCCATTCCCCTCTTATTGAATGCGTTTGTTATATTTTTTATTTTTCGTCAAATCCAACTCCCACATTCCGAAAAATTGGTTAACTGCAGATCTCTTCCTTCCTCCACCTTTTGCTATTAATTTTTACTCGTCAAAGATACTTCCTCCGTACTTCTTCCCACATCCCTCTTCCTTTGGCCTGTATATATTCCCTTCAATCTATTTCGTGGGGTTTTCCATTTTCTCTTCTATTTAGCATGCTTAATACATTTCACAATTTTAACAACAGCTAAAGAACAAAGCAAGAATTAGTCATATAGCCATAAAATGAGTTAGTTGTAGGGAGTTAATTTTGCTAATTTTTCAGGAAACAGTATAAATTTAGTCATAAAATATGATAATAGTTATCATTAATAATATAATATAGTTTATTTCATGAATGGGCAAGTAGATGCATTGTTTCTTAAAAACAAAAAACAATTCGTATTTACAAATAATGTCAGATTGCTTGTTAGCAATGGTTTTTAGCATGTCGTTCATGTATTTATCACAGTACTGCTCCACTTTTTTGAAAAGTTTATCACACAACTTAAAAACCATTGTAGAGGCAATAACTTTTATGTAATTTGATTGAATATACTAAAAAGTCCTGAGGTAGGGTAATAAGAGGCTTTCATGCAGAGGGTATGGAAATATTGATTGGCGTATGTATATTTTCTGGAATGAAAGGTTTGATTTCTTTATGCAGAGTTAATAGGAAACATGCCAGAATCATCGTTCACATAGCAAACACATGTGAGGATATTAACAGAGAACAGTATTAATAAATCTGCTGTGGGCAACAGTGATTTATGAGAAGTACTTGGCACTTTGTTACTGTATGCCATCTTGTGAAAACCGATCATTATTAGGTCATTATCATAATCATAGCCTAAATTAATAGCGTTTGCACACACCTGAAGTGAGAAGAATAGTATGATTTCTGGTGATTGTGGCCATTTCCATGCAGCTCCCGACTCAGTGCTCACCATGCAGCTCTTCCGTTGGGATTGTGTTCCAGCCTAATAATAATTGAATCATTTAGGCCCAGTTTTGTAAATCCAACTATCATATGACCAGGACATTAACACTAAATAGAGGTAACCACAGAACTGATTTTATAAAAAAGCAGACTGCTCATAATAGAAAATGAGCATTAACTCATTCATTAAGTTAATAAGCACTTTATGAGCTCATTAGGAGATAACTAAAAATTATTAAATTAAATATTCACTAAAACCAGAAGTTAAATTTAAACTTAAGTTTAGTAAGAAGAGAATACTGGGTGTTATTATAGTTGAGTTAGTGAAATTTAAATAGCGTATATAATGAAGCTATTATAGTTTTAATAGGCAAATTATTTTTTTTCAGTATCACATTTAAATGGTAACTAGGTACATAAGAATTTCAATTCAGTGGGTAAGAACCATTATGGTGCATGATGAGCTTATAAAGGGCATTAAGCACTTAGCTACACCGCAACAGAATGTCATAATTTCCTTTTATGTTATTAAGCTTAATTATAATTACAATTTACTCTTTTACAATAATTTATATTTATTATTCAGAAAGAAGGCTATTATTTTTTGAGCACTTAAAGAGCATAGCTCCTTCCATCAACAAGGATATTTACAAACTTATACTTTTGTACCAAATATTGAATTTTATTGAGAGTACGCAAATGTTGATGTCAGGTTTCCCACCACTTTTCGAGATCTACATTTTGCTTTGCCTAAATTATCCATCTTTCCCTGGTGAGGCAAAACCTCAATTTATTTTATTATTACATATTTCCAACTTTGAAGGTCTTCTCTTTTATCATGCTAATATTGTGGGTATATTATCAATACCATTGAAGGCCCAAAGCAAGTCAGCAAGTTGAACTTAAAGACTTAGGTCTACTGACATTTAATATGTACCTGCTTGTTATTCTGGACCAAAGCATGACTTATGCATGTTGAAAGGTCATTTGGTTGACCATCACTAGGTAAAAAAAATATGCATTATTCATTGGTAAATATTGCATATAGAACTTCCTACTCTTTTTAAAATGCTAATGACATTATATAAAGACATTAGATAAGTCATTTTTTCCATGAAAAAAGGTTCCTACTTCAAAAATATTTTAATGGCAAAGAAGCGAGATAGCACTAGCAAACTTTCTTCTCTCCATAGAGGAACGTGATTTAACTAGTAAAATTTCAGAAAACATGTAAGTATCATATGTGTATGTTTCTCTGTGTTTTTGTTTGCTCTTGCTATCTCACTTCTATGTTTATCTGTAAGACTTTCATACAAGACATAAATATATATATATATACTATATATATATATATATATATATATATATATATATATATATATATATATATATGTATATATATATATATATATATATATATATATATATATATATGTATATATATATATATATATATATATATATATATATATATATATATATATAAAACATTTAAACTGCACAATAGAAAACACAGATGTAAACAGAAAAAATTTTGAAAGGACACTAATATTTCAGTAAGTTTAAGCTTTCACTCTTCTCTTCTTCTTTGTGTTTTCTATTTATATTTTTGGGTTCTATTGTGCAATCCAAATATTATATTGCTTTTGTAAGTGCTTCTACATCATCATTATTATCATTATATCACCCTGTGTGTGCATATAATTATATAACAATATGCATACATATATATATATATATATATATATATATATATATATATATATATATATATATATATATATATATATATATATTATATATATATACGGATGATTTTGTCAAAGTAACAAGGAAGTGTTGAATAAAAAACTTGGACAGCACAATATTTGGAAGGCACAAGAGAACACAAATAAAATAGTAACACCTAAATGGGCACTCACACTGTAAATCGTGAAGAAGGTGTCGGAGAGGGCCAAAAGCCTAAACGATTTACAGTATGAGTGTCCTTTAAGTGTTACTATTTAATTTGTGTTCTATTGTGTCATCCAAATATTATATTGCTCGTGTGAATGTTTCTATATCATCGATATATATATATAAACACACAATATAGAAACACAAAAAAAGGAACACTCACATGTTATTTCTTGATAATTTCGACGGAATTCTACTCTGTCCTCATCGGAAGATACAGAAACTTCTATATCTTCCAATGAAGACGGAGTAGAATTCCGTTGAAATTATCAAGAAATAACATGTGAGTGTTCCTTTTTTTGTGTTACTGTGTAATGTACTATTCGGCACTTCCGTGTTAGGTCTACGAAAGCATATATATATATATATATATATATATATATAATCTTCGAAATGGAACGCTCTTCGTCAACGCACAAATATATAAAAACACAGATGTAGATTTTAGAATATAGAGACACAAAGAAAGGACACTCACAATTTGTTATTTGACGTTTCGACAGCATGGCTGTCGTCTTCAGAATCATTGTGTGTATATATATATATATATATATATATATATATATATATATATATATATATATATATATATATAATAAACTGGACAGCAACAAACAATATAGAAACACATAAAAAGATCACTCACACGTTATTTCTTGATCATTTTGACGGAATTCTGCTCGGTCTTCATCGGAAGATATAGAAGTAAAGTATAAGTATATATATGCACACACAGATAATATTCTCTTAGTATTAGATATCATTTTCCTCTACTTCCATCAATAGAAGAACATACATGTATAATTGACCAAGCATTCGCTTATTTAGAGCTACCCAGGCAAAGATAAATCATTTAAGCCAAAAATAAAATAACAGCCATATAAATTGAGTTTGTGAAATAATCAGTCATACTACTTGATATACCCTCCAGGCAGATCTATCCTCTCTCCTGAAATTAATGCTGAAAAACAGGTATTTTCAGCTATATGTATAGGCACTATGCACTAAGAAACAAATCTCTTCCTATAATGCTTAATACCTAGCGATGATATGACCAGAAACAATTTTATGTTAGACATAAATATTTTCTGCATTATCTCAGAACTATGTTTCAGGTAAACCTTAGATTATATCACTATTACTAATGTAAATTAAGTTCATGTTAGGCCATCATATGATGTATCTACAGTGAAATATGGGGCAAATTTCCCGTTCTTAACAATATTCCCTTTCCAAACCAAATTCTCACCATAAGTACTTCCTAATATTCTTTCATAAAATATGACAACTTCTGAGTTACATAAATATCAGCATATCATCAAGAGTCTGTAACCAGTTACATGGCTGTTCATTCTTTGAATTTCCCAATCACATAGGTTTAAAATATTAATCTCTGATTAAATAAGTATACATTTCCAAACATAAATACATATTTTATTGGCTTTTTGAGATAATTATTCTTAGCTACATGTATCGCTAATTATGGAATGTGATTCTCTTCATGGCAGATTGAAGTGTTTTTCACTTTCTAAAATATATAATTTATAATAATCAAGAATAGAAACAACTAGGAATTGGTTAATATCAAGAATAACTTGAATTTAGGGCCTTGTTAGGGCATTCACCCCCCCCCCCCAACTCCCCGCCTCACCTGCACAAATCCTACATATGATGAATTTAGTACTAAAGTTTATGTATGTTTGAATACTTTCATTTCTGGACAAATTTTTGATGTAATGATAGTATTAAAGTTTGACCATTGTTGATGAAACTATTCATGAATTTCTAGCACTATTATGGAAATGCTCCGTAAATTAGTGCCTGAAGTAAATTAAGATCAAATTCTGTTGAACCACAATTGCAGAAATCAACCAGTTGATAGGTTTGATAGGTTAAGGTGTAGCTCATCTTTTACTAAGCTCACTGGTTATATAATTCATATATCAGGGCACACCAAGTCGTATCCCTGAGACGCCAGGGGTTACCCAGGAAAATCTGGTGCTCGAATTGTCAAAAAACCTTGATGGAGCTGAGGGCGCCAAGAGGCGTCAACCGGAATGGAACCGGGAAACTCGGGACAGTACCCCATCGCTCTATTCATTGAAGTAGCACTTGTTACAATATCTATGTTAGTAGATCCCAGGCAGAAAATAAATAAGTAATTAAGTCGAAAGTAGTTTAAGCTAGCGTCATGCACCATGCCACTGGTTAACAGAAAGTTAAAAAGTGTTCAAATTTTAACCACGGAACGGATCTGCTGAGGGAGGCTAAAAACGCTTCAGACATAATATGAACTGGGATAGAGGAGCAATTTAAACAACTAATTTTGACGCAACGCCCACACGCCCAAAATCCTGTGTCCCAATCTGCCTTTGCCATTAATATGTATATACTGTTACAGCACCCTCGTCACCTGATGATTATATAATTCTCCCTCGACGCTCACATCCGGTGTTATATCCTTTTGCGAGGTTTTTTCCTCCTCCTCCTCCTTGAGGGATTAAAAACAAAAAAATCGGTGGAGCCACGATGAACATTTTTGAATCTGCCAAACTTAAAGAAAAATTTGAAATTATTATCTTCATACTTTTTACTCGCGCGATATCCAATTTTCATCAGAATATTTTCAATCCTCCGAATCCTTTGCAAATCTTAATATGATTATCAAGTTTCTCTGATGAATTTTCCGTTCAGGCCACATTTCCCTACCGTTTTAAAAGAAAATCGTTTTGAGTAAAAAAAGAGAAACACTTGAAATTCTCAGTGGAATTTCGCCACCACTTATATGTGTCAAAAAATACTCTCTCAGATTAAAAATTCAATAATATTTTGCGAGCTCTGTTTGAAGTAATTTTATGGTGACATCACCAATTACTTTGTTCCAGAGTAATTTTAATAATAATATTCGTTTTTAATTCTGATCTACTGAAATAATCCCGAAAGTTTCCTTCCGGAAAACTTTTGTGTTCCGGGGACTTGGGTAGCTCCTTTCTCCGGGAGAAAGGGGGGCTCGGTAAAAACCTGTGTCTGGCACATCTTGTTAGCTCAGCACAACTCCCCATCAAATGCATCTCGCGTCCCGAGAATAAACCGTCAATCCCCATTATCCCGCTCCACGAACATTTTACGGCGACGCATGCAGCGCCGTCAATCGACTACTGAAAGGAACACTCACTTCTTACCAGACATGCAGGAAGGTGCCTCGTAGCCGAGGAAAAGGTGACAGAATCGATCGATTCGTAACAGCATGAAGCAAGAGGTAAGCGTTTGCGTGTGGAGTAAATATACTCCTGCTTTTAATACAGTCATTGAGAACATTTTGGCAAACCGAATATTTTGGTAATGTGGAAAA
Source organism: Hetaerina americana (assembly GCF_022747635.1). Lineage (NCBI taxonomy): Eukaryota > Metazoa > Arthropoda > Insecta > Odonata > Calopterygidae > Hetaerina > Hetaerina americana. The sequence continues at coordinate 68,959,218 of NW_027286763.1, forward strand.
GAATTGACCATTTAAACCAAACGTGTGTAAGAGTTCAATTCCTGCCCGTATTCCTTGATTTTTTCATTTTTCTTCTATGTACATTTTTTCTAAAATCAAGAGATAGCTACGTGGGTGAGCTTGAGTTTGAAACCCTTGAGAAATTGAATGGGTGCGTGGATTACCGCAGAGGCTTAGGTAAATGAAATACATATTCCATTCTTCTAAGCTCTCCGAAATATCGTTTTCGTCGGGATATAGGTCGATAGGAAATATATGATAAGCTCTTGAAGTGGATAATAGTTACATGCACGTAACTAGGACGACAATAGAATTACAATATGGATGGAACTTTTGCTTCCAAACCCAACTGAGCAAGGGTCAGTAGCCCATGACTTTGTATTTACGATGGTCTAAAAACGTATTGGTCTCATGAAAATATCGCAATCTATAAAGATTCAACTTAGAAATTTCAGTTTGACACATCGATTCAAATTATTTAACGGAGAAGTAGAGAGTGAAGCGAGTGCTAGTTTAAAAATTTGCAGTGAAATCCAAAATATTTAAATCTGATTCAGATTTGATTTTTTTTCTGTGTTGTTGCTTCCAGTTAGTAGACTTACGAGCGCGTAAACCAAATTTTATACTCCAAATAAAGCCGTTTTATTTTATTCCACTTATTTTTAAAGGGCTCTCGGCATTGATAAATTTTGTTAATCATGAAAATATCATCACCCTGCCTCCATCAATTAGTAATGTGTACTTCGGAATGGTCAATTTAAATGTGCGCTCATTTAAATAAATTCTCCTGCCAGCACTGCTTTCATGCTGGTAGGAGAATTCAACTTCTCGTCCGTCTTATATAATTATATATATATATAGTATATATATATATATATATATATATATATATATATATATATATATATATATATATATATATATATATATATATATTGCACATGTATGCACATATATGTATGTGTATATATATGTATATACTCGTATATATGTATGTTTATAGATAGATAGATATATATAAATATAATTGCATATATATATATATATATATATATATATATATATATATATATATATATACATATGTAATTCGGAGCATGAAAGTGAGTGAGGATAATAAAAGAGAGGCAGTTGATTCATTACTTAAGGCTATGGTGGAAAATCGGTCGTTTGTTCTTCCAGGGCGCTATTTGCCCGATTGGGCGGACCTTGGAAGCATACCAGCACATGCCTCGCATGCATCATGTTATTTTTCCACTATCCATTTGACCTCTTATTTTCGTCACATATTATCTCTTTCACCTTCGCTCATCCCTATCACTCGCTCGGGGAGTTCTCCCGAGGGTACCTCCGTAGGAGAATGTGTTGAATTTCGTATCATTTAATGAATTAATATTTTTATGTAAATATAAAATAACAAATAAACGTGGAAAAATCTGAACCACTAGAAAACCACGTTCTACTGAAAGACGAGAGCATTTTATTTAACTCTTCATAAGAGGCTCTACGATATAGGAATAAATGCAACTTTCGCCGCTGAGCTTTTCTTAGAAACGGATTCGTAGTAAAATGTAATAATTTTCGTATTATCAAGTGTGACAACAAAAACACAGTGTATTTGCTCGTTTACATCAATTCTAATTGAAAATTGCAGCGGTGGAATAAATATTGATATGTGTATAGAATCGCCTGCGAAAAATGTTGCGAGATTTTAAATTAAATGCTACTACACAGATAATTAAAATAGGCTGAACAAAGTTACTTAATGATTCATTGGCAAACTTGTTGCCCTCTAAGAGGAAGAGGATCAAAATAGATTTTATCGCACGCAAGACATGTGCTGGTGTTCTCTCTGCCCCCAACCTCAGAGCAAAGAGCTATTTAGTAGAATGGGCACCCGATTTTGATCGAATTCTTAGACGATGAATAGACTGCCTGGTTATTTTAATTTCCCTTCTTATTTCCGTGACTCAAGGATTACTTAAGAAAACGCAGACGGATGAGGCAGTAAATTTATCTGCAAGCCCAGAAGTCAGAACGATAGTATTTTCGTGAAACCTTGCAATTCGAGAATGATTTCCAATAGAGCGCGGGACAAAGCGTAAGGTTGGGCGTAGAGTCAGGGAAAGCCTGTGGCCTGATTAAACTCGGCCCGCGGGAAGATGCATGTTAGTGTGTTTCTTGAACGTTCCCATTAATTTTAGCTTATTCCCAATATGTGCCAGAATGTATTTCTCTTTCCTTAAAATCAACTTGCTGTGGGACTCGTGATTTTTGAACCTAACTATCATACTAATAACAGAGCCATCCTGTACGTTGCTCAGAAGGTTTATCCCGTCAAGGAAACAGGTTTGACGTATTAATTGGATATTGGAAGGTTTATTACCTAAATTCATTTTAAGCTGAAGCTATTCTCCCATTGGCATTGACCACATTGATAATCAATCCTAAGGTTAGTCTGACAGGCGAAGATAAAGCTCACCTAGAATGAAACCCTTAGAAATGTTCAATTTATACATTGAGTAGTCAGGCCCGATTCACTGTGAAACGGCGTTAACTCGCGAAGTTCCGGTAGCCAGAAAGTTGTACCACTTGGATTTTAGACGAGGGTTGTCCAAAGTTATCGTCAAGATTTTTACCAGGAACCTACAACTCAAATCTCTACTCAGTAGACTCCTGCAACATCTTTCTTTAGTGTAGGGAGATTAATAACATGGTTTCTAAAGATTTAGCACTAATGCGGTCATTTTAAAGCTTTGGAACTCATCTAAGTGAAACTTAGGAGATCATCGGGAGAGGATAGGTTTAATTTAAACAGCAACTATTGGTAATATTTAATGATCAAATTATGATAATATTTGCATAAATACTTTAAATAGTTCTCGCATCCCTCCCATTTTCACTATTTTTGTCATTTAATTGCAAGTTTTGCGAGATAATATTTTCGAGAGGATCATTGAGTGTTGTATCATACACCATTTGAAGGGAATTTAGTAGGTATATCCGTGAGGAGGAATGCTGACTATGATTTCATTACGGTCAGCCCTCTTGAGGTAAACAGTTAGAAAAGAGGAACGTATTAGGATAGGGACGAGGAGAGAGAGTCGATATCCCTTTATCTCAAACCTATTCATAGGACGACAAACCTGCTCTACAGTTAAACCTTGCAAAGTTGTTGAACCCCTGAGCCATATTCAAGGGTCAGATGGCAGCTTATTGGTGTCTACTTTTACCCCTGTCACAGTAGTTCTATAAATATGGTGCCTTCTTATACTTCATTAGCCGTGAAGTGATGACCGTAGTTAAAAAATAGAAGTGAGGGAAATGGTAGGGAGGAGAGAGAGCATCTGTTTTCCTGAGTGCTGAGTTCACCTGGTATGCACATATCTCCAACAAAATAAAGATTTTTAATAATGTTAAATAAGAGAAAATGTGGGCTATTAGCAATTTATAAATTTATAGCTATTAATCAAGAACTAATATCACGGGTAATGGCTGTTTCATGATGTTCGTCCAAATTATTATCTTTGTGTCCGCTTCAATTTGCTTCTTTCGGTATCACAGGTTCCGTGAACCAGTTCCAACTACATTAGGAAGTGGATCCATCAGGAAGGACCCTTAGGTCACCCCCACCAGAGGTTCCGCCTCGGAGAATGGAGAGTTCATCGCACAGCCTAAGTAAGTAAGTACATTGATACAAAATCAAATGTCAGCCAATAAAAATAAATGGCAGCACTACGTAGAGCGATCGCTTATTGGCCGAAGACTACCGGTCTCAATTCCCAGAAGTTGTCTTTAAATCACAACCTCACTCAAGTGGTGGGATTTTATGGTTGATAGAACTCCGTGGGAAAACTAAATTATATCCTGAACGCGTGAGTTTCATAAGATTTGTGATTTATTTCTCTGTCATCCCTGCCTTTATCTGTTTAAAAACTAGCTTGATTACTGTGATACTGATGGTTAAAACGTTTTACAAGAATTATGATCATTTCAACTAAAATCGAAAATTTAAATAATCCATGTATAAATATTAAAGCAATAATAAATTGAAAAAGAAACAAAATTCAGGTTGCCTTACTATGGTGTTGGCTTTTAAATATTTTCTCCTCCTAGATTCAATCCAAAATTAAGTACCACGTAGATTGATTTCGGCGTATTAACCACTCATTACAGTAAACGGTCCTTAATTCTCTGTTAATGATTCCTTTAGGTTATTTATGGGCTTCCCCTTCCTGAAGTGAAATCCCTAGCTTCCGCTCGGTTTCCTCCCCTATAGATTGAGTTCCTTTCTCTCAATTGCTTAGCCCGATTTGCACCTGCAGGCCAAATCCGAGAGGGAGTCAAAAGGCGGAGGGAAAGTATTGGATCGAGCCACCGAGACTGCTGCATGGCAATGGAAACTCCACACCTGCTCTCCGCCTCTTTGCTACCCCTTACCTCCGCCCCCAAAAATACAGAGAGCAATGACTGAACGAGGACTATGAAATTCAGCTCCGAGCTTTGCGTTACTCTTCGAGAGTAAACTTTGAAGTCGATAGCATTGGAGTTGGATTTGAATTCTGGCTGATGGGTAGAATTCCCCTGGCGATGGCCGGCATCAAATTCCAACGGTATACATATTCCGATTTTGACTTAAAACTGAGTGGATTTCAAATGTTGTATGACCGATACATTCCGCAATTTTAGAGACTTTCGATAATAAATATTGGCACCGAGTTATCCTTCACAATCTAACCTTGACTAATCATATATTTCCCTACCATAAATAAAATCATCTGAGCTTTGAGTCATCATTTCTACTCACTATTATGAATTGTTCTTCGGAAGAATATATAACTTTATCTTAAAGTTTTAACTATGATGTAGGAACTAAGGTTTATTTTCATATAATATTTTTTATACATTTTGAATGAAAATATATCGATGAAATTCATGATAAGTTACAATTAATACCCACGGAGGTTTGGTTAATGTAATCATCGCATAAAATTTTAACGACCTAAGGCATGAAGTTTTATTCCACATGGTTTACAATAGCATTTCGATGACAGTTCTTTATGATTACACTCTACTATGAGCTTTGAATGAGAGTTCAAAAACGCATTACCCAGAAAAATTTTGAACTGTAGTTAACTGTTTAACAAGTAATATTTAAACTTTATAAGAATCTGTAAGTGCTTGATTTTATTTTTTCAGGTTCAATTTTCAGAATCTCCACTGTGCCCACCACCTCACATGTTGGACTCTGTTCCTGGCATCGGCAATCACAATCAATGAAAATGTGTGGTTAGCAGACGAAAACTTTCAGGCATGCCAACGAGCGATTCTTACTCTCCAGTGACGTAAGTATACTTTAATTGATTTTGATTTAATATTTAAAATTCCTTAGCTCATTCTCTGAAATATTAATAATATAATGTAAATAAGTTTTCCTCCCTTAATTTACTTGGTTTGAATCATTATTATCCGAGAAAATTCTGACTGAAATGTGAGTTAAAAAGCATGCGCCATCCTATTGGGTACGATATCTTGCTGGAGGGCCCAATTTCCAGTTTTTAAGTGCCCATGAATACCCTCACATTCACCCAAGCGGTATGATATTATATACATGACTCTTCTGTAGTACTTTGTAGATGTCACTCAAAGAAATTTTCAGTATTTCTGTCAATGTTCCTAACACGATTCGATAATCTTCTCTCAAATTGGTGATAGGAGTGTTAACATTTAACGTCGTAAGAAAAGTAACCAGAGCTCCTTTGACAATTCCTTTGAAAAACTCAGTTACACTTTCATATCATTGCATAAGCTTCGGCTGACAATTTGTTTTGACAAAATCGAAATTCAATGCAACGAGCTACTTTCATCGTTTTCGTAGGAAGTTAATATATTTCAAATTTTAATGGCTGCTTCTGACGCAATACTGAAGTAAAATGAATGATACTTGTAGGTACACATATTTCACACATTAAATTAACAACATGACAAAAAAATGATTTTTCATTAAATAAATATCGTGAATAAATATGTACTGCCAAATGGTCCGAAGCATGAGATTTTTCATTTCACCTAATTGTGTGCCCATTCTTATTTGTTATTTATTTGCTGTATTCATTTCAATCTAGTTATTCATTTCATTCACAACTCAATGAAAACTCTAAGGAAAGAGGAAAATTTCAAGCACTTCTTTCGTAGAACAATCGAATTTTTTTAATTTGTCGGGAGATAATAAGTACGACCAAACGTGGTCCATTAAATAAAAGTACGCGTATAAAATTATGATATTTCATAGTTGCAATAAGTATTATCTATGCATTGAGACTGTAACTAACTTTCTAGGGGCAGCTTGTCCGTATTTAATACGGGCCGAGGATGTTTTCATGAGGTGAAGTCCCAGAGGTAAAAGCATTAAAAAAATAGAAATTCAGCGAAAAAAATTTCGTTGTAAAAATTATGAAGAATTTTGATGGATTCCCCGCTGATAGGTTTTTTTTATATTTTACATGGTAAACACAAGGTTAACCATTTTTTTAAATATAGTGTTTAACCTACAGGATGTGATACGTGATATTCAAGGAGGTAGAGTCAAAAAACCACCGTAAATCTTGGGGCTTTGGTATGGAAATGGTTTAGTGATTCTAATTAGCATAAAATCTAAACAAAGTGGTCTTTATTTAAGTTTATTCATATTTAAGGGAACTTCTAATTTCTATTAGTTGACCGCGAGAGTCGCGTAGCATGGATGATAGGGTTCAAGGGCAAAAGAAAATTGATGCTATGCAACCCACGAAACAAGTGAGATATATCGTAAACTATCTGCTAGAACTATAACCTATTGAGAATTCCGTACCTTTATTTTATCATCATTCATTAAACTGAAACAACCGTTTTTATCTTGAGATTTTATAGAGTTCCAATAGCTTATGTGAGAGAAAGATAGTTCAAATGAAAAATCGCAAACCCTTTCATAATCTTTTTCGTTATTTTCAGAGGAATAATAAATGAAACGCAATGAAATAACATTTAATTAGTAATGATAAATACATATATGATACAAAATAGTGAAATTTAAAGATTGAAATGATTTAAGACTCTCGTATTTCTTTCTGTGCAGCTGCATGATTAATATTTTATGCAGAAAACATTTTAAAAGAATCTGCATTTCTGTTTTTGCCAGTTTATTAATTCGTTGGGTTTTTTAAACTCGGAATTTTGAAAATAGTTTTAATAAAAGTCATACATCAATTGATGCATGTTTTGTATCAGGGTATTTTAGCTCATGCTGGATCAAATCTAGGGGAAAAGATAATGGATTATTTTTTTTGTGAAATGTACTCCTCACTTAAAAAGGTTGTGTTATTCTCTACTGGCAAGGCACTAGTGCTGCATAAAGTTATATTATCAATTTGCACCTCATGAAATTATATATAATTGGACATCTGGGAGGGTATTGGAATGCTCATGATAGAGATTCACAGTGTTATATTTGTGAGGAGGAGGAGCTGGAGAGGAGAAGAAGAGCTAATTGGAAGTTGGATGAGGAGAGGGTGCGTGGTAGGAGCTCCTGATGGTGGAACGGAATAAAGGAGAGGTCGTTGGAGTGCAGGACTGGGGAAGACGTTATTAAACTTTGTTGGGCTGCAAAGAAAATGTAGTAGAGACGGTTTCAGGTCCCTAAATTGTCTCTCCTGAACCCTTCATGTTCTGAGTAAATTGGTAAAGCTGAGTTTGCTGTAGTTATCCTTGTCACTCTGACTGGATCAAGTCATCTAAACCCCCTCAATTAATGTCGAAATTAGCGGTTTTCGGTATAATATGTGGGGTCGGAGTTTAGAGGTTTGGACTCATTCAAGAGGGGGGATCATGCTACTGTCTGGCTAAATTATGTCCTTGGCGACGCTAATATGATAATTGAAGTTTAAACCTGAGTTAAGATTTACCAAAGTAATTAGATTCAATTTTTTTTGCTTGCATTAACATAAAATTGTTGAAAATGCCATTCAGTAATCATGTTGCGCTAATGCAGAGAGTTTATTGCTTATTTTTTGGTTTAATGTTGCTGCATTTATAGTCCAAATCGACCATAGAAAGAAGAAAATGGTTAAAATTTCAAAGAGAGGAGTGGGTTTTCTTTTATCTGATTACATTATATTAGCTGTCGATAACATCGTCACTGACGTCAACAATTATGATTTTCTATAAAGATGATAATAAATATTTTACTAAAAAATTCTATCTCTTTATGTCTAAGGATGTCTTTAAGCTCTTAAGTGGACGTAAATTTGTCATAAAATTTTATTCAACCTCTTTATTACTTTACTGGCATTTAGAAAGAGGGTGTAGAAAGGATGTAGAAAGGGTGTAGATATGGTATAGAAAGAGAGTTAACTGGTAAAGGATATTCAGAGGAGGAGGATAATTTTGATTGGGATGGCTTTGAGAGCTGTCGGGGTATCGTAGAATGTGGTAGATGTGGAGCGTGATGGACAGATAGAGATTGGTGATGGTTGGAAAGGGAAACTTAAACTGATACGTAAGTGAGAGGAGGAGGTGTGGCTTAAGTGCGAAAGTGTGAGGAAAAGAATTTCAGAGATGGGCGGAAGAAGTTAGAGTTTGCTTTCGTAAGTTCAGTTTTGTTTCAGTATTATGTGTATCTTCTAGTTTTAAAATAGCGTTTGTTCGCTAACTGCATCTGCAGAGTATAAAATCTCCATCTACTTTCTGTAGAATGAGTTTGTTGATTTCATCGTTTTAGAATACCTTTGATGAATGTCAATCTTCTTTTATTCATTTTATTAACATTTTAACGAAAACTGAGAAAATACAACTGAAAATCAATATCCAACACACTTTTAGAAGTACCGAATTATAGGTTTATTTTGTTAGAGCAATGTATCAAGTGATAAGAGTGAATCAAGACCACAAAAGCAACTGATTAGGGAGGATAACGAGAAAAGGAGGGGGTTAGGGCATTTCTGACCATAGTTGCCCTTAAATTTAGTGTTTAAAATGATTTAGCGGTAAGAAGATAGAAGGACCTACGAGATACGAACTGGGGTTATTGAAACAATTTAAAACAATATTTTTGCGGGAGGAATGATGGTAGGATTAAAACTCCAAAATACGGCATTCTGGATATGAATGGGAACGAGATGAACTGGAGAAAAATTCGAAGAATGCGATGTTGATATTCGAGTATGAGAAATTAAAAAGGAAGTAGCATACCCACGAAAGAAAGAGCTTAGATATAAGGTTTGTCCTATCTTGGAATACTATCTTACAAAATATGGCAGCCTTACGAGTTGGGGGAGAAAAATATAGAAGTATCAACGAAAGGCAACCAGATATGTACTCTGTAAGCATAAAAGTTCAGATAGCGTAGCGGGTATGTTGGATATTCTTAAATGGGAAAGTTTGCAAAATAGAAGAAAGAGGAAAATGTTATCTACGATGTGTAGAAGAGATAAAAATTACTAAGCGTGGAAAGATTTAAGGAAGAAAATAGAAACCAAGTTTTTAGGAAAAAAAGACCACAGTATTAAAATAAGAAAAAACGAACAGAAAAACTATGCATTGTTAAATAAGAGTAACGTTAGACGAAAGAAATGACCTGGGGATTTTTTTGCCGTTTCTATCGACTGTTGGGAGTAGTTGTAAGGAAGTCATTGGACGAAGGATTGGATGATAAACTTCACAATGACCTTGTGCGGTAATGGTTTGTAAGTGATGTAGACGGTGCGAAGTTGGAATCTGTGGTATGTTTTTCGGGGCGTGATGTTGGACGGTGCGTTGTCTGTATGGTGTGGACTCTGTATTTGTTTTAATTATTTTTCGCTTGTATCAACTTAGTTTTGCAATTTTATATTTGTGCTAATGTTATTGTTTCAAGTTTTATTGTGATAGTAGGGATTTATGTGCCACCTGACACATGTATCTTTATTTAATAATAATAATCTAATCTTGAAGCCGCGGACAGCACCTCAAATACTACTTCAACATCGTAGTCAATCTATTATAAATGTTTTATTCAATTAAAACTTCATTCCAGAAGTAATTCCTTAAAACAAATTTCTGCCAGTAATTTAAATGTTTGTCTCACCGAAAGGTTTGTCCCTCACACTGAGTCATCGGTAGCAGATGTGGTCCGCCATCGGATGTGAATTACTGTCTCTGCGATTTCAGATGGGAAAGTGTAAACCTTGACCTGTATGACATTCCTCACAAGCATTTTCTTCTGCTCCACAAAAATGTTCACTGGAAAAGCAAAGCAAAACAAAAAAAAACTCGCCATATTGTCTAGGAATGGTCGTTTCATCATCTTTTTTAGGTGTCCCTTTTCCCTCTCGTGTGTCTATGGCGGGAAACTTCTTGCCTCTCCAAACTGAATTTCGAGTCTTATAATAGGTCTTTTAGACTTTACTACTCTCGGGCTATTTGAGTATCCTTCGTGGGCTCCTTTTTGTTTCGAATCCGAGATGGGTATGCAGAACGCTTTTTTTCAACTGCTCGCTCGTATTCAGATCCGATGGATTTCTTTCGCGAGGATGAGAAATTCAAAAAGTCTTTTACCTGATTGTTCAATTGAATCTATCTAGAATGATTTTTTGTGGATATTGAATATATAAATCTTCTTGCGTGGAAGAAAATGAAAAGACTTTTCATGAGCATTGAAAAACTTCTGAGAAACGCCTGTGAAATTAAGGCGTCAAAAAAACTTCAAACCTAGCTTGTGGTAAAATGTTTCAAATACCTCCGAATTTGCATGAAAGAGCCTAACCTCCAAAAAACGAGGAGTGAAGAAATATTAGAATTAAAAAGTAAAAAGTTATTCAATTTTCATATAGATGTACCATATCGTTTATATTCCTTCAGGTCCCAGTTCAGAAAGATATGGTGCACATTGATCAGAATACAAAGCAAAGCATTCAATTGGTTGAAAAATCCTGTTAAGCATAGAGAATGCGCCTAAAATTAGAAAACCTAGGATTTGGTCCCTCAAAGGAACAAAGTTTAAAAAAAATTGAAAATAAATCGACTTAGCTGCCAATACCGAAGTAACAATTGAAAACCCTTATTATACTCATACGTATACTAATAGCGAAATGATAAATTAGGGGGAAAATACATTCAAAACCAACAGAGAAATAATTTTCTCAATCACGATTCGCAATCACAAAAGTGGTAAGTAAAAATCCCGCAAATTAAACTAAAATAAATTATGCACTATTTATTATGCGTTTTTAATCACTGTGCATTAAATTATCTGATTCAATTACAATCCCCCCTAAATATTTGGTGATTTAACCCCCTTCGGTGCCTCAAAGAGGAGATTCGAGTATTAAGTATAATTATGGAACATTAAAATGAGAAACCTAAAAATAAAGACGAAATAATGAGTATTCAAGGCAAAGTCAATTCAATTTAGGAGAATGCCTGCTCTAGCGTTTAACACATGAGTAAGCCGGGGCAAAAAAAGCCACTGTGCCTTATATTATCTGAATAGCTTAGATTTTTATACACGCTAATCTTATCAAAAAACATATAGGAGGTAAAAATAAATATCACTAATAGCCTACCAGGACACGCATTCACCATGAACAACAAAAACCTTTATGCTATCGGGGGTTGAGTTAGATAAGAGAGATTTCGTTTTTGGAAAAAAATAAAGCTCCTTCCTCCCCTATTTAAATCTTAAAACACCACAATTTGGACATTTTTGAACAAAATAATCGTACTATGTTAATAAAGGAGATTACGTCACCTCGTTTCATCGTCCGACGTTAAAAAAACTCGTCAACTTGTTCTCACGGTCATCGCATAGAAAACGATTCATGTCTGAACATTACACGCTCGACTTAACACAACACTGCTAGGGTACCAGATGGGGCTACATGAACTAACTTTTTTATCGTTCAGTGTCCGGCCCAGTTTACAACATCCAATTTTCTGATTTCTCTCCATGGGTTGTTTTTATTACCACATGAAAGTGCGGAAAATTTCGAAATCGATCGAATAATAGCCAAGGATTTGCCATATTGTACATTTTGAATGAATCAATTTCTAGCATTATCAGGGAAATCTAAATTACCCAGCAACTAGGTGAGTAGGTGTTTGGGTAATTAAGACATTTAGCAGTCGACATTTGTCAAATTTGACGATATTGAGAATAATTACGAAAATTGAAAAGAATCCACATTTTGGGAATCGAGAAGGAAATGATGATAAGAAAAATGTTATGTGGTGAACAATTATTCATAGAAATAAGATTAGCATCCCGAGGTTTGTGGACGAAAAATATGTCCATGCAAAGACGAATCTACTACGCATCCTCAAGATGTGATGGAAGAGTAGTAAACCTCATGATAATGAATGCAAAACTAATGCATTGAAATACTGTGAAACAAGGTTAGATTTCCTACTTAGTTACCGAAATATACATTTTAACATGTCGAAGATTTTTCCACCTGGGCAGGAGGGTGATCATCATGGAGAGAGAAATCAGATCAGGTGTTTAATCAGAGGGAATAGTCATCGCTGAACGGTAACAGCAGAGATACCAGAAACCTTTAAGACACATCTGTTCCTTAAATCCCCATAATCATTTGCATGAGCCCCCGCGGGGGCATGTGGCAGGGGGGCATTCAGCCACCAGCCGCGCCAGAGTCATTGGTAATTATTCGGTATTCAAGTTGTTAAAATTTTTCAAGTTGTTTCTCATAATTGTAGTCTCGAACTGTGCCAGGGAAAAGTGATTCATTGCATCGAACGGTCCAGCTGTCACTTTCTCATAACTTCTCACTTTGGTTTCGAATTCATTTGAAGTTCGGGGCTAAAACTATTCTGCGAGAGGGCTGAATTCGAATGATTTATGTCTACATAAAAGTTTGTCTTGCATATGAGCTTGGTGCTCCCAGTGTCTCCCAGCTCAGGCTATCGAATAACACTGCGGCACTATCCTTCACAAAATGAGTAGCTTTCTTTCAAACCTGTTAAATTCTGACATCAAGTCGTCCTGCACAGGGTCCCAAACACTAGACTCGTATCCAAGGTAAAACCTTAACCAACTTGAAATAACTCATTATCTTATCTTTTTTTATTCGAATATTTCCCTGCTATTTTATGAAGCCTAGTTTACTCAATGGAAGTTCAGTAGAATTCACTGACGCCCTTTTCTCGGGCTAGGGAAGGATTATGATGTGTGACTCCCAACTATTTTCATTGTTCAGGTATAATTATTTATACGGATTCTGAGTCTATGAAAATACCTTTCCCATTAAATATATCCGTAGGTCCTTTTTCAGATTTAACTGATCGCCACTTCTGGGATCAACCACAAATATAGTTAAGATCGCTAGGAATACAGGAATTACAGAGCGCAATTTAGTCACTAACGCGATGGCTGACGAAGGTTTATCATAATTTCTCACAACGTACCCGAAATAATGCTACTCAAAATAAAATATTGGAGGAGAGTCGCAAGATCCGTGGGCACAAACTTGCGCCACAGAAAAATCGCTGCAGGGAAGGCGATAACGATCGCACGCAAAAACTGATGTATAACTGGAACGGATACTTTTTTTAGGGTTTTCTCTAAAATTCGCAACGTTTAAGTACCGATGCCCTTATCCAGCTTTTCCCTCGAATGAGAAGGAAGATGCAGTCATGAATGTCAACTACACGTCTTGAAGCGAACAAGGTGGAGAAGAAGAAAAAAATTAAAGAGCTCCAGGAAATTTGACGACACGGAAAAACCCATTTTGCCTTCCTTTTAAAATATATACCGCTAGGTAAAAAAATTATTTTAGATTCTTTATCTAATATAAAGAAGCGAGCATACACGCAGGTAGCAGAGTCATACACAATGTGTGCACAAAATTTCAGCAATAGGGAGCAATCCAGAATACATGGCATGGCGTTCAATATGACAGCAATCTTCCTGTTCTCATTGTCTCTCGGTGAATGAAGAAAGTTGGTACGCCGACAGAAGTTAAAGAAACGGTATTAGTCGTTTTTATAGGTGCGACCGACAACTGAGGTCATTTGCGCCATTAAGGATGGATAGGAAAGGATGAAGGTGGAGGAGAGAAACTCGGCGTCGGCATTAGTCTACTCCTAACGAAAGGCGCCAAGGGATCCGAAGCTCATGAAGCATAAATCTCAAGTAGGGATCGGGATACCACTAACCCCTTTAAGAAACGGTTAACCATTGAGTCCTCACACTTCCACATTTAAAAAACGGTCCTCATGGAATCTGCAACATTTACCAAAATAATTGTGTGCAATCATATGATAATGAGAAATGGCTATCCATCTTTGTCATCATTAACTAGAATCCAAAATGTCATAATTTAATTGCTTGGCGAACATTATTAGAAATAAATATTAACCTCTTCTTGCCTCCGTTTGGCATCAGTCATAATAAAACAACTATAAAAGCGTGAAAAAAGGAATAATTCATTTGAATACATATCGCCAGCTTAAGAATATAAATGTCGGCAAATTTTAAATGACCGAAATGTTATGTTTTAAATTGGTGATAACTCGATGTGAAAATTACAAGAAAAAAACCCGAGAAACTTCAAAATATTTACAAACGAAAGAGCACCCATTTGTCCTCCGACGAACATCAACATAGGACTGGCTATTCCTCGGAAGTAGTTGATTTCTTGTCTCCTTGATCCCTTACCGGATAAGGACCGAATAATCAATACCTAGATGAATAGCAACGAATAAAAACACATCAGGTTTTTGCTGGCAAAAGGAAGAATTAATTCATGCACCATGAACGTGATTTTTAAAAATGGTAGACGGATACAAGGGATCATTCCAAGCGAAATTCAAAATTCTCTTCGAGGGTAAAAAAATTCAAATTCCATGAATTTGAAATCTTTCAAACTTTTTTATTGAGATCTCACCATTTTTTCACCGATTCGCTTTGGCAAGTTTGCTCAAAGTTTTTGTTCCAAGGCCCCTAATTTAAGGAATATTTTTTTAAACGAAGCGAGAACATCAGTTCCAATCGAAATCAGGGGTTAAAGTGGTGAGAGGTGAAGGGAGGTCTCGGTCTCGGCTAAAACATCACCGCCAGCAGAAATCAAATCCCTCGTACGTGACTAAAGGTTTTAAGTCACCCGCCGCCTCCCGTAAAGCAAGTCTCCGCTGTCTTACAATCCCTCCTCCTCAACCTACCTTTGCTCTGTCCGCTGCAAGATAAGCGACGTCAAACTGGATTTTCCCCGCAGGGTAAAATTCCCTGGATATCTCAGTTTTCGCTCGCGTTCGAAATCATGCTAGAGTTTGGCGTTGAGGCTTTCCCTGAGGATTCTCTCGCGGGATAAAAATCACGAAGTTGTCATATAACGGCACGACGCCACTCAGAGAGAGCTAACAGAGGGTGCAACGTCGCGTAAAACAGTAGCATACCGAAATAACCTGACATTATGGAAGCATATGCACAATTCGTTGCGGAAGTCACTCCAAATTCTATCGGAAGGAAATTCCGCGAATAGAATGAAACCCGAAGAATGAATTAAATATTTTGACAAAAGATATTACCCGTTCGTCTACCTACAATTAGCTCCACGTCAAAATCTTTTGAATGAATTCACTGGGAAGACAAATTAATTAACATTTCTTGCAAATAGACTGCAGCGATTAAAACTGGAAGGTAAATTTATTGCATCCCCCTTAGATTTGAGTGACTTTACGCTGACTTAATTTAAATATTAACATATCCTTGTAAAGTTAAGTATATTAACTCTTCTCTCTCAGACATATTGGTAATAAAATACTTCAAAAATTGGTTGCGCTAGTAAAATCATTCAAGTGCACTGGTAACGCAAAGCAACAGACGCTCACGGAAGACTCATTCTCCGTTGCTAGACACGGAGCTGAGATTCCATACTCACCCCTAATCTTGCAAATTGCTAGCAATTTGACTAAAATACTAATATTTCCCCGACCGATTTCACACTGTAAAGCACGTCATAAACGTTTATTAGGTGACATGACGCAAATTGCATTATAAACTTTGGTCTACTGGTTAACCGGCAAGAGCGTCACGTAGTGGACTACCTGGGTCATATTTCGTTAAATATATCCAATGAAAGAGCGGATAAAGTTCAACATCGACCGAAAGTTATATCCACCCCTGAACTTATTATTCAAGGTAACCGCACATGAAAGGGACGAAAAGTAAGAATGCAAAAATACCTTTAAACTTTAAGTACGAGAAATTGAATGGAGAGAAAATAAACTACATACGTAGGTTTTTTTGCAGTTAAAACAAGGGCAATGAAATTATAAATTTTGGTATTAGATGAAATTTAAGCAATTAAAACAATAAAAGTGAGCTTTAAACGAATTAAATTAGTGAATTTAGTAATTTTCAATCGGTTTCAGAAGAAAACCCCTATACGCAGAACTGTAGCACTTAAAAATCTTGATAGTGAAACAGGGTCAAAAATCGTCCACTCTAACAGCCTTACAAACTCTCTCTTGGTAATATTTTGAGAGTATGTCAATTGCACTCTGGGAAATGAACAGAAACTCAATGAAAACTGAATTGACCCGCAAAATAAAGAATTTCAATAATACCTTAAAAAGTTAATAACCAAGGGAATTAAAAACCAGAGGGCTCCCAATGAAATCTTACTGCAACAAAAAATCATTCGACAAACATGCTAGGATAATAAGAAGAATATTATCACATTGAGTTAGTTAAACTTTAAATTAGATAATATATTATGTAAATACCGTTAAATTGGTGAAAAACGATACAAATATGTTAAGGTTCCCTACAATGAAAGTTGATTTAAGGTAATATTTTCATACCAGAAAAAGTGGTTTACTATTTTAATAGTCAGTTAAAGTTTTGGGGGGTACATTGGTTTTGTTTTAATGGCTAATTACGCGATAAAGTCAAGGGTATTCAAATTTGTCCGTACTGGAGTTTATTTCAGGCGCTCTAAACATGTTGTCTGATCTGCCGATGTATAATGCAGAGGTAATAATTTGGTGGTGCCATGGATAAACCTGAGTATCCTGAACTTTTCCGAACGGTTTACTTGTCCTTGCGCTTTATAAATTAGCAGAGAATCTCATCTGAGTTTCCCTAGTAACTTGGACTTTTTTTTTCTTTACAATTTTTTTATGTAAAAAATTTATTAAGGATAATTAATTACGTTATGAGTTCTGCACATACCTCGGATTTACACCACGTTTGTTGGCTTTGTCTTTTATTAAACCACGCCAACCAATGCCGTGAAAATCCGAGAAACATGTAGAGCTCATGGAATTCACACCACGGAAACCTACGAACGAATATTAATTAATGACTTAATTAATGTAGGGGAGAATGCAGGGCAGGCGAGGCAAAGGGGGGAAGGAAATGGTCATTTTGGACGGAAATGAGGGAGGTATATATTATTCAAAGCTAATTAACTAGTTGCCGTAATACTTAAAATTGGTTTTGAGGATATTTTGTGCTATATTAATGAGAACTTAGGAGCACAGTAGTATTTAGCGGCAGAGCCCATCTAAAACCTACCATAACTCGGTAGAATTAAGCTAATAATAATTTCCATACTTTTTTATGGATAACGCGCGTCTTATCTATGCAAAAAATATGGAAAAATGATGATGCAAGATATAAAACAGAAAATCTTGTGTTATTGAACATGAAATCCATAGTCAATTGCCCAGCAACTTATATAACATTTCGCGTAGGCTGTGTTCACTTACGTGTAAGTCTTGTTATAACTGTATGGAGTACGTGATTCTGTGATCAGATAATCACAATGCAAGCATAACATTTATTACTTATGAACAAACGTAAAAATAGTAAAACAATATTATTATTAACACATTAAAAAGGAAGAAAAAATCAAAGAAAAAGCAACTGCTAAAGAGAGACTTTCAAATGAACAAATACAAACGCTGTTTGAATCCAGAAAAACCGGACCGGGCCACAATTAATTGTTCAAACAATTCATGCCATTTCGACTAGAATGCCAGAAATTATACGATTTCCAATAACTTCCTTTCCTTCACTGACTCTGTCATCCTTAAGATTTTCGTATTTCTGCACGGAGTACGACCTGCAATTCCTCAAATGATATATGAAAACCATTTGCGATGCAATTTAAAGTTACAAAACCACAGATATTAAATTTTCATTTACATATTTCCACACACGATGGCCTTTTCATCTTTACAGAGTTTGTTTACGCATCGATACACGCAACCATCCACTCTTCCCACTTTGCTCCAAGTTTTGATATGAATGATTTACCCAATATTAATTCAAGAGTTGTTTCGTCATTCAAACAGGTATAATAAATAATTTGGAGTATCTCTTTATGAAATTATTTTCTTCATGCGATGACTTGGTTCAAAAAAGTATCCATAATGAAAACAGATTTCAGATTGAAAATTATATGCCTGTTTATTTCCAAACATTATCCAACCAGGTCATTGTCGTATTTACCCAGCCATTTTCATTTGCTGTATCAATGATGTTTTCCATCAAATGACCTTTTAAAATGGTGTTTTTCTCTTGATTATCACCACTGGAAAAACTATGAGCCATCGGAAGCTATTCACAATAATACAGTTAAGTTTCACTATTCGTATCCCGTCCTAGTAATAGACACCTTCTTTGCCCTTTAAGATTCACAGGTAATCCAGTAGGAAGGTCTGTAATAACTGTCACTTCATCCATAATACTCCATAAATGCAACTCCATAAATGTATATTCTCTCTTTTGCCAATTGTCTACATTTTACCACCTTTATATTTCAGTCAACAGATTTTTTTCTGTCTTATGCTTGTCGAGGCTAGAACATTTAATATATGTATTACTCATCATGAAAAGTAATCACCAGGATGACCATGCTTCAAAGTCAATTATATTTTACCCCCGTACAATTTACTATTTTTTAAGTGAAACTTACGGGGTTACCTGTAAGTGGGTAAAGTTCCTTATTCCTTTGAATCTTTCAACGGTAACCTAGACGTAGAATTACTTTTACAGCCGTAAAGACGTAGAGTTACTTATAAGCACTAGCCAAAAACACCGTATCGCATGGCCCATTTTCCCTGAATTAGTTACCTCACAAACTTCTCATTCCTTTCCAGTTCTCTCACACCAACTACACTCGCGCTGAATTTTTTCAAGTTGCATGATTGGTATTAACTTCTGTGATTTGCGATTGCGATTAATACTCAGCCGCATATGATTTATGTGTTTATAATTTTTCTGCTGCCATTGAACGTCTCTTAAATAATAAAATGATTGCTATTGAATAGCCCTCAATTCCGCTTGTAACATTATTTTCTTCCTCGTCCGCCAACAGGAAGTTCTGTTCAATACGAATTGCACTGCGTGTAATATGGAAGTATTAAAAAAATGTTTGAATTGGTATGCAATTATCACAGCCATGCATTGTTTTACATGCGCATTACTATGCAATTAAGACAGTAAAGAATATTTTTGCATGCGCATTATATTGTAGGTGCGCGTCGTTTACCAGATAATTAGGCACCTGCGACAGATATAAAACACTTGTCGCATGTTCCAAGTTTAAATTCAACGATGTCACAAATTGTTATTGCCTCTACTTTCAAATTAAATGTCACAAAACTCGTTTAAGGAAGTTAAATACCCTTAAAGAGAACTGCCTGTTCTGCTAATATGCTCTCCATGACAGGCTTGAGGCCGAGAGTGACATCCAAGTACTTTTTATTAGTGGTATGCAGATTCTATTTAAGGCGGGAATTATTTTTCATCAATATTAATTAAACCACTAGTATGCATTTGAAGAACACTTAATTGGAGTAAATCAAACTCAGAGTGGAACATTAAAAGAAAGAGGCAGTTTTAAAAAGTTAGTAAATTAATCGGTCTCTCCAGCAATCATTCTTTCATCGTCCCTTCAAAGTTATTCGGGAAGACCCAACCGCCCGAATTGGCGTTCCCCAGCGGTCACGCGCCGCGTACAGTGGCCATTAATTTTTATTCAATTTTTAATACACCCACGGGTGAGTTCGGTTTTATTTCCAGATGCAAGCACAAAATAATGTAAACCCTCCCATGACACCGCAACATCAACGCGAGTGACGGGATGCTAACCCAGGACGTATCGATCAGTCGTCGCGCACGCATCTAATTAGCCAATATCGATTGGTTGGTAGCAGTACCTGCGATATTAATGTATGATGGTGCCTGCTTCATTTTCACCTGCCATTGGTGAGTGTGAATGTTGAGACACAGCTCTGCATTCCTTTTATGTTGCAAGAGAGACGACACGATGACGCGGTTAACCCGGCGAGTGGCGCACTCAACTGTCAGTTGAATGTGCGCGCTTGCACACGCACTCACACACACACACATATGTGTATGTGTACGTTGTGTGGCTATTATATATATTATATATATATGTATATATATATATATATATATGTATATATATATGTATATATATATGTGTACACACACACACACACATATATATATATATATATATATATATATATATATATATATGTATAATGCAAGACACGGATGATCATATGCATTCATAGAATAATGTCGATATGTAATCTTACAGTAACTCACCCAAATACGCCAAAAATTACTGTTGATTTGTATAGATATAATTCTGAAAACAGTCACACGATCAATGATAAAACAATGATTGTTGTTGGTGCAATCGGACCTGTTGCGTAGAACAACGCCATAGAGATCGGTACGGGAAGTAAATTGAATTGGGCTGTAAACTAACAATTTCATTCCTCTGTGTATTGCTTCGCCAACATTCTACTGCTAAAAGGAAATGCATCTAAAGTGAATCAAATTCTGGGAATAATTATTGGCCTAAAAGTAAGTCTATACAACGGAATGTCTGCCGAATGAGTTCATGGAAATCCATGCAATGGTAGTTCGCATTCCTCCATCATTCAAAAATTTGTTAGCATTATCTCTAAAAAATATTGTAGCTCCATCATTGGGAATCGATCTGCAGAAAGCTTAGCATGTCGTTTTTCCTTTTTTCCCGACCTATTTTATCGATGATGGACATCCTGCGAGGCATATTAGCGTTCTTATGTGTATTGTACGTCACTGTAATTAGATATTCAATTTTTCTCTGCGTGTTTGCAAATGTGAGAATTCAGGCTTTTTTTCGCATCAACCCTAGAGAGTCACTATTTCATGTTAGCAAGTAATGCTTTGCCGAAATAAACTGTTTACCTTATGTCATAAGAAGTTTCATATGAATAACAATAGGCACCCATGCTCAAATGATAGTGCCATCCGTGGATCACAGTGAATAAATTAAATCGAATTAACTAATTTTTTTATAAATGATATCGAAATAAGTAGTTACCATAAATAATTCAGAAAACAACATCCGGATCAGGATATCAGGATCATTCCAACATCAGGATATTATCGTAGATTACTTAGGCATCGACTGCCTAAATGTCCATTTACTTCCTGTTTAAATGTTGAAACTTGATTAATTAACGAAAGACGCTGTCTTCACCTTCCATTTCTCCTCAAGATCGCCAGCATTTTTCTTCTCCTCTATATCCGACAGCTTAGTGCGGCAGTCACAAAAAAGGAGAGAATTCCTTCAGCCTCTCTCCGCGATTGCTTTCCGCCCGAGGCCAGCTTCCTTTAAGCCTTGGGAATTAATGAGGGGCATCACAATTCCTACGACCCCCGCCTTAATCCTCGGAGACAGTAAATTCTCATCCTAAAATGTGAGTCCCAACTGTCACTCGGATAATTCCTCACGTCAAGCATGCTATTAATGCACGCTCCGTACTTTCCTTCTCCGAGATATTGATTAATTCCTGATACCACTCAAACCGATGATGGAATCGCGGAATATTCCTTCGCCACACTGAGAATTTTCCTTT
Organism: Hetaerina americana; assembly: GCF_022747635.1. Taxonomy (NCBI): domain Eukaryota; kingdom Metazoa; phylum Arthropoda; class Insecta; order Odonata; family Calopterygidae; genus Hetaerina; species Hetaerina americana. Next base: position 68,981,142 of record NW_027286763.1, read on the forward strand.
GCCTTTTTGATTCAATGAAGCTGTTTCCATTCTCAGTTCATAATGTCACAGAAAGTAGGTGGTAGTCCCATTGGTAGAGGGCTCGCATTGAAGCGGATAGTCAAGTATCGAATCCCGGGTGATAATTTTGGTCAACCAGATCTAATATCCTAAGGATGCAATAACCTGCTACTTGAAAATCGTGCAAAATAAAATGATTGGACAAAGAAAGGAACGGCCCGCATCCCTATATGTGTCAATTACTACACGTCAGTTCGGGGTCGACTCTATCATGGCCACCTTAACCCTTAGTATCAAAATACTTACTGTGTGATATGTCTATCGATACTCAGTATTTCAATATTGAATATCGATTGATATGGCTCTTCAAATGCCCTCCGAGACTGTTGGCTCTACCCTTACGTGTCAAAATAGACTTGATTACTGTGGATAGATAAATGGTCATAAAAGCCTGCTTCTGATGACATCAATGCTGGTAAAATGATTTCAAAAATATCCTTTTTGGCCTTCAATTGTTCAACTGTTCAATGAAAAGGAAGCTATTCTATACATTTAAAAAATCTACAAAAAAGTTGTATGTACTAATTAAACCTAAGAATTTTTATCTAACTATCCCAAATTCGAAACAAACAGTGCCTTCAAGGTAAGATGGAAACATGGCCTGATCTATGAAAGAACTGAAATCTGTAACAGAGACGTCGCAGCCAAATATCGTTATGCCATCCTTAGAAGATGTAATGTCAACTCAGTCTTGAATGAATCGTAATATCAGCTGTAATAACTCTCTCAATGTCCCTAAATAATCATTTGACTCGAAGAAGCTAACCAGCCCAGGCCAATGATTGAGAGAATTATAAAAAAAATCTATAAATTCCTTAAAACACAGTGTCGGCGTAAATAAACTTGAAGTGTTAGACATATAATTAATATGCATTAAAATATGTAGAAACATTAGGGAAAATTCACTATGGATTTCCGAATGGAGACTGAATTCATGGTGAATGTGAGCATGAATGAATTATGAAAACCGAGATGTGACCTTTCCATGAATGTTGACATTGTCTTTGCGTCTGGTCAAGTACTCTGGTTGAAATTCATATGCGTCTCAATTCGTAATGAAATACATAATTTTTTTTAATTAGAGTAAATTTTAACTAGGAATTCCAATTTGTGTCATTTCCCCGGGAAACATACAAATAAAAAAGCCGTATGAAACCAAATGTTTCCGCTTGAAGTCTACAAAAGTCGAAGATTAAAGTATAAAAAATGAACATTTGGAATCGAATGAGAAACTTTTCCACTCCCACTCTGCGTGTCCAGAGATGCTCACGTAATTTTATCGCCAATATTTCCCTGCAATAAGTAGTCTCTTAAACCCTATTACGTCATTTTCCATGGATGAGTCATTTTAATAGTAAGGTTGATCAATGAGAGCTATAACTATCTATTTATGATCACGTTGGACTGCTTTTAACGACGCAAAAATGCATTACTTTTTACCGTTTGTTCAACGAAGTCCTCCCACGATGAAAGAAAGAGCGAACATATAGAATAGCTTGCCATATATCAGGGCCATTTTATTTCCACTTCTGTCCAAAATTATCGACAGTGTAGCGTATCATATGTGAGATTTTAGGATTCTAAAGGGTTATTATAATTTTGAATTGCCATCATAATCTCATTCACGATCAATGGACTCCTCCGTCGTCAGTATATGATAAGCTTCATGTTAATGCTTTTTGACCGCCTGCTTTGTGCTCTCCGTTTTGAAAAATCTAGTTTGAACCGGAACGAAATTCGTCCATCGAACTTTCATCTCTTTCAGGAGAGTTTGACGAATTGCATTTCGAAATTCCTGACACCCTAAATGCTCCAAATGGATGAGAGCGTTTTTTGTGGGAACAGTACGCGTGTGCACATGAGGTGTCGAAGGACCTCACGTGTTTTCGATGTCGTCAATTAAAGGGGGATTAGCGGATCTAAATTCCTGCGAAGCTTTCAGTCAATTTATTATGGTTTTCCACGTGGCAGACTACTTGATGAAGGGCTTATCTCGTCAACAGCGGCCTCACTCGGCCGTTGCTACTGGGATCAATTCTTGATTCCCAATTACACGCTGGCTACGAGAACGAATTTTTTTCACTTATCTGCGAGGGAGAAATGGACGGGATATGATACTTGCTGCACAATGATCGCTTTCTGCATTCATTTCTGTAATCCCCTTTATTACATGAATCAAATTTTAGAATTTAAATTTAGGACGGGCAAGATTCGATCAAATTTTGTGAAACTAATTCACAAAGAGTGGAAGTGGAACCATAATCATGTCAAGTAAGTATTTTATCGTCACCCAGGTTTCGTCGGCATTCGAAATCGTTCAATGACCCAACCAAATCCAGATCGAGTAGAATCAATTTATTTAGAAAGGTTCAGCTTGGATTTTATTCCATCACAGGGTTATTTCATTAATAACTTAAAATGTTCACCCTCGGCCTTTAATTCACCTGTTGATTCATTATTAGAATTAATACTCATATTGAGTAGTATGGTAGTTCATTTGAGTTTTTGAATCAAATTTATATTGGGAAACTAAAACCTCAGGGCCTTATTCCATCGCAAAACGCTAGAAGACAGGTAAATTGAAGCCCTCATCCGGAAGCATTTTGCTTTGGACTGTTATACTCGTAGGTCATGAAAAAAGGTAAATATAAACCGTGAAATATTCTAATTCCTAAGTACACGTACGATCGTATGCAATTATAATCCCACCAATGAAACTGCTCACGTTAGAATTAAGTGCCATCACTGAATTTGCAAAAGTCAGCTCTTCGTCGTCGTGCAATCGTCCTGCAATGTGAATGAAAATAAGTCATTTTAATCAGTAAGGGTAAAGAAGTACCCTAAGTATAGAGAAGCCCCTGTTTAACGACCATTCCCATTAAGCGGCTATCCCTTTTTACGACCAGTTTTTTGTGAAATCCATTACAATTTCCCTGTGTTCAATGTGTTAACACCCCTATTTGTTGACCAACTCTCACCTGGTCAGTGATCACTGCTTCTAGAGGCATTTCCTTCCATCCAGCGACCGCATATATTCATGGGCATAAGTTCCCCAAACTAATGATTAACATTCCCACTTGCAAGGAAAGCAAACTTGGTAGCTTTTCTTCATTTTTTACAACATTCTCTCATAAACTTCTAAGATCAATAAATGGCATATACCACACTCTTGGCCTTCAAGGACAGTTAAAAGATGTTGATGAAAGAAATTTTCAAATATAAGTGAGATCTTTATAAGAATGGAAAAAACGAAACTTTGGAGTGGTAAGAAATCATTCAAAAAGTATTAGAAAATCAACTCTGTAGTTTTCCTTGGGTTAAGCCTTTCATTATTTCTAATTGTAACATTAAGTACTGCGTGAATTTTAAAAACCTTTGAACAGCAACATCATTTAACAGAGGTGGAATCGTCTAACTAAAATCACTAACTGAATACGAAGCTTTGTAAAGGTAAAAAGAAGGAAAAAAGTACTTAATGCGAATTTTTGTCTCTGTTCCGATTGTGGAGAAAAAGAGGCACCCTTTGAGAGAAGAAAAACTATTCGGCAGAGGTGATTCAAAATCGTCGATATGACGAACTTTTAATACCTTAGAGTGTGGATACGAAGGCATGGTGACTTTCATGTCTGCTCAATCGTAATTATAACCATATTATTCTTTAATTCTCCACCAAAGCACCTCTTCTCTTATCAAATGACCATCCCTGTTAACGACCATTTTCAACCGTCGGATGTCGCATTCATGTTTCATTGTAATGCATACTCTATTTCTGTTTAGTTTTGTCGTCCATATAGCCCTAGAAGGATTTTTCATCTGAATTAAAAAATGTACCCTTTAATCTAGTACGTTTTGGAGACATTTGAACAGTAACAGATGAAATGTGATATTTAAAAGTCAATTTCAATGAAAACTGTACGTTTACCCCTCGAATACTTCCGTTCACTTTCACTAAAAATGTGGATGTGTCTTACCAGAGCAGTACTTTCATCCGGGTCCTCGTACCCTGTCAATTGGCAACTGGCTGACCGTAAATATCACTACCATGGATTACCACATTAATAAAAGAAAAATTGTAATGTAGTTATTAAGTTATGAGCCCTTTCTGAAAGAGTAGATATATTAATAATGCTACTACTATGTTTACATTATCGCAGTGATCATGGGAAATAAACGAACAATAGAACTAAACATTTCTCTTATACGGTGATTCACGATGTGATTTTAAAAATAAGCTTGTTATCGGCATATAATTACCTTTTTTCTAATTATTATTGCCTAATATATAATATATTCATCATCTCAGTAATGCAAGTATTTTTAAAAAATTAGTGACTAAGGCTATTATGCATCACAAATAACTTACGTGATGAAGTTGGTCTCGTTGGTCTGGTTGGTCTATTGGTCTCGTGGAAGACTCGAACACAAACTGGCGAAGGGAGGTTTCATTACCAATCGGGTTGGAACACATTTCATGGGAAATATTACTTTAAATTTAATATCCATAGTTGAAATAATTTTCAAACATGATGTTTGAATACATGCTTTCATTGACTTTTTTCATTGTCTTGAATGGACGATGAAAATGCCCTCGTCGATTCGTCATAACACATACCTGTCATGAAATATCGCACCGTACAATAGACATAAAATTTACATATATGTGCCATCGTACATTCTTTCAGAAAATGTTAATTTCCAGAAAACTTGCAATCATAAACGTTTACTTGACTCAAATTCGACATAGGAATGAAAATATTTGAGTGAACTCGATGCCTGCCCCCATTCTTATCCACAATGGAAACGGAAATACTATTTATCATATTGCCTTTACTCTTATGATTTTTAGGTTCCATCCTAGCCCGCGTCAGAAATAATTTTCAATTAAATTAATTACAAAACTTTTACAGGAAAACCTTACAACGCTGATTAATCGGTTAAATTACTAATACTCAAATGGAAAATTTTTTCATATTTACTTATATCTACTCTTTTTTTCTTGGGACATATTTTTATCGAAAGGTATTATTTCTATTTGAACAACCAGAAGTAGAAACTTAAGGTTTACAGATTACCTGAAGTATTTTAAAAAAGCAACCCGAGAATCCTACCCGTGCATCAAACGACAGTTTTAAGTCAGCTTTTTCCAAGGCAATGTGGTGTTGCTTAGACACCAATGGGTTTCTCGGTGAATAAATGTTTACAATAGCGTTCGCTAAATGAAGCATTAATTAGACTAAGAGATCTCCTCAAGCTGTTGACAACAAACGGCGGACAAACAGCTAATTTGAGCATAAATACGCCAGCGCATTATTATGTTCGCAAGAATGATAAACAGAATAGAATTGGCAAGCTCATTAAGGAGTCTATCCTTTCACTCTCCGGCGACTACATTTAGCACGGATGATAGAATCACGCTTCACCACATTTTGTCTACTTAAAGTAAGCAGTATTTACCATTGCAATTTGTTTTCCATCTGTATTATCATGTTTCATCTGTGTTTCCATCCCAAGCCCATATTTTCATGGCACTGCGACACGTTTTTGGTACAAGTGCGCAAAATATCTATATTTGAATGTATATTACCAAGGATTCAATCCGGGAGGATACAAATATCGGTCTATTTCAATTGTTTCACTCGGAAAAACTATTGGAATTACTTTTGAAATTCTAATGTCAAAAAAATAAATATGATAAGTTATGCTCCATTAATTAATCCTACATCCAAAAATTAGCTACCTCTCGTACACTTACTGTCTTTTCTGCTCAACAAAAAGTTTGATTAAAACTATATTAAAGGACAGTGGAGGACAGTAAAAAGATCGCAGAATTTGTAAAATCTGAGAGTATTAACATCACCCGACATGTGCAAAACTTAGTCATAATAAATACAACAAAGTTATTAACTTAGGAAAATTAGTGAAAAGGTTCTGTGAGGTGTGTGATACTACCTTCATAAGCATTGGAGGCTCGAAGATAGCGCAAAACTATCCCAAATTCGAAAAAAACAGTGCCTTGAAGGTAAGATGGAAACGTTGGCTGATCTATAAAAGAACTGAAGTCTGTAACAGAGACGTCGCAGCCAAATATCGTTATGCCATCCTTAGCAGATGTAATGTCTAATCAGTCTTGAATGAATTGTAATATCAACTGTAATAAATCTCTCAATGTCCCTCAATAATCTTTTGACTCGAAGAAGCTAACCAGCCCAGGCCAATGATTGAGAGAATTATAAAAAATCTATAAATCCCTTAAAACACAGTGTCGGCATAGATAAACTTACCAAAATAAAAAATTGTGGAATTCTAATCGAAATAAATTGCTTTAAATAATCAAAAATATTTTTATTTCTATCGGGAATACACGAGATACGAGATACGAACTCAATACTATGGCAGTATCATTGTGTCCTTGTCTTTTTTTTAATGATTTTTAAGCAAATTTTCTAATACTTTCTTTTATACCTCTCATCATATTAATTTGTGGTGCTCCATTTGATCTTTTAACTTATCCTATTCCTCTATGAACCGCAGGCTCCTTGGAAAATGAATTGCAAAATATCCTATCATAAACACAGTAATCAACCCGTAAGTCGGTTTGGTAGGTGTCGGAAGAGTTTATCCAATAATAAGCCTAACGGCGTGTGACATTCACACATCAGGGTAGGGAGCCAGACCCTTTCCCTGCGTCCATATACGGTAGAAAATTGAATTGCATAAAATGCATTTTATTGTAATGTAAAATTTTAAAAATTCAGCCACGTGAAAGTGAAATTATCGAATTTCATATGCTGAAAAATGTTGGCTTATTCAGCTGATGAGGGCTGAAGGGGGTTGATCGGCTCATGGGCATTGTGATGCATTATATTCTACCTGTAATACATTATTGAGAATATGGCTAGTTTCGCGTGCCTATTAGTGATGATATTTTTGTTCATATCACTATTTACATGCATGAAAAAAAATACAAATTAAGTCATCTGGTGGAAAAGACTAGTGCCTCAAGAATAAATGGAGAGTTGGTTGAGAACTGTTTAAAGCAGGCAAAATTTGTTTTCACTCTCTTTTGCTTCAAATTCGCGCTAATTAGAGCGGTTCTAAACGAATGCAGAAAGAAGGAAGACTGCCGGAGATGTGATGAAGTATTTCCAGAACGGCATAGACACCTCGTATGGAAGCGTTTGCAAATCAAGAGAAAGATGGCTACAAGGGGAAGCGGACAGCCCGATAATGGATGGCCATCACGAGATGAAACAACGAGAACGTCACGGTCGCCGACCAGCACGCTGGTCGAATGGGGATGAAACGCCGCCGAAAGAACTCACCGACCAGCGACCGCCGGATAGGAAAGTGAGGGGACAGCGGAACACACTGATTGAAACACATGGGCAATTAAGGTTATGGAAGATGTAGGGCCGCTACGAGGGATGAGAAAGGTCTCCTGACGTTTCCGGACCAAAAGGTGACAACGAGCAATGCGGAACGAAGGGTATTGGAGGTTATAGGTTTAGTTTGGAGAGAGGTACGGACGTTTTTGGAGAGAACCGGACATAACACGGCCGGGTAGGCGGAATTTAAGAGTCTTTTTTCCTATACAAGCTATACAAGCACAACTGTGGCGTGATGGTCATCATTTCGGGAGATATAGACGAAACATCTCGTGTCAACAGCAATTACTCACGTGGCGGAATTTACCTGAATCCTTGGCACGAATTTTTGTATCTCAACCCCTGCGGCCGTATGTAACTTTAGTGGGTGCCTACTTTCGCCTTCTAGCAGGAATGAAACGACTGAAAACATCAATGATTGAAATCAATTTGGGTTAAATAAAATAATTAAATTGGTTATAATGGGAAACGAAACTGGTTACCTAAATATATATAAACATTTATTAAGATATTTTAACACAGAAACACAAAGGACACTCGCATATATAGTTTCGACGTTTCGCCGTCATCATCATATTCTGATAACGGCCGAGCCGTTGAAACGTCAAAACTATATATATACACGAGTACCCTCTCTGTGTGTAAATTTCTTAATCAATATTTTTATATATTTGTGCGTCGCGGAAGTGTTCTGTTTCGAATATATATATATATATATATATATATATATATATATATATATATATATATATTATATGAGTCTTGAAAATATTATATTGCGGAACTATATATTGCCGCGCCTTAATATAAACCTACCTCATTTTGAACTATTAGTTCATTTAGATTTGGTCCATTTTTTGATTTACTGTGACTAGACGTGATTTTGATCAAACTGGTAAATAAATAAATAAAACGGAACTATTGAAAAAAATCGCTTTCAACATTGTAAGAGAATGGAGAAAAACAGGTGCACCCACTAGGAACCCACAAGGGATAAAATTGAAAGGAGTAAAACTAAATTGTCTACTCTTTACAGATTATGTGGCACTGATTGCCAAGTATCCCAAATCCGCAAAACAACTTAAAATACTACAATGCATTAGCAAGCATTAAAAATCGGACTCCAAATTTCAATTGAAGAAATAAAATTCTTGGCAGGAATCATAACAGTATCATATGAACTCAAAATCGTAATGATAAAGTTTTTCCTATGAAATAATTTAAATACCTAGGCGAATAGATAAAAGAAAATTGCAACGGAAAAATTAATAGATTAAAGACTCCAGATAATGGAAACCGTGTTCAACTAAGAAAAAGTGTTTAAAAAGCCTCTCGTGGAGTTGCAAAATCTGACACAATTCACAGTTAAGCAAATCAGAAGCACTAAACGCATCAGAGACGTTTGATTTCCAACACAAAACAATAAGGCGGCATATTGAAATGTAATGAAATAATTGACTTCGTAATTCCACACACTTTATTTTTAAAAACACGACCCAGGCTTCGACGTTGAACGTCATCACCACCTGATGATGACGTTCAACGTCGAAACCTGGGTCGTGTTTTTTAAAATAAAGTGTGTGGAATCACGAAGTCAATTATTTCATTACATTTCAATATGTTATGGAAATTCCATAAAGTTACGCCTGAGACAACAAATTGTAATAAGGCAGCAGTTACGAGAACAAATTAAGAAGAGAACTTAAAATCATGAGATAACTAAAAGGGCCTTGAACCAAAGTCGGAGTACGTTGCCAAAATTTAAATACAGAAATCTCAAAATAAATCCCTAGAATCGCTGATGCAGCGCGTAAGGGAAGAATTCAGTTCATGGGACACTTGGGCATGGGCATTCCTGAAAAACTAGACCACTCGAAAAATTCGGTACCCAAAAACAGGAAAAATACCTCAAATAATTAGGATATTAAAAACTGTTGGTCCAGAGATACAAACAGAGAAATTACACAAACAAAGTGGAATATATAGGAAGCATAGAGGAAGACCAAACAGCGAAAGCAGGAGGTCGAAGCTACGGAAACGGACATGTTCGTTGCGTATGAAATAATACTGTGCTGACCGAAAAGCCATCAAACGTGAATGTCACGCACTCCGAAGTGACCCATTCGTCAAGAGAGAGATAGGAAATAACAAATATCACAATCGTCGAATACCATAATGGTAAAGTAAAATTAAAGATAATCTTTTGGGAGACTGCTCCAAAGAAAACCGGAAACAAGTCAAGAGAGGAATTATTTCATGCAATGAGAGCAAACACTAAATGCAGGTAGCATGCAAATGGAATCTTGCCCATTCTTCGGTTCCCCATCAACGCGGCAAAAGAGCATTTTTAAGCCTTGAATATCTTCCTCCACCAAGAGTTTCGTTTCGTTGAAAGGTCTCATCGCAAACCTATTCAAGTTTTTAAAAAATTAAAATTGTCGGGAGTGACGCTCATTACAAAATTGCTACCCAAGCCAAGCACAGGAACAAGCTGCAGGCTATAGCATCATCTGAGATAATAGCCGCCAGCGAAAATCAGACGCCAGTCGCAGCCTTTCTGCGCTCTTCCAAATGGAACAAGCGCCAGCCATTGCAAGCGTGGATGACGCAATCCTCATGTCGCGACTACAAAAAAATAACCAACTCCGTTTACTAAAAACTCTTGCTCCAGTCAGCCGAATTGGGGTACTTGTCTCTTTTAAAATCTACCGGGGGCCGTAAAGGTTGACCTTGAACTATTTATTATTACGCAAGTTAAAAGGGGGAGTGGCGGGTAACAAGCTTTCTCATCTGTATTTTATTCGTCGGGCCATAATTTACCCTCGAGAGCAATCAGAACAGATCTGGTGCATTTATAACTCACTTTCGGGGACTAACCCTGTCTCCAGAGGGAACGTACTTGAATGCAATATCCAATCGAAATTTTCATTAATTAAAATGGTAGCGAGGGAATCGTAACAAAAATTAATTTTAATAAAAATTATAATGAAAGAGGCCAACCGATGTGGCTTGCTTGAATTTAAATTCATGGATGCTTTCGAACTGGAAGTATCACTGCTTCGTATTATTTTTCAAATATGTAAGTGTTAAGATTTAAAAATATATCTTATAAGCATTTATGAATGAGTAAGTATATTCTCAATAGCATTACCGTGTTTGGCATCTTGATATGCCTTACTGACGGAATAAGAATAGTAATATGAAATTAATTATTTTCAGAGTTTAATGGCAAATATTTAGTTGTGCGTAGTAGTACTAGTAGTATTTAGGGGAGGCGACCGACACCTGAGGTCATTTGCACCATAGGGGATGGACAGGAAAGGATGAAGGGTGGAGAGACACCCTACTCTTTACGAAAGGCGCCAAGGAGTCCGCAGCTTAACGTCCCATCCGACAGACGGTGTGCTCACTCCACAAAGCATTTCGAGTAGGGATCAAGATACCTCTGAAAAATATTCAGCACCGCCGGGATTTGAACCCGAGCCCTCTGGGTAGGAAGCCGGGACGTTAGCCCCCGCACCATCTCGATCCCCATAGTAGAATAGAATAGAATCCCCATAGAACCTCCGTTGAAAGAAACTGAAAATGAATTTGTGTGTGTGTCTATACATACGCACGCGCACACACGCGCGCGCACACGCACGCACACGTGCTTAGTTGCTTCAGCCATTGTCGTGTCCCAAACGATCATCGTTTTCAATCAAATTGATTTCTTGATATGCAGTACGAATTTGTTGGGCACACTATACCATTTATAGTTAGTAGCGATTCGAACGATCTTGGACCTCGAACATTCAGCTGTAACAACCCCAAATAGAAGCATTCATCCTTCTTCAGATGAACTGTATAAATACGGTCAAGAGCATGAGTATAACGCACATCCGGTTGGCCACGAACCGCGTCACCTTGCTTCCAACGTTGAAATTTCACCGATGAAGCGATACGATATGATAGGACATTACGACATTATATTACGATACGTAAATACGATACGATACTTTAACGATATTTTAATTGTTATCCTGCTATTCTGGGCTGATACGAATCCAAAAAACCAAATATCATTAAATCGACGACACGATATCACATTACGATACTTCTATGATATTTCAATGGTTATCCTGCTATTCTAGGCGGAGACGAATAAAAAAAACAAATATCATTTAAATCGACGCTATGATACGATACTTTTACGATATTTTAATGGTTATTCTACTATTCTGGGCTAATGCGAATCCAAAAAACCAAATATCATGAAAATCGGTTCAGCCGTTCTAGAGTTATAAATGGTGTAACTAACAAGATTTTCGACTTTGTTTTTTCTATATAGATATATTTATTTATTTAAAATTCGTTCAGCCAGTTTTAAAATTTTGTCCATCCAAACCTACCTTAAACTAGACTACCAAAGAATCATTATTATTATAGGTAATGGTAAAACGATTGTAAATACAGGGTACGGTAACATAACTTCCTTTTTTGAAAGCGTTTTGCGTTTGGAAAAAGGAAGTTATGTTGCCGCACCCTGTATAACTGTAACTATATTAATGCAGAGTGGTAAAAATATTGTAAGCGCAATAAGAGGGGGTCTGATTTTCTAGGACAAATGGGAATTTCGCACCTATGCCCACGTTCTAATCACCAGCATACAATATTCCTCACAAATTCCATTCCTTACACCTCTTGCATTTTTCTTTGAACTATTATGAACCTGAAATGAATTTTCATCTTCACGTCAGTTCTGCGAACGCATTTTTTTCATAACTGCCACTCCTCAGACTGCTTAGCTGTGAGTTTCCTTTTGTTTATGCAATCTTTTCCAGTCGGGGACGAATCCCACAGCGTCATCACTTCCTTCCCACGAAGCGAACCTTGTCTCTTCAGACTCAGCGTTGCTGTGTTCCGTAGGCGAGAAGCAAAGCGTACATTTTTCAAGAATTGTCCCGCAAGGCCGTAAATGATTCACGCGCAACGGACCCAGTGAGACGAAAGTCCAAAATTGATCGAGCATCCTGACTGTCCATATTCACTCCAATTAGTGAACCTCCGCGCCTTAACATTCAACCCCTTGTGTTGTTACCCCATCGCTGTTTCAACGAAGCCTACTTCCCGAATCGTGATGGCTACTCTTAGTACATCGAAACAGCAGGGAGCACATAAGGAGTGCAGCAACTCCGGGATCACCTCAAGTCCAGGAAGCGGCAGTTATTACCATGGAGGAGAACACGGTAGCGTAATTTCTTTCTCTGCTGAAAACACTAGAGACTTACAGTTTGGGAGGTAGTGAAACCGATAGTAATATACGTACATTAAAACGCTAGGTATATTGATTTGATCATTCCCATTCCTTTGTTCGAATCCCCTGCGCTCTCGATTTTTTTCCTTACATTCTCTCCCATGAAAGAGGAGGCTTATTCACCATATTTTAGAGTCCTCTCAAGTTGCTCTCTGCAGAAATGTTTTCACTGCAGCGGTGTTCATAAAAGAATGCCTTGAGATATAACACGTTTTGTGCTTGTATGAGAAGAAATTTGGCTATCTGTGTAATATGACTATGGATGATAACCCATTTTAAACATTCATGTTATCTGAATGTAGGTCTGAGTCAAACCCACCAGAAACGTGGTAAAATGTCAAAATGGTGGTCAAGGTTGAATGCTTCGGAAAAACTCGATAACATATAATTCTTATATTTATTGAGACTCATTTATTCTAAACGTTAACACTTCTTAAACTTTTCATCTGTACCATACTCTCTCCATCTCTAAGAACCAAAATGAGGTTAAAAGTGTGAATATTCTTTGTTTATTTTTAGAATTTCGTGAGAATCCGCCTTTTCTCAAGGATTCGTGCATCAGGAAGCATTTACGATTGTTATCATTGCGCTATATCATAATGAAGCTAATGTACGATATTATACAAAAATTCAACATTTCCGGAGGTCCAGAAAAATTTGATAGGCACCTACTTACCCATCCATTAATCTTAGCCATTAAGACATTGATTCAAATGGGTCCATGAGTTCACTTTTTCAAAATTCTCCTTAGCGATATTGTTGTTCACGACAAGCAAATTCCACAGCGCAGTCGTCAAGTAATGAACTCCTTTAGGATGCTGCAGTCTTAAGAGGCTGATGCGTCTACGCGACAGAAAATCTCTTGATGTTAAGTCGGCGGCTGAAATTCAGACATCATGCCCCAAAAACTATTTGAATCGATATTCTCGCAAGGGGCGTGAATTACTATCGACCACAAGTTTTGTAACAGTTGTTTATTATCCTCACCCGTGTGAAATGAGTTATAATAGGTGGAATAGCACTCGGTGAAGAAGTTCGGGAGCGCTTTATTGCCATGGAAGGCATTCTCACGCGCTCCCTGAACCTCCTAACTGTTAGATATGCAGTGAAAAGACGGCATTCAGGCTTTATCCCTTTTACGGAAGGGGTAAGGGAGAACAATGATCTTGTATATACTCCGTAGTGCAAAAGATGCCAGGTGTCGTTCCAACTGCAATGAAGGTTGTCGAATAAGACTCCCCCTGCAGAGAGAATTTTAACGGAAGTTTGAATAAAAAAAATGCGCTGCGGCATAATGTGGCGTAACGAAACAGACTGCAGAACTTGATACTCGTAGGTCGTGAAGTTATAAAAAATAATAATCTGGGCCGGCGAGTGTGAACTAACGGATAGCTCATAAGGAGATAAACTTCGGTTTACTCTCAAAAATTGCTGGTCGGGCAAGGAAAATGTGTCCCTCTCTCCTTAGCTTCTCTGCCTCCCTCGCCTGCATCCGCATTTGTGCTGCAATCCCCAGGAATTATAAATTCGGAGCACGCGTCCACTCGATTCATTTGATGAAGGTGTTCGTTGGAAGAATTCAAAATTCCATCATTCCCCGCCTTCCCAAATTTTTATCACGTAAATTGCCCCAGTTCACATCGAGTAGGTTATCCGACCTCGCTCGATCCATTCATGAAATGAAATACCGTTGACCTGCTAGTTTCGTTGAATATGTGCGTGTACCTAAGCGCCCTTGGATCATCCACCACCGTGCATTAATTCCATTAGGATGGCCCAAATACACGCACTATCCTGCGCTATTCACAGAAATCGATAAAAGTTTAGTATAAAAAAGGTAGAATTCGGCTCTCACAATGTGTTTCGCGTCATACCTGTTCTCTTTTGGGTAATTACAATGGCACAAGTTGTAGCATGTGTAGATGCACATAGCTGTAGCATCAACCAGACTTCTACCTCCTACTCTAACTAGGGGAAACTAAAACGTTTCTACATTATGGCTCAAGAATATGGTGAATTTGATGCTTCATCTAAACTCTATTATTGCATTTTTTTCTCACTGTGTCTTGATGTCTACCTACTACGTCGGTTGGAATTTCTGGTGTTATTTTTGCAACTAAAACCGATATCACTTCTGAAATTCCGATGAACGTCGTTACATAGTTTCCTTTGGCAACTGAAATATTATTTATTTAGCATTAGTCCGAAAACAGCACATTTTGGCCTTTACATCGGGCTGTTATCAATGATAACAATGGTCACATTTACAAACACCCAAGACCTAGGTGGTAGAAAACCCACCCAGGCGGGAATTGGACCTACCACCCTTGGAATGGCAGACGACGACGTTATCCCACCGCAACCAGGGTCAGCAAATTCTAATGCTTATCCACATAAACATAACAACTGACGAATGATTATGATCGGGAGATGAGGAATTTAACCATGAATATTAGGTTTCATAACACAACATCTCTGTGTAAACATTCTTGATACAATCTATAGCATCCGGAAATCGAGAAAATGAACACTCCACAAACGGCTGTTTAACAACCTCAACAATTGTTATCCAGTAGAAAAATAGTAGAATTTAAATATCCTTTACACTTCATACGAAAGTGAGGTTCTCCTATACTCGTTCTTCTTTCCATGGAGGTGAATAACTGTTATCATTTAGAAGTATATCCTACCAGTACTTACGGTAATGTCAGAGAAGTCTTTTCATTTTGAACAGTATTGAATAAAACTGCCTAAAAAATCATGCATAAATTATTCATAACGATTCTATTAGTCATGGAATAGTAAAAGGTAATTTTTAAATAGTAGAAAATTTATATGTACAACTTCACAAACAAAAAAACGAAAGGAAAAATTTTAGAAAAAAATGTGAAAGTGGAAATGTTCTCTCTCTTGAAATAGTATGAAAAAAGTTTTCAATAACTTTTTAAAATACTTTTAAATGCATTTTTTTAGGTGAAAGTGGTTAAAAAAAGAATGATTGGACAGAGAATATCCCATTTCAATAAACATGCAGTGTAGGAGAGTGGGAAATCATTATCCCATGAGCTATAAAGTATAAATTCCTTTATTTATTACAATTAATGCAACTGCTAGATAATATTTAGGGCTCTTCCGCTAAATTCCTCAAGTGTTAATTTATTTATTTATATGCGATTTTTTATCCATTTTGTTTTTTACCTATACTATGGAATAAGGACACCTAACAAACATTAATATGTTTTCATCAGAAATGATTTCATGCTGCACTACACTGGAACTGCATTCAAACATTTATAGAATTTAGTTCATAGTTCAACAATTTTTGTATGAGAATATATATCTTCAGTGACCTTAATTATTTCGGAATAAAAGTCTTGTATCTTTGTTAAGTCGGAAATGTTTCAGACCACCCTCGTAATCATGCTCGATGCATGCTTATTAAATAAAGATATTTTCTTATTAATTCTAGAAGTCTTTTATGAGGAAACGCAAAGAACGAATCACCAACAACATTTACATGACATCATAGCAGGGAAGTGATTAGAATTCGCTATTCTCGGGACTCAGTTGAGTGGTCACACTCAGGTTAAACAGCTGGAATGAATCGAAAAATTCGTCCAAGTAAGCGCTGTAAATAGTCTAAATTGCTGAAAATACAAGTACTTATAAAGCATCCGCAATAATATCGCGAACCACCGGCAGTTAAAATGTTACCCTGTATGCAAAAAGTCCTGTGAAACAAATAACACCCTGATGGAAATCGTTCAATAGTGCTTGTTACTCACAAATGGAATTTTGCGAATCTCCGTAATCTCTACTCATTTGAGAATATCTGGTAATGAACATCTTCCCGTATCCTCAACGGCTGCATTATTTGCTTTCCGGATGTCTGCACTAATTTCATTGAACAAAACACTGTCTGGCTGACATAGGGATAAATCCCTACTCCTTGACAATCAAGAACATCTCAGAACCTCGGATGCCATTCAAAAGACCCTCGGGAACAAAGAGCATGATGGAGTACGTCGTCATCGTGAGGAAGCGCGTCAAATTGTCTTGCCGAATTTTAAGCCCTTATCTAGTTGGTATTTATGAAATTATTATTCATACATTTTTCAGAAAATTCTTCCAATCCAGGTGGTATGATATCCTTTCTGATACTCGCCTATCAAAAAATGGAATTAGTTAAATATACATATAATGTCGTATAGCGGCTAATTGTACTCCGAAAATTTACAGCACTGCTGTTGACCTATATCGTGCGCTTAAATAATTATTCTATGTTTTTGAGAATTAATAATATGAAATTTCCTTTTAAGCGCCTAGATGTATTGTTTATTCAAGTAAAATGAACAATTTTCTTTATGGAGGTCAATGAACAACGAAAGAAAATGAGAAGAAATTAATAGTATCCGGTTCTTATGATTTTCTCCAGAAATCATATTTGAATAGTTAAGAATACATTATACGTAGTAATTAATCTTTATACCTGCTTTTCCAAGGATTTATTTACAATCTGAACTAATTGAACAAAATTGAATTGTCTCTCAGCCTAGCAAATGTTTTCCACACGGAAAGTGCGGACCAAAACTCACCTTTACAGACTCAGCCTTTAGGAGTGGCGCCCAAATTTTCCAGGGGAGAAAAACGAAACATTTGCATTATATATTACGTTTCAGATAAGCACGTACTTCATTTGTAATTCTGGTTTCCCTTTAGCGCTGACCTTAGCGTATCTAATGAAGGAAGAGTATACTGCTCGGAGAAGGTGAAAATATAACAAATTTACATGAGCAGCAATCACTGACTGAGGATAAATTATTTTGCCCTTTGCAATTATATGCACTTTATTTTATAGATCCATCCATTTCATCAGTGAAATTTCCATATTCGTATTCGTATTCTAGAGGGGTATTCTTCTACTTGTGCTCTACCTGCGAAAAAAAGATCTTTTTTTTATCTCTATATTTTATTAGGCGGTCACCATACACGCATTACAATCTATACGTACTATACTCATCCGTGCCACTACGCGGTTTCCGTCACAACGTTAGGACTGTCTCTCAGAGCACCTTCACCGCAACTTTCCACGTTGCTTTTGCTTTTGGAAATAGCATCGAAAAACTCACCATAAATCTCAGAAACGCAAAAGTTTTTGCATCACAAAACCTTCATTCTTAATATTTGCCCTAATGGCATCATTAATTGAGGTCGCTTTTTGCCCCACTGCAAATTGTTACCCTTCTTATGGCTTTCACTATTCCGGCCTAGCCACCAGTGACTGATTACCTGATTGCCAGACCCGAGAGATCTTCTTTTAAATACCAAAGCTGTAGTAACTACTTTTTACAATCATTCTTCCCACCTTGCCTCGGTTATTTTTTCTTCGGTCTTATATGAATCATGTTTAATATGGTATACAGCATAATCGTAATACTTCGTCTTTGAGTAACCGCAGGCCATTTATGGGAGAATGATCAACATAAAATTGTACAGATGCGACAAACTGCACAACTATTGAAGACATTGGGTTTATTTTTGTAAAATTTTGAATCAATTACTAAACAGTTAAATTTTCCATGGTCAATAAGTGCTTTCCATTCAATTGATTCAACGTACAGCATCCGAGAACTCCGCTAAGGAAAGTTTGATCTCTATTTATTCCTAGAAATACCCTCTGAAATAGGTGTATAATTAAATCAAAGGCCATCAATGAAATGTAGCTGTTCACTAAGAGCTTCTCATGAAAACAAGCTAACGAGTTTTTCTCGCAAGAATTTAAGGAACTGTAGGGAACAACAGTTATACCAACGATCTGCTCCTTCCTTAGCGTAGTGTACTTCAGTGTAGATAATGAACAAGCTAACAGATCAAATAATGAATCTATGACACAAATGAATAAATAATTAATCAAACGATGAAACTCGCCTTATTTCGCTCTCCAAGTATTACGATCTCTCTTCATTTTTGGGGTTATTGGCCTCAAAGGCATGCCTATATCTTCACCATTTAAACCACTCAGAAGGCTTTTACGATACTCAGCCAATTAATGCTAATATTTGACGTCTGTACGCATGGATAGACGGGACATATTCTCATAGAATCGTGTGTGCTAGCAAGAACGGGAGCGTCGCCTATTATGGTTCCTGACCGGAATTCCAGAAATCCTAGCCTGAAGGTCATGGACTCAAAATATAAATAGTTGACCAAATTCATATTACATGAAACATGCAAAAATTATTTCAATGTGCCGGATTTTTTTTGCATTAGTTAACTCAGGGTTGCTGCTGATGATGTTCCCTTCATTTACGAGGGATACTTTTTACACGAGTAATCTATATCCCATGACAATGCACTGTGGATGTGAAGCATCCACAACTACTCCCAATTGCTCAAAATCAACAATGTTTGGCAGGGGTAGTTTTTCAGTGTATCACCCGGTATTTATTTCAGGTCGCAGTTATAATAAGGACCAGTTAGTATCGAGGGCTTTAACAGTTGCTTTTGTAATATGAAGGTTATGACAGAGCTAGCACAACTGCCATAAATGGAATACACTAAAAAAATGAAAAAGAGAGTTTTGGTGAACTATTTTACATGAGCTTAGTGAAATAAAAGAAACGGAAGTTTTTAATACGTAATCAAATAGGTGGTACATATAACATATATGTTGGAAAAAGGCATTTATCATACAATTAACAGCATGAGCCATTTCCACTCATTATATCAAAAACATCTAGTGTTTGTTGACTGTATTGTCCTTTACTTTGATCGCGAGTTATGAGCAACAAAAATTACTTCCTTTTCCGATACTTCTTGTCTCATCGAACAGTGCGAAATTAATACAATGATGCTTTTGCGTACTTAGCGAAACCAAAAAGAGATTATAACTACTTAGGTTACATCGATTACAAATGTGCACTGAAACCTCGAAGAGCAAACCCTTTATCAACGGTACTCCAAAGAAGCATCCATTGTGATAAGTTGACGTGAGGTGAAATGTATTTGGTACTCGTATTATAAAAATGTCCTTGGCCTCATCCTCAATTTCTTTTGCGCACTTTCGGCATTCCAAAAGGAAAATTTGGCGTCGAAGTTCTTCGCGAGGTCTGTCTTTAACGTTTAATGAGAACCATATTTTCTGAAATAAAAATGTGTGATATCATACATTCGAGCGTACAGAGTAATTAAAACGAATATCCGTGCTTGTTCCCTGATTATTTTCGTACACCAGACGCTTTTGGCGCCAGCAGTCATGAATATGTTTGCAAGGCTTCTGGAACACGACTTCACCGCAATGATAGACTCTACCACCAGTCGTTCTAAATCTGCCGCGTCGGTAAAAGTTATACCCCTCTCGAATAATATGCTTCCAGAATCACCCTTTTTTCACTGATTTCATTTCGACCAAGAGCACATCTCGCGTAAATATCGTGTGGGATAATATCGCATTTTTCACGCAGTGTTTTTATATCTCTCAAATATCCCCACTGCCTTGAAAACTTTCGGCTCCGTGGTGCGCTTCGGTACTACCTACTTACCCGGCTGCGGGACTGCCGCCTAGCGGTGTTCATTGCTTAAGTGCTAACGATCCTGATTTGAATTTCGAGTGTCGATTGTCGGGGGTCGTTTGCATTCACACCAGGTGTTTTTCTCAGACGCGTCGCGTGATAACGCGAAATGAAAAACTCATAAAATTCTCTTGGGGAAGCAACATCTATCCCTCGTGTGTGCATTAGCATCCACAAGCACGCATGTCGGGCGTAATTAATGTTCGGGAAAGGAGGCAGCATTATACGACTACTGGGGAAGTCATTCCACATTTTACCTCGCTTCAACATTACGCCTCCTGTATTCCGCAAACGCTCCTTTTTGCTTGCTTTTCAGAGTTAATTTTCTGAACATTGTGAGCGTTCACTGTATTTATCGTGTTATTTATATTATTCGGCTGCGCAGGAACACACATTAACCAAAGAGTTTTTAAATACCGTTTGTGTTCTATTGCAATTACCTAATTAAAAAAATAAATTACGAGCATCTTCATAAATTAAGTTTCCTCAACATTTTGAACAATCTATGTCCATTATTTGCTGTATTTCCTGATCGAATCTTATGTAGGTTCGCAACTTACGAGCTATTTATTCATTCCATTTTAGTTTACAATTTGATATAATTGGAAAAAGATATTTTTCATGAAATTTTCGTAAGACAGGCGCATTAATATTTTTATAATTAAGAGTTAGCCACAATTTGACCTCCGCTACTTACGATTTATTCTACCAGAGTGTATGAGACAGGATTATTTATTTGAAGGAACACAATTTACACCGATTGCCCATAGCAACTGATCGCATCTGAAAACGTCTTTATTATTTGCTCAGAGATATTCATCAGCTAACAACATCTGGGAGTCTTGTGTTTTCGAGCCAATTCTTGATGGAGCACCTGCTTCAAGGGGATACCTCTATTTAAGGCATACCCGATCACCTACTCGGAGTTATATTAGTATCAATGACCATGCTGATCCCAAACAAATAATGAAAAAGTGTTGTTGGGTCACTAACTATTTAATAAATATATTTAAGTCTGAAGCTGTTGGAATTGCCCCTCAAATACGATGGAATGGTTGGAATCTCCCCATCAGCATACCATTACAGTACTTTAATGGCACACCGATGACTTTTCTTCACATTATTATTAATTTCAAAAATTGGACCGCGCTATGTTGTTAAAAAATTACGTGATATTACCCATATTAGATGTCAACGCATGCTTCATATTTTTTCATGGTAAGTTACCCACGACACTCATAACATGAGTATTGAAATAAAACATTTTCGGTCTTCTAGCAGAAAATACTCGTATATCACTAAAGTCCAATGGCTAGTAGCGGAGGCGAACGACAGCTACGGTCGTTTGCGCCATTAGGGTTGGGTGGGTAATTTGGTAGAGGTATGGTTTTCAAGGATTGGGGGAAGGGTGGAGAGAAGCCCGACGTCGCCATTAACCTACGCTTTATGAAAGCGCAGGGGTGCGCAGTTTAACATCCCATCCGGCAGACGGCGTGGTCCACTTGAAGTGCTGCCTACATATGTAGTACTACAAGTAGAGATGAGGATAACACTGAACCAAGGCATCTAAAGATTTAACAAATAAATACCAAACCAAAGTTGAAATATAGCATAAAATGGAACAATACACTTTTTAGGCGCTTTGAACTTTAATATACTTAAAATTTCCGCATAAATACAACATTTATGTATTTTTGTTAAACTATCAAAGAATACTGCAATCAGAAACACCTAAGTCTTTAAATATGTACTGAAGATACATGATTACCATACTATTCTGCATGAAATTGCCAAAAAGAATAATCTGACGACAGTAATAATATAAATAGGATCTTACAAAAGACAAGCCTAAGTACTATAATTTCCAATGATATTACTTATGTACATAGTATTTCGAAGGGCATATTTTCCCGAAGACAATCAGAGACTCGCTGGCTAAAATTATGGTTGTGGACTTAAATCCTAAGTCCGTCATGGAGGTAAGATCTTCTCGGAAATTTTCTACCGCAAATCATTCTGACATGTATTCGTCTGAGCACTGGGACTAAAGAGTAAAGGCTGCAAAGGTTGATTCAAAGGCATAAGGCCGGAATATGTTTGGCTCTAATTAAATACAAAATTAATATTACTAATGTAACCTGACGCAACTCTTGGAGTACCTTTTTATCATTGATCATGCAATTATCTACTACTGCAGGATGTGTTGCGGTCTCTAAATTAGTGCGATAACTTTTTAAATTAGCATTATTTTCAACTTTCTTTGTGGAACAAAAATGTATAAACCTATTTTGTTCGCATATAACAATGCCCACCTTTAGTGGTTTTCTATATCCGCTGCTGCCCTAAGAACAATGAATCCTTGAGTGTGTACCCCTCAGTTCGAATTGCATATCTGAAAGATCCCCTCTACTTTACCATGGATTTCTCTTGCAAAGGATCACTTTGGCAATAAATCTAAGAATTAAGAGTCCCTACGATGAAAATGTGATATCCTTGCGGGAGATCGATTCTTCCGAGCTCTGATTACGACAAAAATCTGATATTTGACGAGTGAAATGATTCCTTGTTTTTTCTTGTTACTTCATTTTCTCTCAATCCCATTCCCCATTCGTTTCCATAAAATCCTCCCTAAATTCACAAAAATAAATTTTATCCTACACGCACAACCCCTCTCGCTCTCCTCTCTCGTAAGGATACGGGATACTACGATATAATGACAGCATCAGGGAGATATCGCAGGTGATGCCTATGGCAGTAGAGGCTGGATGACACTCGATCTATATCGCACTCGATACCAAAATGCGAAATTGAACAAATGAAGTACCAATGTAATATATGCTCGATATTTCGATACAAATATTTCATAGTCAAGATCGGCGCTTAATGTTTAATAAATCAAGGTGGGTAGGAAATAAAACGAATGAGCCAATTTTTGTTACTTAGCCGAAGGAGAGGGAGTACAAGTCAGCACATGGTAAGAAAGAGGTCCAGCTCTAAAGTAAATTCGATATGGGATGTGCATGCAATTATATGAGACGTTTCAGTGATAATACTTGTCCGCTCTCTTACATTACATTTCCAATTTATCTAATTACTTCATGAGCTCTTCAATGCAACATCGAATTTACGTTGAACTTCAGCGACAACAATTCCGAAAAATCGTACACCGCGCTGCCAATCACGTTCTTTCCTTACACTATTGGTACAGATTCCATCGCTCGTTCACTCAATCCGGATAACCCTCCTTGTCCCCTCGGCCCCCTTGGCAGACATGACCGTCCGACCCCATTTCCGAGTGAGGATAACCCTCTCCCAATTCGTCAGACCCTATAGGACCCCCTCCCTCCCTGTGGCAACCCCCTCCGGCTCCCAACCCTCAATCTTCGCGTTGCGTCTCTGACTAATTTACCTCCAGACATCCATCCGTTCGTCCGCCACGCTTCTTTCATCCCCTTCGCCACCTCTCTCGACAGCTCCCTACCCCTCGACTCCCTCTCTCTCCGTCTCTCACCCATCCTTCTACTTTAGTCACCCCAATTACTTTTGCCCCTAAAAACAGTATCAATCTATCGGTCCCGTCACAGGTCTATAGTGACATAAAAAATTGAGTGATACCGGGCGATTAAGCAGTCGGTGTCACCTTAGCCAAAAATATTGCGGAATCCTAACGCCAGCTCCGCAACGTAAATGATTATCACAACCCCTTAATTTACCCGAAAAGTTAATCTCGATTTTTGAGGATACTCTTCTATTTCTATGCAATTAATCAGCATTTCCTCGCCCGTTAAGACACGACATTGGCGCGAGGTATCAGCAATGCCTGTCTTTATTTAATTTTTGAGATTATTATAACTGTTTTATGAATTTTTCAGAAACCACGCGGAAAAAAGGATCTTGTATTACAACCACGAAGTATTTAATATTAATTTTACAGGTTTATGGCATTCGCAAACCGTACGAGGGAGAAAAAGCAGTCGATCTTTCCCATTCGGATGGTCTAATCTGCTAGTTTAATGTGGGATCCAAATAATCCTCGCTTGGGGTCAAAAGTAAACTCAAAATTTCCGGCACGCCTTGATAGAAGTTTCCTCAACTTGCTGTCCTCGTGATTATTTACGTTCCCAACCCAATTCCTAAAACAACCCTCTAGCACTCACTTACCTCCTATTCTCAGTAATCTAGCGAATGACCACCGAATTTTATTTAATTTCTAAATTTAAATCCAAAATCCGAGAGCAAAATTCTTCTTAGGTACTCCATGTCTTTCATCTCCTCCCCCACATGCTTATTCGGTGGTTTGACTGTGACTGTGTAGATGTATAAATATGTTTCCCAAATGCTTCGGATCTCTCTCGTACGCAGGCTTCCTTCCTGTCAATCTCCTCAAGCCCTCTCTCCCCTCCCTTGTCGACCCAGATACTCCATTACGGATACTCAACGTAATCCCGTCTTAAACACATCTAATCCCTTTTGTACTCCCAACTCACCGCCTTGCCCCCAAACCTCACCAAGGCCCTTCAGCATCCATTAAATTGATTTGTGAAGAATCCGAAAGGGCTATAGAAGACAAGTACGCCTTTCAGTCGATACTTTGGAGTATTTAAAATTTTTGTATGATCAGATATCGCGCGAAGGAATCGCGCGCGAATATATTTCGTGGATTTAGAAAAATTGTCCAAATGTAGAAATATTTCCAAATTACTTAGACAAATATAAGAAAACAGGAAGCGAGACGGTTGCATCAATAACAACAATGGTAACAAAATATCAACAAATGGTGAAGTAGAGGATTCTAATTATTTTTCGGAGAGATGGAATAGAGCTTTGGGGTAAACATGGCTGAGGATATACTCGTAGAAAACGGGTCAATGCTATAAGGAAGGGAATTTCGGAGTTAGAAGAGAGGCGAAAAAAATGGCAAAATAACTCAATTTCCCGGCCAAGGCGAATGATTTTTACACTTTTAAAATCTACATCTACATCAATACCCTGCGAGCCACCAAAAAGGTGTGTGGCAGGGGGGTTGTATTAGTATTGGGGGTAAAATGTTGTATTATAACGCTTATTAGCGTATTACTTCATTAAAATTCATTGTCGCGACATCTCCCGTAGTTTCTTTGAATTAAATCTATCAATATAGGAATCAATTTTTTGTATTTTACATTGGTGGTCTAAGGTACCGGGATAAGGTGGGGGTTTCAATTAAAGCCCGATCTACGAGTTTCTGAGTCCGAGGGAAAGTAATAATTTTTTACGTCCCCTCGAAACCAAATCCCTTCCCACCTAAACCGCTTGAGTTTGCAAAAACTTGGAGCCAGAATTGACAGACCGTCTGTGACGATGAATTATCCTTCCTTTCTCGAGAAATCTTTCCTTATAGAGGAGAAGAAATAGTCAATTAAAAATTCTAATTAACATATAAAAATGCCATTTTTCTTCTTCCACTAATTCATGACCCTACTCGGTAAAATTAAATAGTCACTCATAACGTCACTTTGACGCCCGCGGCGTCGATCCCCTCGATATTCGGTATATTTTTTAATAAATACATCTTTCCTATCTGAAGTGAAGCCGATGGGCCCATGAACCTTGATGAAATCGTCGGTATGATCTTTTCCTGTTGCGATTCAAGGGGGGAGATACAATTTTTCTTAAAATTTTGTTTGAATAAATTGTTCACATCAAGTGTATCTCCTTCGAATTCTAACTAATTCCTTAATTAACACCACCTCAGTAAAGCTCTCAAATGCATGTAGCGCAATTCCAAATTGTGTCCAAGTAAAATGCGATTCATTTTTACTTTTTTCATTATAAATAAATGAAAGGACTAACTTTGTAGTTCCACACGAAAACGATTTATTCACACGACCCAGGTTTCGAAGTAAAACTTCATCATCAGGTGAGCTCTCTACATTTGCAGCCCTTCTTATATATACAGCAAATTTGAAGCAAAATACGGTGTGCGTAATTACATTGACTTCATCAACCGTGTTTCCAAAGTGACTATCCCCAACAAGTGCTTCCTAGTGTCCTTCGATGTATCCAACCTCTTCTCCAGTGTGCCGCCTAAAGAAGCTATAGACATTGCAGAAACCAAACTTATCCAGAATTCTGTGCCTTACCCAGTTATCTGTGAACTAATCCAACTGCTACAGACATGTGCTTCGCAAAATTATTTTAAATTTAACGGAAAATATTTCAAACAGCCCAATGGCCTAGCTATGGGTTGCCCTCTATCACCGATTCTGGCAGACATTTACATGAACCATTTCGAAAAGAACTTGTTCTCCTCGTGTAACGAACTAACAAATAATGTATTGTGTTGGTATCGATATGTGGACGATGTGTTTTGTGTGTGGAGAGGCTCCAAAAGGCAAATTCAGCTATTTCTTACACATTTAAATTCTTTGAACGAAAACCTAAAATTCACCTGTGAAGTAGAAGAAAATAATACACTGAATTTTCTTGATTTAAAAAATTTCAAAATTAAACAACCGGCTTGATTTCTCTATCTTTCGGAAAAACTCATACACAGATCAAGTTATCCATTTCAAGTCAAGACATTGCTTCTCGCAAAAACTCTCCGCCTTCCATTCAATGATACACCGGTTGGTGAACGTCCCAATGTCGCAAAACAACGTCAAAAAAGAACTTAACACGATTAAATTGATTGCAAGAAACAACGGCTACGATGAGGAGCTAGTAGAGAAACTATACCGCAAAAAACTTAATAAAATGGCATTGAAAGATATTTACAGTACTGAACCGCCACAGGACCCCGCAGCCAAGTGGCGCAGAATCCTTTATTTAGACGATTTTTCACAAAAAGTATGTCAGAAACTTCCAAAATGTAGAATTAAGATAGCCCATTATAACAAATCAAGCCTCAGGGGCATGCTCTCCCACACAAAGGACAGAATCCCATTTAAGGAAAAGAGTGGAGTATATAAGCTAAAGTGCGATTGCGGGGCAATATACATCGGACAGACAGGGAGGAAATTCCAAGAACGAGTGAAGGAGCATCAAGCATGTGCAAGAAATAAAAAGATGAACTCTCATTTCGCAAAGCATTTGATTGATAATAACCATAAAAGTGATTTTGATTTCGAAATTTTACATGTTGAAAGCAAAGGCTATAGATTAGACGCCTTAGAACATTTAGAAATTTTAAATAGTGTTTGTTTAAATGAAAATATTGTTAACGAATTTCTGTATGCCTCCCACTCTCCCCTCCTTAAAGTCCCAATCCTCACGGTGGCCGATGACACCCCCCCCCTCCCCTTCATCTAACCCTCTCTAATCCGCTGACTCACGAGAGCTCTACAATGTAGACTTCTCCCTCCCGCTCCACATTCCACCAACATCGCGGAGGGGACGCCAAACTGCCCTCCCCTCCGGCACGCAAACCAATCCTGACTTTACCCCTCCCAAACCTTCTTGATTATCTCCACCCCACCCCCGCCCTGGCTGTATATATAAGAAGGGCTGCAAATGTAGAGAGCTCACCTGATGATGAAGTTTTACTTCGAAACCTGGGTCGTGTGAATAAATCGTTTTCGTGTGGAACTACAAAGTTAGTCCTTTCATTTATTTATAATGAATCGGTTCCATAAAGTTACGCCAGAAACCATTAATTAATTTTACTTTTTTCGATAAATTAAGCTATCACTCGGCCAATAAATCATAGTAAAGTTTCATCTCGGTGGATCGGTATAGGTTATTTCTTCTGTGTGCCCCTCACATAAGGCAGGAAGCGGAAGATGGCGAGACACACTACACGCCCTTGAAACCCTTTCACGTTCTTCAACCCTCTCGGTGCTGTGACGCCTCTTGTCAACAGGTTTTGAAGCGAATTCGGTGCGGAAGAGGAGCAAGACTTTAAGAAGATTACCTCCAATATTAGCATATTATTTGACAATAGCTCTAAAGCGATTAATTCAATGCCAAGTCCCATTTCGTCCGTACTTTTAATTGAGGAAATGATTATTCTTGTCATGAAAATGTTTCACCAATGGTGTAAGGCGCGTCATCGGCATCTCCGTTTGGCGAGTATACTGATTTATCAACCCTCTCAGCCAATACAAAGCCGCACTACTTCCAAGGTTATTTCTTCGGCGATCATTTGGAGATTTCCGAGCCAAAGAGGGTAACACCAAACTCTTAAGATAGGCAAATGTGACGACGCTATCCAAGTTAATGACGGGAACAGTACCACTGACTCCGTCAATCACTTGGATAGAGAGAGACATACTATATGCCATCGCCAATAGGAGAAAAGCCCCTCAGGTGAAACAATTTTGATGTGTGAATTACACATGCCTTATAGGATTTAGAATGAGGTAGTATCTATCCTCACCTATCAATACAACATTTGGATTGATGATTTACAAAGGTTTGATTTCACTTCCCGAAGATGAAACCTTTTCTGTGCAAATCAATGTGCGAGGATAATTTTCTCATGGTGTTACTACTGTCTTCCTCAATGATAACTAATGAAAAAGTGTTTCTTCTATTCATGAGTTGCATAATATCTGAAAATGTATGATGAATGATTAACTGCATGCCAAGGAGATAACTTCAGGCGTCACTTTGTGGAAACGATACATATTGCAAAAGAAACACTTGGTTTTTCCACATAAAATATTTATTCACGACCTAGGTTTCGACGCTCAGCGTCATCTTCTTGAAGATGACGCTGAGCGTCGAAACCTAGGTCGTGAATAAATATTTTATGTGGAAAAACCAAGTGTTTCTTTTGCAACTGCATGCCACCTTTTTTGATAATTCATTAGCTCTAGGGTTGTTAAGCATGGTTGCACAGATTCTGCACCCCTCGAAGGTACCTCTTAAAAGATGGGACCAACCATAATTTGTGATAACAGGTAAAATTTATTGCTAATATGTGCCTTAATTTTATTTCTACTGCAATATTAAAATAATTTTTACTCAATCATGAAACGTATCAGAACAGTATATTAAATGGATTATTTAGGACTGATTACAAGATCTGAAGCATTTTGTAAATAGTGGATCTAGCATTATTTAATTATTCTTCACCCCATAGACCAAGTGGAAAAATCTATTTGAAGATCATACTTTGTCTCAGAGTATACTGATTCCACACAAAATCTTACCCACCAAATATATTCACATGTATTTATTTAGCAATGGTGGGTTTTGAAACTATAAACCTCTATTATTTATTATAAACTATATAAACATAATTAGGGGTAATAACGAATTTTAACCGCTAAATAGATAAGTTAGCAGCTTTCTTTTGTTACTACTTTCCCCCTTAATTGGAATTAAAGTTTTCAATTTTATCATTAACAGTGATACGCCTCTATTTGGCTTCAATTAATTAAATAGGGGCATATTCATGCCAAATTTCAGGTCAAAACTGAGTGTAAATTTTTACTTCCTATTTAAGACAGATTGATAATTCAATACTTTTTGATTGCAAATCAAATGTTATTATTAACTACAGTCCTATTAGCTGGACCATTCAAGGGCTCCTTGGCTTCATTCATAATATAGTCCTACTAATAGTACTACAATAAAGATTGTAAATGTAATTATTCAATTAATTGGGTTTGATCATTTGAATGCTATTATCGTAGGCAGGATAATGGCGATTTCTACATCAAAGATCAAAAAGATTACAGCAATTAAAAAAAATTTTAATGAGAAGGGAATTCGGGCTCACTCACACCTGAGCAGTTTGAGAAATTCACAGGTTGCTGATAAGTCTCCTAATCCTCCAATCGACTCCTAATTTTTGCAATACACTCATTGATTCCACCAAATTCACTCTACCAAATGCCGTTTCTAAATCTATGAAACAGACAAATATATTCTCATTGTATTCAATGCTCCTCACTATTAGTGACGTCATAACTGCTATGGCATCAAACATGCATCTTCCCTTCCTGAACCCAAACTGATAATCACCTGAAGTAATCATTTGCCCCCTCTCCATCTTCTTATTTATTTTCTTTCCAAGTCTACGCTTGATGGCCTAACATCTTTACCATACATTTTCTATATATTCCTCCCTCTCCTTGAATCTTCTCTGGGTGTATTAACAACTTTTCTTAATTAGCTTTGAGTACATGTATGGATTTTTTCATCTTACTCCCAGACAGTGCTTTCATGTTAAAGTATTGATCAAGAATTTAACCCTTCTTTTGGAAAATATCCATGTTCTTGAACTTCATCTTCCACTATACTTCTTTCACTCTCTTTGTTTCCCACCTCAGTTTCTTATTAAGCTCCATACTAAAAAGAAAGACTCGTACTTTTCCACAGATTTTATTATACGGTGAAACGCATTGTACTGTATAATAAAATCTGTGGAAAAGTACGAGTCTTTCTTTTTAGTATGGATATTAAATACTTCCACGAAGTGAAGCCTGAAACAATAGAATATATTATTAAGCTCTTTATAATTCCTTATACTTATCTTTGTGTTCATAACCTACCTTTTCCTTCTCTAAACTATCTTTCTAATCACCTCATCTATATTCAATGATTTCCTTATCCTTTCCAGAATTAATTTTCCTACTGTTTTGTTTGTAGTTTTTTAAATCTCTTTTTAATACCTTACCATTTTTCCTCTATGATACCTAGCTCCCCTACCCTCAATCAAAATTTTTCCTACAGACTACTTATAATTCTTTCTCTTCTTCCCAGTTAATGCTTCTATTACCCATTTCCTAAACAGAAACCCCTGTTTTATCTTTTTGAATTGAGCGCTACACTTCACAATCAATAAATTTTGATCCAAGTTCACACCCTTCGGGATTTTGTAGAGCAAAATCTTTTTACTTATCACATCCATAGGGGGAGAAAAGTTTTGTAAACATAAAGACTTTTAAAATCCATATTTTGAGATCTATTTAATTCTCTTTGAATATTTTATCAAGTAATTGTGTCTTCCTTTGGGTGTATGAATGAACCTTAAAAATGCATTGATATGATTAACACAAAATTTGATCTCATATGTTTTAACCAGATGTAAAGTAATTAAGAATATTTGGCCAGAAATAATGAATTAGAATTCACTTAAACTTTAGTTTAGTTATATCCCGTGCAAGTAAATATATTACAAGTTTCATTGATTTGTCTCAATTATGGATCTGTAGCATCCATTGCAAGTTGAAATATGCTCAGTTCACCATTTCTCAATTCTGATGATGAAAATTGCTTTCCACAAAGGTGTATCTTCATATTGGGGAACAGAAAAGTCACATGGGACTAGGTCTGGAATATAGGGAGGATAGGTAACTCACAATCTTTGCATTAATTTTCAAAAGATGCAGAGTGACAGCATTTGTGATGTGGCACCATGAATTATCATCATGTATCTTCCTGCCTGTTGGTCTCAAATGTGGGCTTCTGGATTAATATTGTCTGGAACAATTTTTAGTAACTACGTCCTTCAAGTATTTCCCATTTGTTTGTACTGTTACAATGAGCTGATATACCATTCCCTGGATTCAAAAAATGATATGACCTTAACTTTCCAATCAGAGATCACAGCTTTGGCTTTTTTGGTATTGGTGATGCCAGGGTTTCTCACAGATCTTTGCTGTTTGCTCACAGGATAAAAATTATATAGCCAGATTTCATCTGCAGTAACAACCTTCAAAAGCTCTTTATCTACCTGTAAAATCATCTTCAAGTTCAAACAAACCTTTACATTAATAAGCTGTTTTTTGAGTACGAGCTATAGCCACCTTGGACAAACATTTATGATGTGCAATTTTATGCTACATGTAGGTGGCACCCAAAGAAATTTGCAATTTTTCTGATAGAACTCTCAGCATTATTTGAAAATCTTTTCTCACATTGGCAGCAATGGCATGAATATTTACTTCTGTAAGCACAGTGACTGGAGCTCCACCTACCTTTATAACTGTCCCCCCTTCTTAAAGATTGTAAATAATCTTCTAAGATCCTGGGAGGGGAGAAGAGACTCTCCATAACCCTCCAATAGCATGACATAGGCATTGGCGGATGATTTGTTCAGGAAAATAAAAAATTTCAATGCAGTTTTTCATTTTATCTCAATTCAAAAATTTTATTGAGATTCCTCACATTGTCAGGTACTTAATCAAAAGAATGAGGCCCACATTTTTAGGCCAAAGTGCAGCATTTTTAGTTCTTACAAATGTTAGATGCAGTTTTCGTGAGGTTCAGTTATTATAAGTATGATAATTTTCATTGCCCTCGTAGAATTAGATGTTGTACTTAACACTAATTGTTGCATATATATACATATATAGAAGAAGCAGAATGTGAGGCTTTCAAAGTGTGGGTGACAGGGTAATAACAATATTTATATTTAATATATTTTATTATTATTAATAATGCAAAAAATAGACTTTCCACAACAAAGTATGTGATCATTAATGTGACTGTTTATTGTAAAGCACTTAAGTTTTATTCGGTTTCTCAGTTAAAAATTAAATATTTGCAATAGCATTTGTTCAATTCAGGTTTTAAGAAATGATTTTAAATGAAGAATATAAAGAATTGGCACACAATCTTTTTCTCTGATTTTGTCTTGGCAAATGTTTACTCAATAACTTGTGCGTTGAAAAATGATTTCATTTACCTTGATTTTTATGAATTATTTTCTTAGCATTAAGAGGTAAATACTGTGCATAGCGGCAACGTCAAATGAAATTCTCCCACATAACTATCTCAAACTATTTCTTGTACAATCTATTCTTTTCAGAGATGTTCAATTCTCGGTTGTTCAATCGTAAAAACCATGTCTTTGAAAGGTTTCAAGAAATAAGAAATGATTTCGTAAATGGCGATAGTATGAGTTATCTCATTGTTTACAGCAGTTCACATGATTGAATCAACTCTCTAGTACTTCAAACATTATGATGATGATATTAAATGATGTTCTTTCATTGTAGGAGCTCTTCCTAAAGCTATGGAACATAACAGTCTATGTTATCATTCAGCTTTTAGAGTTAAATTATGAAAGGAAATCAACAAAGAAGGATTTATGACTTTGATACCCATATTCTCGGATAAAATGAACTTCTTAAGGCATTCTTAAAGTACATATGATGGTACTTTATTCTAACAATTATAATTATTTTGCAAACATACTGAAACAAACTGAAAAAAATCATCTAACATAATCATCATTTGGCCAAGGAAGAATGATTTCATTGACTTGGACAATCATTTGTTTGAAAAAAAAACCGATTTTTAAAAAATGCCATTAATTCTACACCTTCTGAATTTGCTTCAATAAAAGGAATTGCTGAGAAAATTTTCAAAAGTCAATTGCACAGTTTCTCATCAGACATTAATCCCTAGTTTTTTGAAACACTACAAATTCATAATCACAAAAATTCAGCCTTTTTATGAATATTTGAAGGCAAAGCTGAGCTACATGAACAAACTGAACTACTTTGGGGAGGGAGCTTTCTATCATTAGTGAACAGTCCCGAAGTAAAATAGTACATTACAACATTTTTATTACAATCAAGAGTTACGACTATCGATACCAAAGGTCAAGCAATTGCTTTGAGGTATTAGGAGTTGCCAAAACTGACCCAAAGAACCAAATGAATTATAAATAGTTGATTTGTAATTTTTTCTTAAAAAAATACTTTATTAAAAAAATGTATCCAACTAAACAATGAGATTATATTTTGGCTGCAGTCAAAAAGAGAATTATGTCAATACATACACACATTTACTTATATAAAAAAATGAGCATTAAATAAAACAGGATGAGAATCGCATCGACGAATGTTTTCCTCTCAGGAAAATGGGGTCCAATCCTTAAACCGATCACCTGAAAGAGAATTTACATAAACAGATTAATATGAGTAAAAAATTTCAATAGGACCTAGAAAATTTCCATTGTATCAAATACAGAATCCTTTTCATATTAATATTTCATGGCAATACAATTCATGCAATAATTAAAATCCAGGGAATAAGATTTCAACTAGTTTTACCAATATCCTCGTTAGTTATATGCTTACTTGTAAGCCACATTATACAGTATGGCTCATTTCAGAGATTTTCCACTCAAAACTACTATTATTTCATCATTTAATATACGAGGTCTGTTCAAAAAGTATCACGACTTTTGTGTTTTTTCAAAATTTATTTATTAATTCATGAATATCTATTTTGTCCCCTTTTAAGTAATCCCCATTAGATATTATACACTTGTGCCAACGTTTTTTCCAATCCTCGAAGCACTTCAAAAAATCATTTTATTTTCTCTTGTTCAGCCCCTCCTTCGATGCAGTCTTCATCTCATCAATTGCAGCGTAGTGTCATCCTTTCATGGGCCTCTTCAGTTTAGGGAACAAGAAAAAGACACTAGGGGCCAGATCTGGAGAATACGGTGGCTGCAGTCATCGTCGGTGTGTTATTTTTGGCCAAAAATTCGTGCACTAGTAACAATGTGTGAGCTCAGGCATTTTCATGGTGGAAAAGCCAATATTTGTTATTCCACAAATTCGGGCATTGTGGCGGATTGCTTCATGCAAATTGCACATAACTTGCTGGTAACATTCCTTATTTACCATTCTACCCTGTGGCAAGAACTCATGATGCACCATGCCCCTGCAATCGAAGAAAACTGTAAGCAAAACTTTCACATTCAACCGAACTTGGCATGCTTTTTTTCGGTCTTGGCTCATGCCGCAGCTTCCATAGGGATGATCGAGCTTCAGTTTCCTCATCATAACCATAAACCCATGAGTCGTCACCAGTTATGAGCAAATTTGAGTCGCGGACATAGTCCAACACCTCATTAGCAATGTTAATGCATTGCTGTTTTCGGTCGAATTTGAGCAATTTTGGAACGAATTGTGCGGCGACCCGGGTCATACCCAAATGATTGGTAAAAATCAATATTTGGTATAATCGGCACAAGCCAAACAATATATTCAGGTCCTCAGCAACTTTTCTAATGGTGATTCGACAATTGGCCAATACTATTTTCTTCACTTCATCAATGTTTTCATCTGTTGTTGATGTGCGCGGGCATCCGGCATGCTCTTCGTCGTTCACATCTTCTTGGCCATCTGAGAACATTTTGCACGGCCGATAAACGTTGCTTCGGTCCAAGTTAGCTTCTCCACATGCCACAGTCAACATTCAGAATGCATCCGCGCACTTAATTTTGTTTTTCACACAAAATTTGATACATATTCTTTGATCCATTTTTTGGAACAGGCAAAAATCAAAGACAAGCTTAAACACATCCAAGCAAAACAGCTGTAAAAAATTAACTGAACATTCAAAATGGCCAAAATTTTTGGCATAAGTGAGAGGCATAAGTACCAAAATAGCACAACAAAAAACTTGAAAATCAAATATACTTAACCTGCAGACATTCGAAATACTTTTTGAACAGTTTGATACTTGGACAACATTTTAATACTTTAATATTTCATGGTTCATAATGCCAATATAAAAACTGGAATTGATTTCATATTGGCAATATTGTATTTGATAATTGAGTCAATATACCACAGAACAAAAAGGATTATATATTTTGTTGTCTCAGGCATACCTTATGGCATTTGTGTAGCATATTGAAATGAAATAATTGACTTTGTTATTCCACACATTTTATTTAAAAAACACGCTCCAGGTTTCGACATTGAACGTCATCATCAGGTTGTCCTCAGAGAAGCAAACTTGGTATATATATATACCTTCTGAACAAGGGAGGGGGGGTTGGTCAGAGAGGGAGGGTGGTAGGGTAAAAAGGTTACAATGTAGCTGGGAAAAAATGAGAATTAAATCTTTCGGTTGTACAGATTTAATTCCCTTTTTTCCCAGCTACATTTAACCTTTTTACCCCACCAATCTCCCTCTCTGACAAACCCCCCCTCCCTTGATCAGAAAGTATATATACCAAGTTGGCTTCTATGAGGACCACCTGATGATGACGTCCAACTGCGAAACCTGGATCATGTCATTTAAATAAAGTGTGAGGAATTACAAAGTCAATTATTTCATTTCAATATGCTACAAATATTCCATAAAGTTATGCATGAGACAACAAAATATATAAAAATATATAATCTACGATTTTGGATATCTTTGTGCTCCTTGAAATACAAAATTTATTAGTAATATGCCATGTATTTCAAGCTGGGGTTTTAACAACAAATTTCTGGTATTTAAATATGTAACCCTAGAACTGTTTAACTGGTGTACCTTTATATTTGAGGCATAATATTTACAATTTATAGTAGTACCCCTAATGAAACACTACTTTGCATTTTGCTGTCAGGATTAAATTACCAAAGGCATTGAATGCAGTTTTTATTTTCTATTTTTCCTTGAGCAATTTTTATCAATTCAATTCCAGACATAGAAGCCTATCCTCACTGTTAAGTTTTTTATAGTTTTTGATAAAATATAATTGATTTTCAAGAAAAGATTTTGGTAATTTTTCACCAGAGCCAAGAATGCATTTGCTGAATTCTGTTCTGATGCCCCATTATTCGCCGAGTATTTTGTCGTACTTATTAAAAAAATGAAGTACTGTGCTGCTGCAGTAATGCTGCCAATTGTTTTCAAGTGGCCATATTCCAGGAATTTATGCCATGTATAAAATCATTTTTATTTTTTCTTAGTTTGAAAGTATCATATCAATGAGAAGGTACTTTGTTTGAAAATTATTCATGATACATAGGTTATTAAATTGCCAATGCAGTTAAATAGAACCCACACATTAATGTGTAAACAGTTACAAATGCAATGGAATCCTGGTATAATGACTAGGGTGGATTACAAAAATATCAGGTTATTGGGTCATGTCTCAGATTCAGTATATTGCCCAATGATTCGATATGATTTTGCACTATTTAATCAGTTATGTCGGTGCCTGCCTATTGCACTGCAGCTTCAAGTACCTACTTGCTGAAGAAAAATTCCTCCCCCCTCAATACATCTCTCAAGCATGCAAAGCTCCTTGTTTTATTGTAAAACATTAGACCTCATTTTAACTGACAGCTGCTTGTTTCCTAAAATAAGTTCAAAATGCATTCAAATGTCATTAGTTCAATTTACCCTAAAGGTTTCATGATACTGAATTCATAACTAAGAACCATTTTTTCAGA
Organism: Hetaerina americana; assembly: GCF_022747635.1. Lineage (NCBI taxonomy): Eukaryota > Metazoa > Arthropoda > Insecta > Odonata > Calopterygidae > Hetaerina > Hetaerina americana. The sequence continues at coordinate 69,018,583 of NW_027286763.1, forward strand.
AACAAATAGGTCATAAATCATACTTAACACTGAAAGCAACATGTTTCTTAATGATATCAAGTCTTACATTATATCTTTTAGTAAACTGTTTTGCGTTAAACATGGAAACAAAATTATGCAGCTTCAAGACTTCTGAAGCATCTGGCAACAGAAAAATTAGTAAGGAGATAGCACTGTAGGTGGACTTGTACCTAGTCCTTCCTGTATGCATCCAAATTTTAGAAATCAAATTTTAAAAGATTTAGGTCCAAGGTGTTTCACATCATTGCCAGAAAATGTATTGAGGGGGGAGGAATTTTTCTTCAGCAAGTAGGTACTTGAAGCTGCAGTGCAATAGGCAGGCACCGACATAACTGATTAAATAGTGCAAAATCATATCGAATCATTGGGCAATATACTGAATCTGAGACATGACCCAATAACCTGATATTTTTGTAATCCACCCTAGTCATTATACCAGGATTCCATTGCATTTGTAACTGTTTACACATTAATGTGTGGGTTCTATTTAACTGCATTGGCAATTTAATAACCTATGTATCATGAATAATTTTCAAACAAAGTACCTTCTCATTGATATGATACTTTCAAACTAAGAAAAAATAAAAATGATTTTATACATGGCATAAATTCCTGGAATATGGCCACTTGAAAACAATTGGCAGCATTACTGCAGCAGCACAGTACTTCATTTTTTTAATAAGTACGACAAAATACTCGGCGAATAATGGGGCATCAGAACAGAATTCAGCAAATGCATTCTTGGCTCTGGTGAAAAATTACCAAAATCTTTTCTTGAAAATCAATTATATTTTATCAAAAACTATAAAAAACTTAACAGTGAGGATAGGCTTCTATGTCTGGAATTGAATTGATAAAAATTGCTCAAGGAAAAATAGAAAATAAAAACTGCATTCAATGCCTTTGGTAATTTAATCCTGACAGCAAAATGCAAAGTAGTGTTTCATTAGGGGTACTACTATAAATTGTAAATATTATGCCTCAAATATAAAGGTACACCAGTTAAACAGTTCTAGGGTTACATATTTAAATACCAGAAATTTGTAAGTAAAACCCCAGCTTGAAATACGCATATTATTAATATGTTTTGCATTTCAAGGAGCAGAAAGATATCCAAAACTAAAATTAATCTACCAAAACCTTATAAATACTATTAATGCCATTTACATAGCATCTTACCAAATTTTTTCCTTTTCTTTGTGATCATCTTATAATTTTTCAAGAAGAAAAGTGCATCCTTCTTCAGCTCTTCACAGAATTGATGAGCTCGTTGTTCAAAAATGCCATCTATAATTGGAAATAAAATTTTATGCTATTCATATGAAATTGAAATCTAAAATTTATTTAAAAATAGAGGAATGAAACATTTTTGCACAAGTAAAATCTTAAAAAAAGTAAGCTACATGGAACTGATAACTGAACAACTGTCTATATTTTAGATTCAAAGTTCTTTTATTCATACCTACTGTAAATGTGATTTTACAAAATATGCCATGATGACTTTTTACAAATTATTTTTTTCAATTCTGCAAGGGACAGTCTTGTATATATATGAAATTGGGATTTTTTAAATATTTACTTCCTCCAAATCCTGTTATAGCCATTAAGTCTAGAATTTAATGTCAAATAATTATTTTTACATCATTATTCTCTATTGTCCATGTATGTGTCCATGATGTTCATTTGTGAATGCATTATATTTGTTGTGTAATAAGTTCGCGCAATGATATTTTGATGAAATAATTTGGAATGGTGAAATATAAACTCTGATTAAAAAATCATGATTAATACCAAAGTTATTTGAAACCATTAATCATTCTCATCCTAGTGCGGACACTGAGTGAATAGTAAGCAGTTTTTTAGGATAGGGAATCAGCAACGATCAATATTATTACGCAATCCAACTCTTTTATAATTGACATTGTGTCATTCCCATTTTTGTGCTATTGGAATTAACATTTTCCAACTATTTACAACGCTTTAAATTCATCTGGCTTTTGTAGGGCATAAATATTTAGTTTTAAAATTCTGCTTTTTTTATGGCATTAGCCAATTAGATTAGGGATTTAGGATGTGAAATTGGGAATGCTGACTAAAAAATTGCCAAAACTTCCTACTTATATTACTAAATGTATCACTAGGAAAATAAATATCAATTTGCTAGGGCAAAGATTCAAAGACTATCAGCATAAGTCATGTTTTACACAATTTTTGGATAGCAGTCCAACAAATTTAACATCACTTTACACAACAATCCAAAATCAAAACAATCCTAAACTATTTTCTTCTTGCATTATGAATAATAACATATCATAACTTAGCAAAAATAATTGTGTATTTTAGTCTATAAAATTTATGATCATTTAACAAGTATATTATTAAAAGAAAAAATATGTACCTCCAATCTCAGGACATCCTTCCAGACGTGCATCAATGAATGCAGAAAACATTGATGTTTCTGTGAACCACTCAAGAAACATTTGCACACTATCAAAAGGCATAGCTTTGATGAATGATTCTCTCTGCAAAAAAATGAGTGCAGTTAGAAAAAAATTTCATATGTTTGGAAACAATGACTAAGTTTTAAATCTAATATTATTTATGTCATACAGGGTTCGTCCGGAAAATAAGTGTACTGAGCTCAGGAAAAAAAATTTATTACACTTTTACATATCTTAAGCTAATATTCCTCAAAATAGGACCCTTGTGAGTCGATACACTTGTTCCAGCGGCGTTCCCATTCCTGGACACTCCCGCGAAGGCATCATCGGGAACCTCTCGAAGACTCGTCATCGACCTCTTCTCTGCCCTCCACGAACATCTTGTGCCACCGAAAGATCATGTTTCTGGACATGGCTGACTCCCCGTAAGCCTGGTTAATCATACCGACAGTTTCGGTAGACGATTTCCCAAGCTTTACCGCAAATTTGATGGAATAACGCTGCTCCAAAAACTTCGGCATCGCGTTCCATGACGTGGGTCGAGCGTGGAGGTTCGCGTTAACAGAGCTCCTCACTACACCACAGCTCAGAGCCGACTGCCTTTTTCAGCGTCGCTTGCCAACATACTCCCCTCCAATCACAGCCCGTCAGAGCGGTGCTGGGCGCGCCGCTCCAGGCACGCCCAGCCCAGGAGTCAGTACACTTATTTTCCGGACGAACCCTGTATTACTAGAAGTTCCCATCAACACAAATTATGCTCTGAGCAATTCTTTACAAGTTTTAGAATAGTACTAAAATTAATATGATGCTAGTTGAAAATATTATAAATTTAAGGAAAAAGTTATGAGAATAAAATTTGAAACATACATTTGCACAACAAATGAAGTAAAAATTTAAGATCCAAAAAAATATGTATTACTGTTATAATTACAATACTTTATTCATTTTGATAAATGATACCCATATTAAAATCCACCAATATAAATATCACTCAACATATAGACATAAATTCTTAAATGCGATGAAGATTGTCACAAAAAATTCAATGAGTAAAATGGGTTTTCAAGTATTCAAGTATATGCTCTTTTCTTGAAATTTGGGATACATACAGATTTCAACTTAGTTGGAAGCCAGTTGTACAATTAAAAGTCAAATCAAAAACAATCTTTACAAAATATTAATTACTTTTATCAAAATCATTAGTCACAACACCACACTCAAAGAAAGTTAGTTTGGTTGCCATTGAAATAAGAGACTTCACCTACACCTAGAGATAAACTGAAAAAGAGCATGATTATTTTTTGTCACAAACTATAGTTCTCCTCATTTACTTATTTATGATCAATGAAAATAACTAATACATTAAGCAGTTAAGATCCATAAAATATGTAAAAGTAAATAATTTTCTCCTTCCTTCTTGGAATATAAACAATAAGTCATGATTTCATTATATATCACAACATTGATATAACAGAATTAAAAGGAACAACTTCATGAAAATGCGCTTTACTCACTAAATACTGCCTCGTTCACTCATCAACCAATCTTAGGCAAATTATGCATGTAGATCAATTAAAATAGGAGGATTATAGAAATCATTATAATATATATGGACTCTTAAAATGTTTACTTTTGTATTGAAAAATTCATTTATCAACATTTCTTGGAGAAATATAGGGAATTATTATTTTAATTATCATTGAAAAGTAATTAGGAAATCCTAATCTCATTTTATTTCAAATGATTCTTATAAAATTTTCTTTCATCCACAGGAAAAAATTTTTTTCATTCATTAATTTTTCTTAAAGTTCATTTTTGTGCAGTTTTCACAAAATAGCAGCCAGATATAATATTGAATGTAATATTTAAAAAAATGATTCCTATAAAAATATTCCCTTGAAAAGTATACCTATATAGATTTACTTCTCAAGGAACAGGCTTAATTTTCAGAGGGTTCAAAATGTCCATAAAAAGCAGCAACATGCAAAATAATTCAAGCCAATTACCTGGAAAACTTGGCGACCATCTTGTTGGACAGCAATGTGATTGGGATAATGGCCTACAACCATCAAAAACATTCGTAAAAAGGCTTCTGATACAAGGACATTTCGCACAGGAGAAGCTCCATCTGGAGCTGGATTATTTTTGCTGCAATTTTGTAGAGGAGAGGGAGTTATTCCCAACGCCAAACGCAAAGCTGCCCGCAGGGCTCTTTTGATTCGTGGTGGCAAAATACTCCCTTCATCCCCAACTCTTTTAATATAACTTGAGGTATCCAAATCTACCATGATGCCCTAAAATGACAAAATGAAAAGTAAGCTGTTTAAAGCTCATTATGAATATGAACTACAACTTAGGACAGAACATACATATTCAATACTCATGCATATATATTGATTTCCATAGCATGACGTCATTTATAATGTTGACTTTTGATTACCATTAGGTTGAAAACATTTATATCTTGGATTTTATCCAAAATATTTACAAAAAACAACTGTTTCACTGGCATTCCAGGGGCAATATCAGAAGGTATAATTTTTATTCCCATGCTTTGCGCAAGTGTTTAAATCCAGGAAAACAAATAAACAGAAAATATTTTATATCATTTAGTAGTAGTGCTAGCAGAGGACTCAAGTGAAGACTAGACTATAATAGATTTGTTACAGGGCAATGGTGAGAAAATTTATGCTGAACCTCCCTTCATTGACATATATGTGGCTCTTAAGTACCTTAGGAACTGTTTTGTCATCTCACATAGCTTCGAACTTCTGATCCAATAGCCCATTTTATTTTTTTTAAATACAATACTTACAAATTGCAAGAAATAAAGAAATACTTGCCTCATCAAAGTTAATGGTTGGCACTTGCCCATTACTTCCTTTAAGGACACCAATAATGTAAGGAGTTGGGGCACTGCATATTTCCAGCATTGGAGCAGGCAGTATAGGTATAAATGTATGCTGCCAGGAGAATGGATAAAGTGCAGATTGCAAGGCTTCAATACATGATGAGAGCTTACTGCAAAACAAAATTAATTCAAACCTGATGATTGTGAGGAGACAAATTGTAATAGTAAAAACAATAAATATTTTATGCATTAATGTGAAGTTGTAAACACCATAAGAAATGACACTGTATGCATGCATACTTAATATAAAAAAATCAAATCACATTTACAATCCTAAGGATGAGAGAAGAGTTCACCCAATACCAGCCCAACGGCAAGTGAAATTCACTTATCTATATATATTTCATTCAACTCACACATTGAGCTTCACTAAAATCAAGTATATAGTACCTCTAGACAAGCAGATTTGAATAGTTTACTTGGGCTGGCCCACAAAATTAGCAATTTAGTAATATATTTTTTCATTCATAAAGTGGGACTACATTCTTACCTCCCATTGTACAAATTACAGAAAGTCAGCTTTTTTTTAAATAAGGCCCAGCAATTAAGGGAGATTTACAGCTCTCATTTATAAGTACAGAAATGTAAAACTTACCTTAATGAAGAACTGGTTAAAATCACCTTCCTTTCCAATAAAAGTGATGCAAATACGTCCAGAAATACGGCCACTTCTAGACAGCAGAAAAGTTCCATTACATCTCTTTCCTCCAGACGAGTATCATATGGCCTCCTTAGTGATGCTAAAAATGAAGATGGCGAGGAATACGATGACGGACATGGACATGGAATTTGGCCAGGCCCAGGCAGTTTACAAGAGTACAGTTCTTGCAAGAAAGCTGTATTCTGTACCTCTGGCTCACCATGACGTGACTCTAACTCAGCTAAGACCTTAAAAATGAATGAAATTGATAAAATTGGTTTAAATAAATAATATATTCTACAAAAAATTGAAGAAATACATATACACATTCTTCAGAGCAGTGAGCATAATGAACTAGAATCAACAAACATAACCAGAAAACTAAGTCAATGTAATTATACATCTGAATTCTACATTTCTGAACTTCAATAAATTACTTTCCTGCCTCTATTATTGAATAAAGCATTTCATGAGCTCATTGAATTAAAATAGTGTGGGGGCCAGAGAGTTAAAATTATGTGAAATTGCTTTACAACCTTGATAGTTGAATTATGTGTTTCATTAACTCATTAAGTTACCCATGTGAAAGGGCCCCGAGAGCTTAAATTACGTGAAATTCTGAGCAAGCCATATTTTCTAAATGGAATTCGTGCCCAGTAATAGGAAAAAATTTTTAATTTTTATCATTGTATGTTAATCAACTACAAAATGAAAATTTACAATACAAATTTTTAACAAATTCTATCTCCTTCTGTGGAAATTGCCTGATATAAAGTAGATATATACTTTAAGATAGCAACCATGTGAAACCCAATGTAAATTCATTGTGGTGAACGAATACATCAACGTTTATCTTAATGCCACCAGATATGCCCACTGGGTAGAGTTGATAACCTGACCATGCAATAGTGGCCGCAAAATTGACTAATTTTTCCAAAAGTAAACAGTCAAATAATGGTATCCAGTGGCAATATATACCTATCATCTTTGAAGCAGCAACAAAAAATTAAAATGTTATAATTCAGCTCAATTATCATTTCCTTATATTGATACCTAATTAAAGATGATTTTTCAATAATTACAAGTAGAATGAGGGAAAATATCATTCAATATTGCATAATCCTAAGTACCAAACAAACTATTAAGAATTGAAGTTAAATTACTATTAGTGAACTTTAAATGAAAATGAATGAGCTGGAAATTTTTCTTGAGTTGGGATTAGTGGGCATTAATACAGGTTTTAATACACGTGGACAATGGCCTACAACTAGAATTGCAACATGCAAAGCAAATCTTCCACATTGGAATGCAGCAAATTTTCATTTCAGCCATACTACAGGCTGTACCTGTATGTGACGATGATTTGACTAAATACCAATTATGTAATAAAATATTGTCATACCATTCCATTCGTAATGTAAATTAATAAAAAAAACTTCAATACACCTCATGAATCTAATTTCCATTATAAGCCACTGATCTATGTTCCAGGACCCCAAGTTTTCAACTTTTCTCCCTGGGAGAAAAGAGAAAACTTTTTTCCTACACAATTCTCCAATGCGAGTCTGTTATTGGTAGAGAAAACTCTTTCTGTCAACCTAAGGGGACAAATATATTAACTCAAAGAAGACTATGGAAGATAAGGAGTTCTTGCAGAAGTGTTTTGGTGAACCATAGAATGCAATTGTTTCTAATGGAAATTCTATAATAAACCTTTAAAAACAAACTAACAGACTGAACATGGGCATGACATCAAAACACTTCAGCCTTATGGCAAGCAATTTAGGGATTCTGCAATCCAAAAACTACATACTTCATAAATCTAATACCATTCAGCAAAAGCATGAGTTTCTAGGTATCATCTAAATACTCAAAATAAATCTCCTACTCAGGTCTCAAAATTTCAAAATGAACTGAACAAATCATTGTCACGATATGCTAATTCTCCTTGAGGGAAAACTTTTTCCTTTCTTGGTAAGAATAAATAAAAGAATTGGTGCAAATTTCTCAACACACTGTTTGATGTCAAGGCAATATTGTACATTTTCTCTTAACTCCTGTTCTCCAGAAAGATCTCTGGAAAGAAAATGGTGGACACAGGAGGCACAGTGTTATGCAAAATGAAAGGAACACGGAACAAGAAATTTTAGATCATTACTACATAAGTAAGCTACTTCAAAAATTAATGTTGCAAGGTCAAAGTATTGAAAATATTTAACCCACAACAAATTAAATATCAAAGAGGAATACTTATTAAATGCATAACAAGAAAATTAGCATAATAGATTTGAAACTCTTCCATGCCTATGTTTCAAAAGATTCCCATAAGCAAATTAAACATTTCTAAAATTGAAGTAATACAGTGGCAGCTCATTGCCACAGTCCCTTGTTTCTAAATCTAAAGAGTTGCATACCTTCAAATAGAAGCCATTGGCTCGATATGGACTAATGAGGCAGTAGTTGAGAGGAAGGCACATACTCCCTCCTTCAGGCAACACACGTCGGCAATAACCAAATCTGCGGTTGCCATTGGCTCCTGTGATGACCAAAGAATATGTGCAACCCTTGCCCACTGTTTTCACGGCCTCATCACCTGCTTTAAGATCCTTTTTCTTTGAATCTGCAATGACCCAATTAGAACTTGATGTCTTATTGACCAGAGGCCAATTTGTTGCATCTGGGAAACAAAGGTGTTCAATCCATGGTGGAACCAATACCTGTAAAATATGAACATATTCATAGGGTGAATTACAAACATGTATAAATGAACAATTTTCACTAGAGTAAAAAGTCAAATTTCAACAGCAAAATATACTATTAAAAGCCAAATTAATGGAATTGTAATTATCAGTTAAAAGAAAATTACACAATTAAGTAGATGATGAACAAATGATCAACAGCCATGGATTCACAAATCTATTTGGAGTTCACTCTTAAAAAGCTTGCTTATTGATAATGACAAAATCTATGACAAAATTCACTAAGCAGCAACAAAGTTCACTGTCAGCACATTTTAAATAACAGTCAAATCTTTTCCGATGTGAGCCTCCCAAAACTGGATTTCAATTTGCATATTACTTAATATACAATGATCTACTCCTCAGGGGTTTTCATTAATTACCTAATTTTTTCTCTTCATTTTTAGATAGAAAATATTTCCCATATGAAATCAATGTATAGTCTTGCTTGAACTATACCAAATATATGTGAAAATGCAACCAGCATACATAGTCAAAGTAAAGTTCAGATACTTGAGCTATTTTTTCCGAGAGATTCAGAATTAAAGGATTCTCTCGAGGGAAAACAGTGATTGATGAAAAATACAGCAGAAACTGAAGCACTTAAAGAAAATTAAAATTGTCTCGAAAAATGGCTTCAGGTTTCTAGGATAATTTAAAAAAATACTATGATATGTATAACCCCTGAAGCAGAGGTTATGACTGGAAAGTCATGCATTCGTATGATTTGCTTCTAGACAATAAAACCCCATGATTTTTGGCCAAAAGATGCTTGATATTTTTTAATTTAATGATCATGATGGTTACTGTACATTTTCAGGAAAAAGCCTAATATAGCAAAAGTCAAAATTGTACTTTTTAGGTACAAATATCAACCATCAAAAATCAGATCAATATACCAAAATACCAGATCAATTTTAAGACAAGGAAACTAGAGTTAATTTTTTTAAATATAATAAAAATGAATACATGAAGTTTAATACAAAAATATACTAAGTTAATTGAATAAATAAAACAGTCAAAATAATTTGATTCCATTCAAATTAAAAAACAAGTTTTTAGGAAGCATGCATATAGAGCAGAATCATTTTTGGACATACGCACATTTACTGCCCCAGAAAAGTTGTCTTGTGACAGATGATAATGCAAATTAGGTCTTTACTGATCTGAATAGGCAAGAAATTTCTCACATTATACCCTTCACTTAGGCGGAAATCCCAACCTATCAATAACACTGAACTCAAAATTATTTATCACGAGTACAATCCTTTTCAGGACTAATTTTATAAATATAGAAAGGCTATGAAGGATCTCAGGTTTTCCCGGCGTATGGTATTCAAGAAGTGATTCTGCCATCGTCTTCAGGGTGAAGATGATGGCAGAGTCAGCCTTCGAAACGTCGGTGTACTACAACCTGACCCGATGGGAAACCCGAGAGAACTTCTTGAATAGAAAGGCTATGTTTGAGGAAATATAATGAAAACACTTTTTCATGCTTTTAATATGGATCCTAGTGCTACCATTAGTTAAAGCACTCCTTCAATATGAAACAGTGAAATTTTTGCTTTTGTAAAATAAAGACCCAATGTTGGCCAAGTCTTAAATGTATAAAGCAATACATATATTGGCACCATGGAAATAAACACATGTTCAGAAGACATATAAGCACAAGGTGATATACATCTATTTTTTCCCAAATTCTTACGAAACCCAACTGCCTTAAGCATACAAATTAATGCAAGGGTCAATCAACTGGCACAAACAATAAAATTAGATACTTCAGGATGCATAAGCACTGCAAATTTTTCATAAAAGTAGCCTAGGGTCTTCTTTTTTTAATTCATCAAGGGTCAGTTCCTTTTACTACACTTGGTATGCCTTTGCAGGAATTAGAAACAAATTTTAACAGTCATAAATTAAACAGCATTCAAATTGTACTACAACAAAACTTCATAGGAAGAAGCAGCTTAAACCAAAATTTTACTAAAATTTGTTTACTATATGAGTACAATGACTGTTTTATGAAATATTACTTTTAAAGACTATCTAATCAATACATGTAATAAGTTCATCGTTAGAAAGTTTAATTACTTGGCACAGCAAAATAAAAACCATTCAATAACTCAAATAGCTCCTAGTGATGAAGAACGGTATCAAATATTTACAAATGCTAAATATTCTCCTAAGCAAAACACACCTAAACTTCTTGTTCCAACTTCTCCAAATATTGAAAATTAAATTATTCAAAAACTTGAGATCTAAAATAACTGCGTAAGCATGAATGATACGCCCCCATTACTCAAAATAGCACATATGAATTTAACTACATTTCAGTTAATTTTCAGCATACAACACTAACAATGCAAATGCAAACTCTAAAAAGACATACAAATACTTACAAGATGGCACAAACACACCAAAGCACTATTTTAACCAGGGAGCAATAACTGATACACATGAAGATGCATAACTAATCGATGCCTACGGCTATTGTTAGTACAATTCAAAAGGAAAAAGGGTATAGATAAACAAAATAAAATTTAAGGGAATTTCTAATCCATATAAAAATTTTACAGGCAGCAGAGTTATATCTATTAAACAACAACTTACATTATAGTATGGCCACCAATATTTCCTCTTAGCCTGCTAATTTTATACATGAATATTTAAATCCATTCCCACTTTATCATCAGGTAGAATTTTATTAGAAACAATCAGTTTAAGTTCCAATATAACTAAAACATTTAGTCAAAACTTCTGTATTAAAGAAGTATCATTAAAATGCCACAATTTCAGAGTGTTAAAATCATTTGCCTTGACTGGTCAACTTTCTCTCAAGTAATAGTAGGTAAATTTTGTTTGGTTACTCTAGTGTCTGGAAAGATAAGAGGATCCAGATAGTATAGGAGAAAGGGGTACCACATTGATAGATTCAAATACAGAATTTTCTCTCATATTAACCCTGATTACAAAAAAACCAAGATTAAAATGTTTGCTTGAAAAACCTCTTGCCTACTGCTATTCCTTTGAAAAACAATGATTTCCCATTATTTCAAAATGAAACATGATGGCCTACTTTATGGAATGAATACTAAAGAAAGAGGGGAAAATTGTCATGTGCATACAAGACAGCTCACCACAGAGTATACATGTCTCATTCCTGCGATTTTAAACAATGATAACATCTTCCAGAAAAATTAGAAAATTTCAAGTTTCTCTGCCAGGGAGTTAAATCTCTCACTATGTTTTCTTTTGCTACTAGCTACTCTAGTTTTTGTTGAAACTGTAACAATGTCTACAAATGAACAACAATAGACACTTTTCTCCTCTAATCAGCAAGTTCATTGTCTTGTGATAAATTATTTCCAAGTACTTTGCTGCGAAACTTAGATATTTTAACTTCAATGTTCCTTCGCATTTGTCATTTATCCACTCTAAAACATTTTTGCCTGGGTCCTATGAAACAGATAACATAGTCTACATTTATCATCTATATCAATTTCTCTAAAAAAATTATATACCATTTATATTGCGTTTGCAAATAAACATCAACATTATCAGCTTCTACATTATTCTAACGACAATATAGAGAAATAAAGGTATATACTGTTCATAAACTGCATATGTACCAAAGCAGTACAAAACACAAGTAAATACAGACAGATACAACCATGATCTTGGAAAGTGTCAAGTGATAACATAACAGACAAACTACCACTGAGAGTCACAAGTACATAAGATATTAAGCTACAACATGTTCAAGTTACATACAAACATCTTCATGCAACAGCCTAAGAATTTAAAAAAATACACACCAAAAAAAAGTCAGTAGAGTGGCACCATTTTAGTTACAACACCTATAGTCCACTTTGGTGAGGAAGTAGGAAAAGTTTGGTTGGCAGGTGAAAAAAGGGATTTTTAGGAAGGCGAGGTGAAAAAAATGTGAAATTAGAGTGGGTCTGGGGGTAATGGACGATAAAAAATGAAAAAATAAAATATTTGGATGGATGGTAGTTATTAAAAAAATAAAAAAAGAGATTATGATCCCATGTAAAGGGACTGGTACAGAAGGTAGGGAGGTGGACTGAATGGAGAAAAAACAAAACATTTATTTCATTAGTTGATTTGTCAATAATCATTATCTTAATAACAGCATAGCATGGAGTGTAACCAATTTATCTCAAAAATAGAGATGTGCAAACATCAAATCTTTAGTTTGTTTAGATCAAACCAAAAATTGAAGCTAAAAGTCTTGAGTCAAGTTGTTACCCTAATTTGATGCCATACATGTAGGGTGCAGTGCTTATCTCCAGACAAATTTCAATTTGAATTTCCTGCCATATTGTAGTTCCACTGGAGGTTTCAATAGGCATTCTTGTAAGCTATAGGCATCTAAAAAACAGTCATAACCTCAAAATGGCTGAAATGTTACATACAAGTGCGGGTACAATCGAAGAGCTGCTATTATCAAAAGTGTTTGCACTGGGTGTTCGCCCAGTGAAATAGTTCGACTCTTCTAGTATCCCAGATCAACTTTTTACAATATTGTGGCTAAGTATAATGCTTCGCAGAAGTTTGGGGAAGGTTTCGCTAACCTGGTGAGGAAATCTCATTTAAGGAACTGCTCAGGTGCTGATTTCAGAGGAATTTTGCATTTTTTTGCAAATTTGCAAATTTTGAAGAATGTCGTGAAACCGTAGATGGTAACTGTGGCCTCAGGGAGACAATATGAGTTTCAACAGGATGGCACACCAGCTCATACGAGTCATTTAGTCCAAAACTGGCTCTCATAAAACATTGACATATTCTGGCCAAAGGAGTTCTGGCCCCCGAATAACCTGGACTTGAACCCCCTTGACTATTATGTTTGAAGCATAGTCGAAAGAGTTACCAATAAGACGAGGCACCCTAATGTCACATCTCTACCCACAACTATCGTAGCATCATTCACAAATATGGACAGTGCTGTTTTAAAGAGTTCATGTGATCGATTCAGGACAAGTTTGGAGGCGGTCATTGCAGCTGAAGGGGGTTATATTGAGTAATGTTACTCTTGATAGATACCACTACTTGTGTGTCCTAGGGTTTTCATTTAAAATTTTTTTTTCATACATTTGCTTTTAAACATAAGTTTCAATTGTCCAGATTTAACTGCCGTAACCTGTATTTGTTTTTTTGGTTAGAATGAGATTCTAAAACCCTCAAAAGGGTACGAATTTTTCACAGCTAATAGAGAAGAACAGAAAACACAAACCACCAAATTAAATCCGATCGACGTTCAAGTTAGAAAATAGATACTGATTTCTAATAGTAATGGATTTCTTCAGGTTTAGCTGAATCAATGGTCATTTAATTGCTTGTCTACTTTTAACGTTAAAGAAAATATATTTGAAAATTTTCACATAAATTCAGAGTAATTAGGGTAACCATAGTTATGATGACATAAACTACATGCATACTATTCTGTGTTCATAAATAGTACAGGTACGTCGTACAGTTGTGGTAAGGATTCTGAATGACTATGTGGTTCAAAAAAACATGGCTGCTAACCTTTTAACTGTAAGGGAAATTAGGGGATAGGTTTCATGGGCCATTTTACTGATAAACAAATTGGCCTCACTTCACTTTTGCTTGAATTCAATAAGTCAATTAAGGCAGAAATGTTCCCTCAAAGTTTTCAATAGTGGGCTTACATGTGCAAGCCAAATTCCATGTAAAATCATGCAGATTCCCTTCATCAATACTGAATTTCTGGTAGGTAATAAGTACATTCACTTGCTTAGTGCCAGGAATTTCAGAAAAGAGTTAGTATTAAAAAAAAAGATGAAGAGTATAATATTTTGTCAATGCACAAAATGCATGCAAAATCAGTGCACAAAAGTGTATATATTAAAAAAAAGATGAGCATAATTTTTGGTCATAATTTATGGTGAGTTTTCCAAGGCTTCCCGGATTTGGAAGAACATATATAAGAACAATATTAACCTTTAGCAAATCCATTCATCAGGACTATTAGATTTCCTCTGCCAGATAAACTCTCTCTTCAATTAATTTTAAATACATGGGAAGGCCCAGAAGTATCTGGCCTGACCTAGAAATGGCAGTATTTGTTTGAAAAATATCACTGTATGAGAAAGTACGCATTCTATAAAGAATATATTTCAAGTTTGAAGACGCCACGTTATTTAGTATTTGTTTGGCAGCCATCAATAGTGAATGTTTTCAGTGAATTTGTGAAAATTCTGGGTGATCTGGGGATTCTATTCTGGGTGAGTCAGTTCCTTTGTTTACAACAGTAAAATATTGGGTGCAGAGTTTAAACGAGGCTGTACGAGCAGTCAAGATGAGCATTGTATTGGTCGACCAAATGAGGTGATGACTCCAGAAATGGTGAAGAAAATCCACAAATTGATACCGGATGATCGTCGGCTGAAAGTGATCTAGGGAGCTGGCAGACAGTAGGCATTTCAGAAAGTGCAGTACATCGCATAATAACTGAAAATTTGGACATGAGAAAGCTGTGTGAAGGATGGGTGCTGCATTTGCTCCTACTCGAGCAAAGCCAGTGTCGTGAAGATGTTTCAATTGAGTGGTTAGAAAAGTTTCACAGCAACAAAGCAGATTTCTGCGCCATTTCATGACCATGGATGGGTCCATTACTTCAGACCCGAGACAAAAGAACAATCAAAACAATGGATTCAAAAGGAGAACCGGCTCCGAAAAAGGTGAAAGACCATTTCATCTGCATGCAAGGTCAAGTCATCGGTTTTTTGGGATGCGCGTGGAATAATTTTAATTGACTATCTTGAAAAAGGAAAAACTATCAATGGTGAGTATTAAGCAAACTTATTGCAACATTTGAGTGATTGCATAGAAGTCTGATTCTAGTTTAATTTTATGTCTCTTTATAATGCAAAGCTACATATGTGGATCATTCAATAATTCCTAAAAAAAATACAAGAGTCATCCACTAATAGTTTCAGAAAAGGTTTGTTGTTGGTAAATTTCATCTCTCACTGGACTGTTGTTAAAAGTTTCAGCAATTCTGGTTTCATTTTTGTAGTCAAAGCAACAAGCTTTTGTTTATTTAGAGAAGTGGAAAAAATACTTTCATTTATAAGGCTTAACAGAGAAAGATATCAAAGCCGAGTTGGATGAAGTTCACAGTACAACTGCTCCTGTGTTTGCAACTGTTAATAACAGGGTAAATGACTTTAAAACTTGGCTGCACATCTACAAATTATGAACATTGATCGGGATGTTCGGCGGAAGTGACTTAATCAGAAATTATTAGCAAAATCCGCAGTATGGGTTTGTGTGAGCGACAAATCAAAGTTCACAACACAGTCGAGGCCACAGGCATTACACAAAGTAGTGTTTTCATTTTTGCATGAAATATTGGGTATGAAAAAAATCTCAGTAAGATGGGTATCACGTTTGCTTTCAGGGGAGAATAAACCCAATATTGTGGTTGCTTTAGATGCTAGTTTGGCACTTTTCCATTACAATCCTTACAGTTTCTTCATTAACTGTGAATGAAACATCAATTCACCACTACACTCAAGAAAAAAAGGTTCAGGTGAAACAGCGGGTTTCTATGGGCAATTTGGCTTTGAAGAAGGCAAAGACTGAAATCTGCTGACAAGGTGATCGCCACAGTTTTTTTCGGATGTACTCAGAATCATTGATTGCTAGCAAAAATGAAAAATTATAAATGGAGAGTATAATGATGTATCTCACCAGCTGAGTGAAGGAATGAACAAAAAAGTTCTCATTTGCCAAAAAAATAATTCTCTTCCATCATGACAATGCATGGGTGCATACCTGTGCAATTTTGATGGTGAAAATTATAGAATTACAGTTACAAATACATAACCACCAGATTTGGCTTCCAGTGACTTCTTGACTTTTTATTTCCAAACTTGAAATAAAGGCTTAGCAGATGGAAAATGATAATGGTCATTGCCAATGAAGATGCCTACTTTGAAAATTTCCGAAATCCTATTTTTTGGATTGCTTAAAAAAGTAGGAAATGCTGGAAAAAGTAGACCCAGCTAAATGGAGATTATGCTGAAAAACAAAGAAAACCTGCCCAACTACTAAATTTGTTTTTCTATTTTTCCTATGGACTTAAAGAACAACCAACATATTTTACAAGGAAGTAAAGCAGGATGTATTAGGTGCAATTCTTGAGACTAGGGAAAACTGTAATAAATTTTTGAGTTTTACGACTTCAATTGCTTTTAAACACTATTTTACCTTTTTGTATACATGAAATTAAAAAATATACCATGGAAAAATATTTTTCATCAAAGGAATTGCAGAGGATTTCAGATTCTGTCTGGAAAGATATGAGTCTCACACAGCAAAGGATGGCATATCATCGGAGATGGGCATTCACATAATGGACAAAATGATTCAAACCTGTAATCTACATTATGTTATAACTTGAACAAGCTACAAGTTGTAACTCCCGTCACTTATTTTTACATAGGCAAATGCATCACTGACCTCTCCATTTGTAGCAATAACCACTGTTACTTCACAAAATCTCCCACAGAAAAGAACACCGAAATTTATTTACATCGAAAAGAACCTCCTCCTACAAACTGTGTATCATTTAAACAGCGTAAAATCAAAAATTGTCTGGGCCGGCTATACCTCCAACTCTGAACCAGTCGTGTTATTAACTCAAATAAACAAGAAAGTTGTTTTGATACTGTCAGCTGATTGGTATGCTATTATGGACAATTCTAGAGAGGCAAATGAGTATTTTTCCACCGGCGTTAAGAGTTCCCTCTCCTTGCGCTTGATAAATTTTGCTAACTTTTTTGGTAAAAAACAAGTGCCATTTAGAAATTCTAGGGGATTGGTTAACTTGAACGTGGATGAATGGTGGTACCTCATTAAGCTCTCGAATTTGGTTAATCTCTCTCTCCGCAGGTTGCAGCACGAAAGTGATAATGCGAAGCAATTTCTCTCCTCCATAAAAAATTCTACCGAATCTAATCAACCATTCCATAGTGATCTCGACATATAGAGATAGGGATTCAAAGTGTCATTAATCGAGTTAATGGTACGTGCAATCACGCATGGGTGACTGCATGTTTAACCACTGGCGTGGTATTTATTTTTTCGCAAGTTGAACATTGATGATCTCTTAACCTCTGGCATTGGGTGTAACAACCTCGTAAGTTGGGAAATCATTTGAGATGAGCGGCATTATCGTATTCCAAGGCTTTACCGGAACTCAGGTGTATATTGTTCAAGAACTGGCGATTATCGATGTTCAAAGTAATTGCCTTAGATTAAATTAAGTAGCCCAAAAGCCACATTCTGTAACTACTATTACTAGATAGTAAATTCATTTCAAGATCTAATGGTGCTATGATAATACTTCATTCATCATTTGTTTCAAATTACTTCTCAATTTGTCTCCAAATAGTATTAAATTATCAATCCAGATTATTTTTACTAATAATTATGCTCTTCAATGACAACAGATTATATATTTTTTTTAATTCTTTGACATTTAAGTTAAAGAGAAAATGTATTCCACAAAATGCCCTGAGACCAATCAATCAACCAAATAATTTTTTAACTTCTGCTTTCTAATGGTATCTTAACCATTTTTTTCTTTATCTCATTTCTTAGCTGAATTTTTTTTATTTATTTATTTTGCATTAGTCCAAAAACAGCACGTCAACCTTTACATCAGACTTTGAACATTGATATAACAATTTGACAATTACATACACCTAAGCCCTAAGTAGAGGATTAACAACCAAGGTGGGAATCGAACCCACCACCTGCGGGTTGGCAGACGAGGACATTACCCCACTGCCACCGGTTAGAGGTATGAGGGCTATTCAATAAAAAGATAATTTTCTATCCACATAGCCTATAGATCAAAAATTTCTTTTCATAGGCTACTTATTAGCTCAATATGTAATGTACATGTGATAGATGTTTCATTGATTTCATTCAAGCATTGCATCAGTGGCAAAAGCATACGTGGAAACATGTTGAAGTTACTAACGACAAAGATTGGGGTAACATGTGACAATGCATTGAAATTTTGCTTTTGCCTAAACATATTTTCAGTCAAAGTATGTACAATGCTACAGGAGCCATATGAAAGGTCTGCTCTTACCTACACCATTGCCAGGAAATTGTTTTTAATGTTCACAGAATCGGAGACAATCAATTACTATGAAAGCAGAGAGCTTCACTCAATGGTAATACAGAATTAAGTATTAACACATCTAAATTCTCTCATAAATTCACTAACAATTATTATGCAATATGTTAAAATTGAAATGATAGAAACTGTTACATACAAAATCAATTTCGAAAATGTTGTAATATTGGTTTTAAAAAGTCATTATACATTATTTTAAATTTGGAAATACATGCAAAAGTAAGTTTTCCATTAGATGTAAAAATGCATGATTTATTGCAAAAATACTTTCTTTGATAGTTAATGTTTTTCAAACACAAAATGTTGACAAAATAAATACTTTCCTGGGGAATGTGGTAATGGAAAAAAATTAAACAAGTTAACTTTGCTGCTGCCATTGTGAGGGAAAATCTTCTAATCAGATTTAGAGCACTAGCACAAATAGTGAACATTTCATTGGGTGCCACCCACATGCTGCTAACAGAATCACTGCACATTAGATTTGTTTGTGCGTGGTGGGTTCAATGAAACCCACAGTGAAATCATGATTAACTGCTGAAAATCGATGTGAAGTATACTCCTCATTTTCCCTTAAATCCAAGCATAGTTTCATGTAACTTTTCCTGCTCCCTAATGAGAAGAAACACCTTCGAAGAATACTTTTTTATCATAAGATGCAAGCATTAGGGAATTAAACATGTCTTAACTTACAACTGCCACCGACAAATTACTGTAGTCAAATCAATTATTCTTGTATCACATATACATTTCATATTTAATTAGCAATATAATATAAAATTAAAATTCTTCACAATACATTATCAAAATGAAATTGTGATCAAAATTTAATGACATCCCTAGCACAACCATGAAAAATTATCAGCCATTTTAAAATGCCAGAAGAGAAGCAAAGTCCTTTTAAAAAGTGGCTTGACTAAAATTATGGAAGTTTGCACATCCCTTTAAAAAACCTGAAAATAATTCATATAAATTTTAAATGAACACACTAAATCCAACTTCAGAATTTACTTATTGTTCAATTTTCATTTGGTTAATTTCAACCTTAATGTACAACTTACTGTATATATTTATTTAATATTCATGAATAAAATTATTCACTGCTGGTTGGTGTTAGAAAATAGAATCATCAGTGTATCTCTTATTTCAAATTTGTAACACTTGAGTTTCAAAGGCAAATCATGTTCACTTTCTACAATATTTATGTAAATATGTCATCAGTCATTTTCCACTTCTTTGTATTAGTTAACACTTACAAGGCATTTTAAAGTAGAAATAAAATTAAAATGAACTTCTAATGGAGCCTATGTACGTGCTATTATACACAAGAGATAGAAATAAATTATTCAAGATTACTGTAACAATAACTAAAAAAGCCTTTAAATATAGCGCTGTAAGATTTAATTGGCACATAAAAATTACTTAATTCAAAATATAATTTACTCACATCTGCTGGGAATTTACTCTTTATGTATGGCTCATAGGTACCCTCCTGACCCTGCTTGGAACTTAAGGTCAATCCAACAAGGAGAACACATTCAAAGAGGTGAGGAAATGGATTTGATGTTGCTTGGTGAGGCAATGAGGACCCAGATGACGTTGGCACCACATGATCTGATGTGGGGTCCACCGATGCCAGTGAATTCTGACCATTTTTGCTTAGACAATCAGCTGTCACCACACCATGGGTGTAACTGGAGTTCTCCAACTGCATTTGTTTAAACATGTTGCAAACTCTTCTGACATAACCCTTCCTTTTCTCCAGCATCTCCCTTATCATTGGGTCTTGGTCTTCTTCCACATTTTCCTCCTCAGTCTCTGTTGATAGGCATGTCTTAGAGTTTTCATTGGAATCAATATTTCCCAATGGAAGTGAAAAGTTGGATTCATTGATTTCATCCAGCGGACTCTCTGATGTCACCAAGCCAGGTGATCCATCAAGATTTTGGTTAATCCGTGGATGTGCCTGAAACACATTTAATTCATGATTGTTAAGACCTTCATATTTTATTACATATATTTTTTCAACAATGCAAGGACTAGAGACAATTGAGTAGGTGTGTCTATATTAGTGCATGTTTTTGATTTTTAGATGCTGGGATGTGACAACAGTATGACAAGTATTCCAAAACAGCACTCCTTTCTTCCAACATCCTCTGACCCATTTAATAGAAAACATTAACATATTTATAATTTAATGAAAGAACAAGTGAAAATTGCAAGTGATGACAATAAAATGCAAAGAAATGAAATTTAAAATGTCTTAATTATCCTTTCATTACTTCTTCAAAAATCTGAGAGAGACTAAAAATTTTTAGACACAACTATATTATTGGAATTATTCCATGACATAAAAGCTGATGGAAATTAGAAGGAATAGATGAAAAGAATTGCTACGAACAGAGTTTAAGGGCAAATTAAAGTTATCATTTATGACTGAGGAAAATTTAATGCCAAGTTACTATGAAAGAATACTGGAGAGTAGAATTTGATGTGACGATGATAGAAACTTTTAGTTAACTTTAAAGACTACAGCGCAATAATATTGCAAGTAAATGCCACATATAAATTTGATAATTTCAACATAAAAAATCAATCAAACATTTTTTTATTGAGAGGTCTGAAAAGAAAATACCACACGGCCAACTTAGAACCATTATATCAGCAGCTTATTACTAAGGATATAGGCAAATATACAGGGAGGCATTAAGGACCTTTAGTAGAACTACTGCAGCATAGGATATACCACACAATAATGATGGAAACAAAGCTTTCTCATTCATGAACAGGCCAAAAGAAGACTTTTATGAGGTAGCTTTTTTACCATTTTTTTTCATCAAGTATATTATGGTTATGGTTTTATATTGTAAGGCCATGCATCCAGAGAGACTAAAAAGGACAATTTGCTCAATATATCAAGGATATTATTAAAAGCGACCATTTTTTTCTCAAAAAATGGTCAATTAAATAAAATGATAAATTGACAGGGGTACATTATCCCCCTCCCCCTGATGAGTCTTAAATGACTAATTCATAATTAACACACCATTTTTGTTAGGAAGTCTTCTCCTAGGAGAGGCAATTTTTACAAACTCTGAATCATCATCAAATTTATCTTAGTCTCACCACTCTAATTTCATTAAAATTCTGTTAAAATTTGATATAACGTCATTTTTCTCAGATCAAGCGGTAAACACCGTTTAGCCCTGCAGTCCACACAATGATGACGTTCACACAGCGAGTGGGCGCGACGAACTTCAACGTGGTTAAATGGAGGCGGGATTCCATAAGGTCAAACGCGGAAATGTATGCTACGGGCACGCATGCCCAATGAGACGGGGGAGGCGACCGCCACTCCCACACACCGTCTTCGGCCAAAAACCAACCGGGGGACACTTCCCTTTAACAAGACGTTTGACCGCAGCTGCCAGGAAATACTTCGCTCTCAGCCAAACGCTCCCCACCACTCCTCTCACAGTCCTCACACTTCCCGCGATACACCCTCGCATGCCCTCGGTGGAAGACGCACTACCACCACCGGCGATTACGTAATACGAACGACCACGCCCATCACCACCTTCTCTGGTGCAGCTGCGATGGTGCTTAGAGCTTAACGGGCGCCGCGTCGGGAAAACAGCCCGCGGATCCTGCCACCGTCCGTGACGAAGGGGAAGAAAGGAAGCGAAGGGGAAGAAAGGAAGCGAAGGGGAAGAAAGGAAGCGAAGGGGAAGCAATAAAGGACGCGATTCTGACCGTCGTAGCCGCGTCGGAAGAGAGAGAGACAGAGACTAATCAACACACACACAGATGGTAGAAATATATTCAAGGGGAGAAGACTAGGGAAATATTAATTCAAAGACGACCCCCACCATGAGGATTTAAAATTAACTTTCGATAAGGCCGCCAGTCGGACTGAAACGCCAATGCCAATCGACAAGACCAAACGGCGTGAGGCAACCCCAATTATAGAGCGAAAAAACGGAGAGTAGCTCTGATCATACATGTACACTGAATTCGGTTTTGAACGTTATGTACAAAAATATATTGTTTAAGCATTTGTTACGTAAGATTTTCCTCTGGGTGTCGCGTGATGTAAAGAAGGCAGAAAAAAGCAGAAATAATAAGTTTTTTTAAATACTTCATAAATTATAGCACAAAATATCAAATATCACTCAGATATCTTCATGATTACGGCATAGTCTGCCTTTCAAGGGCTTGAAAATTCATCACGTTAATATGATGAAGTTTCCTCACATTTAGTGCAGCGAATATTCCGTATTTCTGCAATGTTAGTGGGCATGCGAGAGATAGATAGATGTAATATGCGCTTAGAGCATTTGGGATGGAGGCTGTGGAGTCACTTCGGTCCCGATACACATATTCCTAAAAACTCCTCGGCGAATACTTGTACGTCGTTGTTTTTTGGGTTGTGCCAACACAATATTCTAAAATATTACTCATATATTCATTACTTACACTTAGGCATAACTAATATTAGAAATAAATACATTTTAATTGTACAATGTAAATTGCACAGGATAAAAGCAAGTAGCCTTGAAATGTATCATTGCAACTACGTGGTTCCAAATCTGATGACCTATTTAGATCGGTGGGCAACGAATAACCCAAAATTTATCGTTTCGACTCCCGCCTCGGACACGGAGACTACGTTTTCCTGAAATGGATTTGTTTGATGGAATGCTTGATTTACAGTGCGATACACCCTCAGTCGTAGCTCTTCACAGTAGTTATAGCGAGGCGGTTAATACCCATTACGTCTTTTCTTTAATGAATTGAATCCACCACTGTTAACAGAATATACGTAATTGCCCACATGCCCCAAAAGGACAGTGCCAAGTAGCACACAGACTAAATAAATAACGGTGCCCTAAACAGGTTTAAATAATGGAAAATTGCGGAGTCCCTTAAATACAAACATTATAAGTGCTCGCGGAAGAGGATCAATCAAGAACGGGCGAAAATGGCGAAATCAATACACACACAATTGACGGCTCAAGCTACATTTACATGTGTTCTGATGAATTTGAAATCAAAATAAAGTGAAGTCAGGGGTGCATTTACTTACAAATTGTTGGAGGGAGAGATTCACTGAAATTAATATAAAAATCACATTTTATTATTTCCTAATTGTTGTTACACTATTTATTACCAATCCGAAAACCCCCCAACCCAACCCCACCACACCAAATAACCATTATTTCTGCGTTTCGCATATTCATAACTTCCCAAAGAAGTCATAGTTAAGTCCAAGGTGTAAACCTCATCCCGTAATATACCAACAGATGCCCTCTTCCATCAAATTACGCTTTGATGGAAGAGGGCATCTCGATTGACAGGTTTCCAGGAATAATCTAATATCCATAAAATCAAACACTGGGTCACTGTCCAAGTTTATTTTCGAAATATTTTTCAGAGGTATCTCGACCCCTACTTGAGGTGCTTTGTGGAGGGCACTTTGAGTGAGTACGCCGTCCGTCGGATAGGACGTTAAGCTGCGGACCCCTTGGCGCCTTTCGTAAAGAGCAGGCTAATGCCGACGCCGGGTTTCTCTCCACCCTTCATCCTTTCCTGTCCATCCCCTATGGCGCAAATGACCTCAGCTGTTGGTCGCCTCCCCTCAAAACTACTACTACTTATTTCCGAAACCCACGATCAACAGCTATTGTTCATATGCATTACGCTATCTGGCTATTTTAAGAAAATATAAAAGTAAATTAAACCCACCACAAGTTCGTCATCATTTGCCCTCGGTAAATTGTACAGGAGCCGCGAAATAATGTTCAATTTAACAATCAAGTCATAATATTTAATATGCGATTATGATTCAAAACGGTGGGCCTGAGGCATCAACTACTTTTTAACTCTGGATTTTTCGGTCAGTAGCGGAGAAACTATTCACTAGGCAACCAAGAAGACAACACTGACAAATATAGCAGAAAAAAATTATGAGTTTTAAAGTTGACGGTAAATTATTTCGATGTAGCCAGAGCGATAGACATATCGGAAGAAATCATATTTTTATATTATCTTTTCAAAATGATCAACTTGATTAGCTTGATGAAACCATGGCTATGAAATGAAACTTCAGTTCACCACCAAGAATGGAAAAAAATGTTGACCTCACTTGATGCGTGAAGCTAGCACACGAATAAAACTGCTATTTCAGACAATTTAAAGCATTGTTTTCTATTTCCACAGAGTAAAATAGATCGAAAGGGACGTTTTTCCCAATGATTGAGCTGTGGTTTAAAAAAAACAGAGAGACCGATGTCAATTCAAAACGAAATCGTCGAATAGAATAAGGAAAAATAACCTCCTCCATATTTTGAAAATCAAACTAACAGGTTTTCTGGAGCCCATTTTCAAAATCATTTCCATTCAGGGGACCATCGCACGGTTCAAGGAGGCCACCACACCAGTGCGTTATATTCATGTGAGCAGAAAAATATTAGCAAGGTGCCGCAATTGCGAATGTTAAGGAATGGGCGGCAAAAACCTCCAGGCAAGCTAGGCGGCCGCATCGGACGGTAACTTTGAAAAAAAAATCACCCGCGAAACCCAACACATCACCATTTTTGGCCACTCAGGAGACAAATAAGAGCTGCGAAATACTCTTCCCTTTCTAGTATGATTCCTCAAAGAGTTCGCCCACAACTTTGCAACATTCCCTGAATACACATTGGCCAGTCCGGATCAGAAGGCTAAGTTTTCCTGGGCTGGAATACGACAGACCTCAGCCCCTACCATACAAGCTGGAACTAAGCACGAGCATCTACCCATCTCACTACCCTCCCAATTTTACGGCATCCTAGAACATAATTCATTTCCATCCACATTAGGAAATTCTTAGACAACAAAAAATTTTCATCTTGTAACCAACATAGCTTTAGGCAAATGTAAATCCCAACTAAGACTTTTTATAGAAGAGTTTCTGAGTTAAGGGGGAAAAATTTATCTTCTTAGATTTTATCTCTTGATAAAAAAGCTAGATATCTCTCTGACACAAAAGCTGCAAGCAAGAGAAATCAGTAATAAATCATAAATTGGATTCATGACTTCCTTTCTATTTTCCTGGAAAACACATCAAAAGAAGATTTGGGCCATTAACTGGAAAGAATTGTATGAAAATAATTTCTGGAACCCCTGTGGGAAGTGATCATCAGGTGACCATTGACTCCATATACAAATAATATGTGTCAATTGAAAAACAAAAAGCAATTTAAGTACACACGTCAATACAGTTTTTAAATAAACAACGACTACTACTAATATTCTCAAGCGAGTAATAATGCACCATGTCATCCATTAATTACGACCAAATTTGGGCTAGAACTAAATACTAAAAAAAATACGGTAACACACTGCTTCAAAATATAACGAAGTATTACATGAACTCCAGATTACCTCTCAGCTTTGATTAAAATGTATCGGTGGGAATACGTGCCTATGCACTCTTCACGCTTTTTCATATTAAGGAAGATCATCTTTAATATTAATAACTACGGGAAGCCTTTTCAATGAAATAAACACTAAATAATGGAAATAATTTTGCGCGGTATAGATTGTGCACAAGTTTATCAACTCTAATTTCAGAACATATAATTTGTATACAGCCTAAGGAAATTGCCCGCGAATTAAAATGCATTGGTAGTATGCTGATGGCATGATCAACCCCATCAGCAATTGGAAGATCAGGTGTGGTGTGGTGTGGATGATCAGCTTTCCGCTTCTAGAAATTCGTTCATCATATGGCAGGGGAGGTGACTGGATTTCCCGGTCGCGCGTTATACAGTACATGTACCTGTATCTGTTCGTTAAATATCGAGCAAACACTACAACTTTCTTTGACCATACATGGGCATATTGCTGAAACGCAAAGGCTCTCCAGGATTTACCACTTACGGGCAACATAGACTGAGTTAATATTTTGTATGCTGCGCATGATCGTACTTTTACCGTCGGCCTATAGGCAACCGGAATTCTGTGTTAGTGTGCCTCTTAACTCCAGACCCTCTTCTTCGGACGAAAACAAACTTCTAAAAAAACACTGGTATCTCCCGTACTAGGCATTGGGGAATTCAGATCAAACGCGATGTTACAAACAAACTAAAAATAATTCCTTTGATGAAAGCTCTGGTCTATTTATGTCCGTTTTCCGGCAAGAGAACTTAAATAAGCTTTCATTACAGTGTTTTCAACCTAATATTATAGGAGAACAAGTTCTTGTAGACACTAGATTAAAGCGTCTACCTATCATTTTCTCGAAAAATATTAGTGCTCATATTACCATGCTCACATTGCCTAAACCTCCCTTAATACCACTTAGCATCCTATTTCATCACATGGCCTGGAAAAGGATATTTTAAACAACTGAATATTCAGATTACTTTTCAGAACGGAGAATTGGCGACAGCGCGCCAGCTGGCCGCAGCCATCTGCCCCCATACATATAATTTCCCAACTTATTTGGACTTGCTATTGGCCCATCGACCTCGTAAACGTTTGAGCAGCGTCCGAGTTATGGAAAACAGAGCATAACACAAGAACTGAGGTCATTCAGCAGCCGAGTTCTCTAACCACAAGGCTATCAGGCCCTCATTTAATTAACACATTTTGATAAAACCTCTTTTACAGCTCCTCATGGAGTACATAGTAATTGCCTTTCATGGGGTGCATGTAAGGCAATTACTAAATTTTTACGGTAGCTACTTGGAGTTAAGATGTGTTCGAAAAAAAGTCCAGAGGAAGCAATAAGAGGGGAAACAAGTCAACAAGGTTCAGCCTTTAGAAAAACACAAAGCCTTCACTCCGCGATCCAGATTCTCAAACATAAGCTAACAAAAAATATTTAAAAGAAGAGTAATGGGGAAACGTGAAGAAAGGTTAAAGAGAAATGTTATCTTTCGCTCGTTTGACCTCACTTTTGAGTATCCTGCTAGTACATTGGATCCTCATGAAGTGTGGTCAATTTTCGCATTGGATCATGTGCAGCGTAGGGGAGCTAGACTTGCAAAACGGTGATCTAACAAACTGAGTAATGCATCAAAACAATTATAGGAGCCAGGCAGGGAATCACTTACGGAGCGAAGGTTACAGATTCAATATCTTGCATACATTGGAAGGATGTCTCTTGAGCGATGATATTGAAAATGTATTATTAGCACCATTGTACCACGTGGGAGAGATTTTGTCAATAAAATTCAAGATATAAAGAGTAGAACAGATAGATTTAAGATGTCAATTTTCCCACGAACGATAAGGGATCAGAATAACGTTGTCCGACCGCGCTAGGGAAGGAGTGTTCTGTTCAAAAGTAGTATGGTGCGTACATAACCGCCCCCTGCCACACACCCTAGTAGTGGCTAGCAGGAAACTATGGAACTCTAAAAAAAACTGTTCTCTTTGGCAAAGGATGCCTTCAGGCCAACACGCCATTATGGCGAGGTAGTCCGTAGCAAACTCATCCATATTCCTGACGAGAGAATGCGAGAAAGAAGACAAATGGGAGAAAGGGACGGATTATGAGCATGAAATCGACTGCATCTCTTAAGGTACCTCAACTTTCCCTTAAGTTTCTTTTTGGATGACGAAAACGGTGGATCGGTGGCTGAGGGCACGAATTACTTCAGGCTGCAGGTCGTGCCTATTGTAGGCGCCACCGATGCCAAGGACCGCGGATCCGATAAGATTCGAAGTACATTTGCAAACGGGTAAGTGGTTTCGAACTTAAAACGACGCTAGCGATTGGTGGCCCTGCCCCGGGGATTGATCGCGGACTTCTGGTTTGGAGCCGAGTTGAAGGCATTAAGCAGAGGTTGCGTACCTACTGTATAGATATAGGGGCATCTTTCGTTGCCCTTTGGCGGGCAATCCAATCGTGTAGGAACCCACAGAACCGCTCCCATGTTCATTACCCGTATAGGACCTCAACTTGTGTATCGGGTACGATATTTGAGCACAGTAGGACCTTTTTGAATTATTAGAGCGTAGGGCAGCGTGCAGATCAGTGGGTCTCTAAAGTGCTTCTTCTCAAATAGTTAAGCTTTAAATGAAGTGAGGGTCCGTGCTAGAGATGTATGTCATATACTATAGGTCACTTCAACATGAATCAGATAACATTGATGGAAAATATATTACGGGATTCGACAATAATATGCAAAGGATCATCGTTAAATATTCAAGCAACCGTAATGTCAAGGAAACATCTGTATTAGTAGTTAACTGCCGAAGTTAAAAAAATTAAATCGCAATACATCATCACTTTATTCGAAGCACAGGCGCAGACATAATTATTGGAACTGAAGGCTGAAATCCAATGCATCTGATGAAATCACCGATTATTAAAGGGTCCTAAAATCCTATGCCAGTCACAGAATTGACAGAGTAAATATATTCGAAGACGATCTTTATTGCAATTAAGAACGCTTCCGTCAGCATGGCAGAAATAATTCCAGATAACGGTTTGGTAAGGTTTTGGTATTTAATTTAAAGTCCTGAATGCAAAAGAATATATGAATGCGCATTTAACATGCCGCCGGAAAAGAAAGAATTCAATGCTAGAACTAGGTCAGCAAATCCAAAGTTTCCCATCCAAAAACAACGACCGAGATATAAAAAATTGTAAAGATTTCAATGTCCCACCTATTGATTGGAGCATATACAGTTTAAAAACAGAGGTAGAGACAGTTATATCTACGAGTGGCTTTTACATTCTTTTACAATGAACTTCATACATCACCATGTCACTTCATCAACTACGGGCAATAATATTCTTGATTTGTTAGCAACGAATTTACCCCAAAAAAAGTCTGAACTAAAGAAACTATCAATAGAATTAGCGACCACATAGCAGTGAATAAAAAACCCGAGGTTAAGATAAGATAAACACAGCAATCAACCCGAAGGTCTGCTTGGTAGGCGATGGTAGAGTTCACCCAGCACCAAGCCCGATGGCGTGTGAAATTCACACATTACCACGGTAGGGGGGGTCAGCTCCTTTCCCTGTGCCGGTTATAGTTTCCCAGAAAGATCTGGTACCCGAAAAATCACATAGCTTGGGTGAAGCTATAGGTGCCCAGAGAGATTTGACCGGGAATCGAACCCGGGCATCAGTAGTCCAACGCTCTACCCCTGGACTACCGCGACCCAAAGAGGAGTAAATATTAATTAATATTCAATAGTCCCATTTAGTAAATTTGTTAAACGCTAAGTTTTCCCTTCATGGAGTCCGAAATAAGAAGCACAAAATAAATATTCACTTCACAAACAACACTAGGTTCATATTTCTGAGTCACAAACTCTATTATTTTCACACGCATCGTGCCATTAAAGCATACATACAAGTATCATTTCCAAATGCCATATTTAATTTAGATTTCCAATAACTATTCGGGTAACTAGCGCATAAAATCAATTAGTTCGAATTGGATATTAGCACGTCAAAAAACCAGGAGGAGCCTCTAAGCACCACTAGCCAATTTCAGTCTGTTAGGATACTTGATTACCAGATTTATATGCACACGATTAAATGATTAACTTAGGATTAATCGTTACTCTACGAACGAAACAGAATCGAAATAATGCATTCTTCAGGTCCGCCATCCGTTAAAAATTATCATATTCAGGTTTTAATGCATGCATTTCCTTTTTCACAAATCAATAGTTATGAAACTGGACAGATAAAAGTATTGGAATGAGTCAAAGAACTAATAAATTTTTTATCTTGATAAACCTGTGCACTCAGTGACTTGAACTTAAAAGAGTCACGACAACAACATGTCGTATTCGTAAGCAATACGAAGGGACTCAGAATTGAGTCACGAAAAAGATACGAGAATAGTAAAATAATTTGTGGAACAAAATTCTCTCAAACAACTCTGATAATAGATGCCATTATGGACGAATATTTCCCAGGATGTTCAGGGCTATTCCTGTCATTATATTAAATCAGTTAATTGAAAATATCGTGAAATCATTATGGTTACACCTACTACCAAAATTTGCAAAAACATTTACACGTTTTAAGTTTTAAATACAGTGATTCTCTTTTCGAAAAAATGAAATTTTGGTGAGACCATGACAACTTCCCATGGTTAATGGACTAGTCGATGAAAAGAATTTGCGACATTAGTACCACAAAGTCAGTGCCTTCTTACCACACAATTACGAGGGACTACGTCACCACGTGCATCAGGGCTTCTATCAAGCATGAATGTCAAATTTCATTCTTAAATGGTAAATTTTGTCTCACATGTCAAACGCGGATAATACGAGTATAAAAACATTAAATATACTTTTATTAGCTTTGGGCACATGAAGCAAAATGTACAGACCACTGTTTCAGGACGTGAAGTTCTTAGGATTTTCAAAATATTTTGGAGCATGCTTTACAGCGGCCTAAAGTATTACAGAGTGATTTTTGCTTCCCGTAACCTTGAACTTTTAACTAACACGATTAAAGGGAAACTGGTATGGCATTGCCTAATTTCGGGGAAGAAGCTTTATGCAGACCTTTTCATAATTTTCTTAGACCTAAGCCAACGAATTTATCATCTACGATCTTATCTAGGACTATTAGATATTCAGAGATTCATAGTACAACCTCAAGATCTCTAAAATTTAAATATGTTCCAAATTAAATAAAATGCTGGCGTCAACTCTTCCAACCCCCCCCCCTATAATGGCGATAACATCCAAGATGAACCACTAAAGCCTCGCAGAAACGCAGTTTGAATCGTTATGGCCCAACATTGCATTGAGAGGTAGAAACACAAGGATAAAATAAGAGCAATGGTCTACACTACTGCCAGAGTTTAGTACTAACTCTGCCCTCGCACGATCCATAACCATAACAAACTCAGATAATTTGAAACTTGACTCGAACATATCCATTATTGCGGGATGTAGAGAGGCATGCATATGTTTTAGTGTACGCGTGTTTAGGTACGGGCAAATGTATAATTCTATTAGCGGTTATGCCCAGCTTCGACGGAACAATTTATTCCGTAGAGCTGTAACTGGATTTAATTCGAATAAGGCATAGGCCTTGTTATGCACGAGGGCAGTATGTGCCTGTCTCGTATGTAAGTAGTTTCTTCATCACGGTGTCGCCTGTGGGTACGCGATTTAGCAGATGCTTTGGCTAAGTGAAATATAATTTTTCCAGGCATAATACACACTGAATTAGAAAAAAACGAGCTGGTGCACTTTAATAGTTAACTCAAAAAATAATTCAAGGTCATTTAATTTCGCAGTAGCAATGTGTCTCTCCATCTCTTTCCCTTTGGTGCAAGGATTTTTTTTCCTTTTTTGGCGTTCTTCCTCGGCATTGCCCGGAGGGCTGCTTGTACCGAAAAAAGTGATGCACTTTGAAGTAATTAACCAAGACTATCGAATTTTGCAGCAGCTTTTTATAATGTGCGAAGCTTCTGCTCAGCTGTAGACATAGATCATAATGTACGTTTGTAAATGATAAAATAGCAAGAGAAAGAATGAAATCGTATTATTGCCGCTCCTCATTGAAGTGATCGAATTGAAATATTAATTCTTTGGGAAACGTGTTTCCATCAGTGAGTGAAAATGTTTTTTATCGAATTTTTTTATCTCAAAAATTTCCAGAAAAGAGCATCCAAATTGGACTTGGCCTACGTTACTTGGTGAATTTTTACCCTATTCATGCAAAAAATGAAAGCCTTAAATCTTTACCGCCCTGGCGTAATGTGTCACCAAACAAACCAACAAATTTATTTTCAGATTTATATTTTAATAAGTTTTATGTGCAAGCGAATATTGACGCATAAAAGACCGGTGACCCATCACCCCGCTACACTTCCTGGCGGGGTATTGTGCAGATGTACGAGAAGTTAAAATGGAAATCCCACTTTACCTCCATATATAACTAAATGACGATCGCCGCCTCAATCATATGATCGACCGCCCCAAGCGGTGCTACCACGTTGACCACATGCTCTCGACCGGGAATCGGATGAGGGTACAAAAGGCGGGTGAGGGCAAAAAAAAAAACAAATTCCAACGGAAGAGGGGCTTTCTTAAGTCTTCCGATTGCCGAACTACCATCCGGCGGACGAGAAGGTTTCTGGCCCGAAAAGGTTTTGAGACTTGGACTAAAGCACATTACGGCGTCAGAAAACTTAATTATCATTTCCTCAGGAGATTTGTTGGAAACTGCGTAAATTGTAATACTTCAAATAACGTATAACAGCGATCGGTGAGTTTAATTGGGCGAGGAAAAAATACGATCTGCCTTCATAAAGTACTCGGTGTCTCTTTCTGTGTGTAATAAATTAATAGTTGTAGCGTACAGTACACAGGGTTTGCATGGCTACCGCTAGAATGAGTAGAGTTTTCAATGCTTAAAATGACGTCCTTTAGATTACAAGAGCAGCGCGATCTTCGTCTTCTCCACTCGCGTGGTTTAACGCCCATCGAAATTCGACGTCAATTGAGTGAGGCATGCGATGATGCTGTGCTGGATGTTAAAAATGCGCTTTCTTGGGCGCGACAGTTCGGCGAAGGACGAACGTTGCGTGATAACTAACCCAAGAAGCCTCAGCCAAGGACCATTAGCAATTTTCCGGTGGGCAGAAGGGAATCTACAAAAAAAATCTCGGCGTCTATGGAATCATGCTGCACACGCAGTGAAAAATAAGTACGTCTATAGGGAGATTATGTTGAGTAACAGCATAAGTTTCAACTTTCTGGTGAAGTATTTTCTCAGAATAAATTAGGGCAACCTTGAAACTCGTATTTCTGCGATCCTAGTTCTCTTTAGAGTGCGACGAGCGAAATATTTGCCATTTCACGGTTTTGACCGCTCATGTTAAGACTCAAGTATCAGTGTGACAGGGTGACAATTCATTTCATGGGCTTCCATTCTCGATGATTTCAATTCAACAAATTTGGCCCCTTCCTCCATTTTTTATTAAATTAAGCAATTGCCGACTTACACGCGATTTTTCCGACAGCGGCAACCTTTAAATGAAAGCCAGAGATGAGCATGGAGGGCTCTCAAGGGTTCCCTCCACGTGTTCGAGGGTAGGAGAAAGGCAGGAGGGAGAACAGGTGGAGAAAGGCATGAAAGGACCAAATAAAACTGAGGGTGCATTAGAGCATGACGTTAGGGACCCGTAGGTAGACCCCTCCCAAGGTCGGAGCGAAGAGCGCTGTGGGAGCACAAGCGAACGATTGCCGTTGCCTGGTGCGGGGCAAGTAGCGATGAGACATTTTTCAAAAGAACGAAATCTAAAGGCTACAGGGAAGTAACGCTATTTTACAAGCAAACTGGCAAGGACGGCGGAAAATCGATTCCTCTCCCTCCTGAGTAATCGAATAATTTTTACTTAGAAAATGATCTGCTGCCGAGTGGCTTCTTGTATTAAGCACTAGTATATACAGGTAAATTAGAATTCACGCAATGGTCCGCATGTACGGCGATCCTTCAGTAAGTTAAGTGTTCTCATTTAAAAACTATTCAATGAATCTTGACCATTTTTTCCGGGGTGGGGGTTAGTTAGTTGGTTGGGATGTGCTCTGGTCATGTGTTCCATTATTTTATGTCAACAAAACCTCTTAATTCTCAGTTCACCATGGAAAGTCCAGTGGACTGAGATGTGTATCTGAGACTGAGACCTGATATGGTATATATGGACTGAGTCCTGTATATATACACACATACTACGTAACCACACGTAAATAAACCTTTAAATTAAATAAAAGAAGCAAATAAACTTCCCGTTGCCACATTTTATTTTACAAGAATTGTGTAGTAAACAACACAAACATCTCACTTCTGGCTCTCGAATGAATACCGTTCCCGTGATCATTTCCTCAACCATTATCATCACAATGGAAAAGTATGTGGTGACCATAAAAAATACCTAAGTGTCATATTAGTAATATTTAGTGAAAATACTTTAGACGGTGAAACAGAAATATCGTTGCTTACCATTCGACTTTTTCCATTTATTAACTATTTGTATTTAAATTAAGACTCATTTATAAAGCGAACGATTTATATTTTGGAGTTATATTCAAATCACATCCACATCCACAAAATACCCCACAAGCCGCCGCGGGGGCGTGTGGAGGGGGGGGTGTATCACGGGATATACTCATGCATTACGAATGGCAAACTTCTAAACAACTGCTACAAAACTGATAAGACCGCATGGGACCCATTAGCTCGACGAATGCCTGGTCGAGCGGCTGTTTCCCATAAAAAAATGAAAAGGAAAAGCATTCCTCCGCTGATTCGTCACACATGGAAAATTCAGTCATTCAAAATTAAATGACCGAGTCTACAACAAGTATTGCGACGTCTTCCGAGTAGCAATATCTACTCTCCCGTCACTGCACCCATTAAGAATTCTTGGCTCTGAGAACGAGGGGCAGGAGGCGAAATAATGCATAATCAGCGTTGCGCGGTAAGGAAAGAGAACAGGCGAGTGACTCCCTTAGCGAGAACTTCCTCTAGTGCATGAAATAATGAACATTTTATGATTTCAAAAACCCTCTTTCTGGATTTCTCTTCCCAGCTCTTCTACTTTCGAGTCCATTAAACCGAGAGCACGAATGCACAAACATTCAGTGGTTCTGTTCGAAGGGGCTCGATGGAAGATGCCACAGAAATATGCACTAAATTGAAAAACGGTGGAATCCTATACACAGGCAAATCTAATGTTCGGTTATCGGTGTTCAAATTTATTATTCCATCTACTTTTAATACCGTATGGCCTAACTAAAAATAATATAAAAGAAAATAAAGCTCGTTAAAGTTGTGCATCACAGTAAGTACATATATTAGCACACCGTTGGTTCAGGATACACCCTGCGAAAACAATATTCATTTATATCGCGCTCACATAAAAAGGCAAGTGAATTGCAGATCCTGCATCGATATCAGCTTAACTTTCACTGGTTGCGAAATAGAAACATTGAATTTCAACTAACATTTTTTGCATCTTTGAAATACTCTTGGATACCCAGCCAAATACCACGTACCGAAGAAAATGTGTTTTTTTAACAACATCGAACGTAAGATTCTACAGCAATTTAAAAGCAAAAAAAAATACTCGAAAAGTAAAAAAGTGAATTTTAGAATTCGAAAGGGTTTATAATTCACCAGAAGTGGGCTGAACTATCTTGTTTAGCCCACTTCAATGACATACTGTATACTCTCCGGATATGCCTATGTTTCAATCTTACCAGAAGCACACACGCAAATAATATGTACGAGCTCAAGAGAAGACCTATTCACAATTAAAATCGATCATTTTACTTAAATGCAACAATTAATACTTTAAACGACCTGACACGCGCTCGCGGGAAGGAAGTCAATACAATCAACACATCCCAGACGCAAAATGAGATCTCAACCGACCTACAGAGAAGGAAAGGAAGAAAAAAACTATTAGGGAAATTCGGTCAAGTTTTCCTTCTTCGCCATCCTCGCGTGGCGCCGGGAGAAGGGGTGACGACTTCGGTATTGAACAAGGCGCTCGACTGTGGACTCGCAAACGCCTTATTCACGAGTTGGGAAATCTTTCCCGCCCTTCTCTTCCCTTTCCTTGTTTTGCAGTCGGTGCGAGGATGGAGAGCGCGCTCGCTCCACTGCAAAAGTATCTAGTTCCAACTGGGACAGGTGCTCGATCAATTAGGTTCGCCCATTGGGGTAGCCAGGAGAACATGAAGAGTTGTCGCTCAACGATCAGACCTCTCCCCGCTCTTCTACGAAATTTACCATGGGAGAAAACGGTTTAGAATGCTCCATCTTGAAAGAGATACCCTAAACGCATTCGTTGCATCGAGTGCTGCACTGCAAGTGTTCTCCAAGCAAAACCCGAAGTGCGGACCGGGAGGCATATGAAAAAGCTCCGAAATTAAACAACGGCCCTAACAGTAGGGAGTCCCTATGCTAGCGATCGCACCACCCCAATCATTTTTCTCTCCCCTTCCCTTAATCAAATGTATATCTAAATAACAAGAGTTTACACCAGAACGTTCCACGATTACTCAATAATATGTTTTTTTTTTAATTCTTGGATCCCCACATCCACCAACAAATAAATGGCGCTGAATGTAAAATATCCTGAAGAGGTTTGACAGTAGAAAGGAAACAGTTCCCATTCCATTTATTTGCCGGAAATCGTGAAATCTAAAAGGCATGCAACGTTCCCCTTATCTGTACGCCCCCATCATCAAGAAAAAACATAACAGGATGCTACTGCGCCGCGTAATCTCACGGCACGGCGATTACTTATGTATTCCATTCTTTAAAAATCGAATAATAAGCTTGAGTTTGCATGCTAAAGATCTCAAACATGATTCGAAACAACGAACTTTCATCATCTGATATACTATTTAGACCATTAGACTTTACCCAGCGGCATTAAAATTACGTTTCGCTCCCTTTAGTAGCAATAGAAAGGAAAACTCGAAAACAAGGAGTTAAAGTTAAACTGGCATTAACATACTTGAAAAAAGACGGATAAGCACAAAACTTTATAAGATTGAAGAACGCGAACAAGATTTCACGGAGTGATGAAAATGGTTTAACAGCTTTCGAATAAAACACAAGATTCAAATAAGGCCGTCAGCAATAGCTTGATTCATACATATGGTTCACAAAGCTTTGCCCCATATAAAAATTACACACAATCTTAATATAATTCGGTTATACATCTCACCCTCACGTTCGTCCCAGGTCTAAAAAGATCCTAGCAGATTTAGTATCAAGAGTGGACAATTATGCTGACATATTTTCACGGCATTAAAAATGTTCATCGCCCTTCAAAAAGGAAAAGGGTATTTCTTCCCCGGTTAAACGTTTCTGGATCTGATTCTTTCACAAGTGATTGCCCGAATATAATGATAGTAGCGAATCCTGGGAAGCAACTGCTCCCAATAACAATGTCGCCAAGGCTACCAATGCACTAGACGCATTCTACTCGTACTCTTAATTATGATAACTCCAAAATGTTCTTAGCCCTAGATCAAATCGTACACCTATTACATCCTAGATTCATGTCTAAACCACTTTAAAACTGCTTGAGTCCAAAAAAGGAAAATAACAAAAGTCAAATTTCTGAAAAAATTGCCTTTTTCAATTCAAAATGTACTTTTCAGTTATAAAGCAAAATAATGTCATGCATTTTCATGCTTTACCTTCAACGAAATGCTTTTACCCGGCCGCAAGCATAAACTTTTATGGCCATTTTACCAGCATCCAATGCATTTCCTGCCCTTTTCTCTCGAGCAAAATACAGAACGTCCTGCACAGAAATATATCTTTATCGATTTCGCTTTGCCAGAGATGGTCCTATTCTCACATTTCAAAATAAGCATACATATTTTCTAAAAGGGCTCCCTAGGGCGGCATTGTTCTTGATTTTCAGTTTCGTGTAATACTCGCTCAAATTTCCTTCAAAGCTTTTCAGTGACGTGCGTTGCATGCCTGCACAATGTTTTATACCTATGCAATGCATTAGAATGAATTCATTATAGCACAGAAATATCGCAACGACCACCACTGGGTTTTTCTTCTTTGTGGTTCAAAGAATTTTAAAAAATCGAATGGCATTCTGATTTCGTTATGGAATTCGTAAACTTCTGAGGTTTTAAAAACCATAATCGACTTCTCCGTAAGTTTTGGATAATTACATTACATTTTCAGTCAACTATTGAGAACTATTAAACAACTATTAAAGTAAGAATGGATTCAGCAGCTATTTTTCGAAAAGGAACCCCGTCGAATGTATTCTTTATTTTTTTATAGTACTCCCAAAGTTTGGGTAACATCCTCTTTTTAATTCCTCCTAACGATACTAGCTTGGTCAGTTTTTCGTAGATGGCTGATATGAAAGTTTGTAGTAGCAAATAATAACAACTGGCTCAAAGCCATATACATGCTGTATATATATCTTCTGGCTTCTTAACATGAATTTCTGAGAATATACAGTCGATTGTCTATCTTAATTTCCTAAACATAGGGTT
This sequence comes from Hetaerina americana, assembly GCF_022747635.1. Taxonomy (NCBI): domain Eukaryota; kingdom Metazoa; phylum Arthropoda; class Insecta; order Odonata; family Calopterygidae; genus Hetaerina; species Hetaerina americana. The sequence continues at coordinate 69,057,563 of NW_027286763.1, forward strand.
CCTAAACATTACTGATACGTTTAGACGTGACGAATGAGAATCACAATTTTAAATGTTTATCGCGCTTAATAGGTAGGTACATTTTGCATGGGTAAAACGTAAGTGTTTCACCGATTTTTATAGACACTTAAGTTAAATTAGCCGGCCAACTACTATTAATCTTCTCTACACTGAGTTTGTACATGCCTTACACTGGGCAGAATGGACCTCCTTCGACGATCGAGTAAGGTACCTAACAAGTGAGATCGCTGCGTAGATTTTCGCGTTCGCGTAGATTTTTTTGTTGTTTGAAGCCGACAACAGTTTCGCCGAAGTTTCATTCGCCAAGCATCCGTTTCATTCAGGTCTTCGACCTGAAGACGCCGGATGAAACTTCGGCGAAACTGTTGTCGGCTTCAAACAACAACGCGGTGAAAACCCGGACATGCAGAATTCTTCAAGTGAGATCGCGTTCAAAAAATTGCAGACAGTAATGGAAAAGCTGCTCAATTTGAAAGGAAGACAACGCCCATTAGACAGCAAAGAAACCGTACGTCCTAAACCTGCCCATCATGCTTTTCAAGATCGAGTCATCAATTTGTCAAATCACCAATTCAAGGCACAAGAACTAAAAATGCAAGAAAAAGGTCAAAAATTATTGCCCGTGCATTCAAAATGGCGAGAAGGAATTAATAGATATGACGATAGATTGTGAAGTTGCTAAAATGACGGAGCACCATATGATGAAGTGTCTTTGCTCATAACCTTAGCGCATTTTTTAAGAGGGGAGAAAATACCCCAGCGAAAACCCCACTCATTCAACCTTAATATAAGATAATCATATTCAAGTGATAATTAAAGACCCCACAGTTAAATTCCAGAAAGAGTACAAATCCGTGATTTGCAACCCCAAGAACATTCCAGCTACCCTCAAACCTGAAGAAAAGAGGAAGTGATAGAGATGTGTCCCGTGGCTCCCATGTTTTACGGCATGCCCGACATTTACAAACCATCCACCCCCATACGCTGTGGTTCCTGGCATCGGCTCCCCAGTGTATTCACTAGCCAGGATGATCAAGCACAAATTTAAAAAACAATAAAAGTTTCGTGCCACATACAGCACTCAAAATTCAACAGAACTTGCCAAAGCGTTAAATAAACCCCACCAAAAAGGTCCTTCCTAGGGTCGTTCGGCATCGGATCTCTTAACAGGTGTCCCCACAAGGAAAGCAATGAACCGCGCAAGCGACGGACATTGGTCAAAAGTCCCCAAAACCTGGCCAAATCGAGCAAAATGAAATCCCTCTATACGGTGTTTTGACCATTAAATTGGCTAAAGTAACGGTTCCTGAAAATGGATCCGCCGCAGGTTGGCATGAACTTGCGCCTCTGCCGTTCTATTCAAATCGAAATTGACCTCCGCGCAGGTAACAAGTGCATGGCGCGTAGATGCAGAAGTGCGAAGTTCACTAAAAATCGCTGCCACACCTTCCTAAACGGCGGCATTTTATTTTGAAAAATAAAATCGCCAGATGACGGTGTTTTTGATTTCATAGATTATAATTTTAATTTGTATTACTTTCTTAATAAATTAACAACAAAAAGTATATTGATTTCGAGCTGAAAAAGACGTTGGACCTCGAAAACAATCGAAAATCCCAAATAATTCCGATACAATCTTGTACATGCATTGTATAAAATTGTTCACAATTCATTTAGCTTTAATATAGTAAAAACATAAATTAATATTTTTATAATAGTTTAGTTATAGCACCAAATTATTTAAGTTTTGTGCCACGAACCGAGTGCGCGGCTGTAAGCGGTCTCTCAATTTATTTCTCTGGCCCTATCGATAACTATTATTCTGGGCTTACTAGCTACTAATATAGACCGTTAGAAACCATTATACAATATATTTTTATTATTGATTGCAGTTACTGTCACCTGTGATGATAATGGCGCTGTTGGCATGTCCAGATTAAAGATGATGAAGTTTCGAATTATCCCATTTAAATTGAAAACTTACAATATGGTATATCTCATTTGCATGCACTAGTTACAATATATGAATGTTTGTTGCATTTATCATACACATTACCAGTGCATAAGTGGCAGGTCGAACAGAAAGTAGCTGATTATGAGGTTGTTATCGCTAACAGCGGTCGATCCAAGATCGCTTCCAGATTGAAATGGGTTTGAAGGTCGACAAACCGAAAGCCGGTCCTGAAAACAGCAATGATGGGAACACTGCTAGTCGGTTTTTCGAGGACCCTACCAAAATATCATCATTACGTTAAATGAGGATCTAATACGAAGATTCTGCATAGTGCTAGAGGCCTTGTGTTGTGGATTACATATAGACTACGAGAAGATTCATGTATTTGCAATTGAAAGCGCCCACAATTATACGGGACTATACGGTTGGTATTATATGTCCAAAACAGTACACAAGGTGCATATGCACGGCAGGGACCCTATGGAACATGCTGTGTTGCCAATCAGGTATCTTTCGGAAGAAGTGCAGGAGGTAACCAACACATACGTCCAAAAGAGCACATCGATGGAATAGGGGCAGAGCAACGTAAGCCTGGGGGCCTAAAATGTACTTGGATTAAAGCTTCCAATGGCGAAAAAAGGGCAAGAATTTTTTTAGCAAACTTTTCTTCGATTTTTTTTATGTCACCCATTACAATATATATATTTCTTATTAAACACAAAAAGTTCAGTAATTCTGTCAAATTTGCATAAAAAATCGAATGAATTGGCAAGGATTTTCTTTGCAATATTCACAACGGATTCATGATCAAAACGATACAACGGAACGCCGCAAATTATTAAGTTTAATCAAAAGAGACGGGATATTTTAGGGAGACAAACATTTTAAATTATAAATAGATTGAAATCTTTTCATTCCCACACTTTCGTGCCGTTTTTTCGTTGAAAGAAACATAAGAAGGGCATTTGGCTGTTTACATCTCATATTTAGAATTGCAATCATCTCGTAGTGACACTGAAATCCTGGCCAAAGCCCACCACCCGACAAGTGAACTCGTCATTCGACTCCGGAGGCCAAACCGAGTAGTGGCATCCTTCCACCCATCCCTTCCGACGTGGGCGATTGCATTCCCGCCAGCTTCGGTCTGAGACTATTGGGTGAGAGTACGGGATTGGTGAGGAGGACTATGACGAGCTGACCAAATCGCGAGGCAGGACACGGCCAACTTGCCGTTTATGGTGCGTCGTCCCCCAAGATGGGCACTTTCCGTCCCTTTGGTTGAGAGGTCGGCGGCGACGGGGGAGGGAGGGAGAAAGGTGGAGAGGGAGGGATATGGGGGAAGGAGAGAGATGGAGAGGAATGGAGATGGGGGGAGGAGTGAATGGGTGGGAAAGTTCGAGGGAGGGGAAGGAATGCGACATGAAGGTGTCCGAGTGGGGGGAGGGCGAGACGAGGTGGGCGTAGCCCTGCGGTGAAGCAGTAGCGTGAGGGAATGGAAGCAGTAAGACAATCGTCGTGAGAATGAATAACACCCCCGACCATTCCGCCCGAGGACGACAGCGTGGGAGAGCGGGCCTAGCTAATGAGAGAACCGAGCTCGTTGCCCCGTAACGCGGGTGAGAGAATAAAAAAAGTAATGCAATGACGGGGGCTGCTTCGAGACCCTCGTGATCCTTCGGCATTACTCGACACAGCGAAGTTCCGCGGCGGGTGGGGTCGTTGACGGAATCTCGAGTGAGACAAAGAGAAGGAAAAACCTCCTTCCTCCAGGAGAGAGGGCCAAGTGAATCGTTGAATGATTTTCCAAAACGCCGCTGTTTCATGACGGTACAGCAGTCGCTATTTCTTGTTTAAGTTAAAACAACGCTCAACTTCCGCTCAAAATACCCATTTCCTCTTTTCTTGCCCTTTTCCATAAGTCAACCAATAATGGCGTGAAGAATAAGAATACAAAGACAGTTTTTTCTGGGTATTCTCAAAATTGTCAGTACATTTATTCTTCACGCCACTTTCCAATTTGATATACACACGTATATGTAAGGTAAGTTTTGGATTTGCAGTCTATAAAATGGTACAACGATACCTTTCCTTACCTCTCCTAGCAAAACACAACGTGTCATCGGAAAACTACAACAAGCCCCTTTTCGATTCCGCATACTTCTTTCCTCTCTTTATTCTGTCCATCATGTCTATCCCATTCCTATCTCTTCCTCGTTTGCTTAATGCCATTTCATCTATTAGTCTTAAAACATCCCTTTCCCAATCAAAACGATTTGAATATACATACATATATATATATATATATATAGTCAGCAGTCAGTGAGCAGTCATTGAGCAGTCATTACTTCTATATCTTCAGAGGAAGACGGATTGTTTCCGTCGAAATATCAAGAAATAACGTGTGAGTGTTCTTCTTTTTTTGTGTTTCTATATTGTGTGTTACTGTGTATTGTACTATATATATATATATATATATATATATATATATATATATATATATATATATACACATATATATAATATATTATATATATATATTTTATATATATATATTATATATATTATATATATATATATATACATATATATATATAATATATTATATATATACATATATATATATAATATATTATATATATATTATATATATATATAAAATATATTATATATATTTTATATATATATTATATATATATATATATATATATATATATATATATATATATATATATATATATATATATATATATATATATATATATATAACCTGCCTCCTTTGATTTTCCACCAGCAACCTCCTCTCTCGCCCACCATTCTTAGCACTTCTTTATTGTTTTTCTTTCTGTCCATTTCACATTTTCCATCCTTCTTCACACATACACACATTTCAAAAGAGTCGATTCTATGCCCATCACCTAGCTTCAATGGCAGTTTCCCAGTGTATAAAACCATGAGCCATGTCAAAGTTTTAATGAGCCTTTCCTTAATATCCGTTCTCAACCTCTTCCTCATTATTTCCCTCCGTGTAAAAGCTTCTTTGCCCAATGCAATCCTTCTTATGCCCCAACTGTAGTTACCATTTTGGTCCATAACCCTTCAGAGACAGGTTAACTTCCACTTGCTCTAACATATGAATTTCTATTTTAATATTTAACTTAGCAACCTCTCCCTCGAAAGCCTCAAAACAGTTGTTTCGATTACATTGACTCGCATTCGATACTTATCGCAGAGGATTTGCAATGCGCTCAACAATACCTGCAAACCCTTGGCTGAATGGTTTCTTAAACCTTGATCATCCGAAAATCTAAATTATTTTATGAATTCACCACCGAATTTCATTCTCATTTCCAGTTCTTCCCATGCCTCTTTCACAAATTCGTTAAGATATACGTTAAAAAGCATGACTGATAATGAACACACACACATTGACCCTCTTCCCCAATCCACCCCTAATTTCTGCAACACATTCATTAATTCTACAAAACTCACACGAACGCCTTCTCAAAATCTACGAAATATACAAAAATACATCCCGATTGCATTCTATGATCCTCTCGATTTGTGACACTACCGCTATGGGATCGCGCGTGCTTCTCCGCTATGAGAACCCAAACTGATCATCCCCTAAGTAATTATTTGCCATCTTCTCTGTCCTCTTATTATTGATCCTGAGCATCAATTGAGCTGTGTGCGAAATCAAGCATTGTTCTATATCCCTCTCATATGGCCGCCTTTCTCTCTTTTGAAAAAGGAACTGAGATGACGAAATCTTCTGGCAAAGTTCCTTTTTCATTAAAGCTACAAATGTGTCCATAGAAACTCATCTTCCACATTTTCCTAAAGCCTGGAGTAGTTCCGCAGGATGTTTGTCTACCCCCATAGCTTTATTTGATTTCAGTTCCCTTAATGACCTTTTTATCAAACTATCAAGTATATCTGTACCTAAGCTGTCCTCATCTATCTCATATCCTCTTTCTACGCATAATAGCCGGCTTCATGTTTTTTTAACATATATTTCCTCTATAAATTCCTTCCATTTCCCTTAAATCTTCCTTGGTTTAATTAATATTTTCCTAACTTAAACAGGGCGAGTCATAATGGATTCACCAGTTTTAAAAAATCACTGAAGAGCGCGCAGGTGAATTAGCGGAGTGGGAGTAGTGGCGTTAGCTGGGGGGAGCATTTTTAATTATTTTAACTTTATCCGACCGCACTAGAGGGGAAAGGTATTTTGGGTAAAAAGTAGTCTGATGTGTAATCACCCCCTGTACAGTATATAGGTGTAGTATAGTTTCCAGGCAAAGAATTCAGAAAAATTGAATAATAAAATGAATCAAGGAGATACATGCACCTGCCTATGACTGTGTTGGACGAGGTGAGATAATAACGAGGAAAACAATACATACTGAGTAATCTATAGCTTAGGAAAGAAGCTTAAGGCAGAAGTTGCAGTTATTGCCAAGAGAATAAAAGATTAACTTATGAGGTAAAAGAGGTAGACGGATTACAAGGAAGCGTGAGTAATGTCTCAGGAAATATGACTACAGAGCTAAATACGAGTATCACGTATGAAAGAATCCATTAGTGTATATAAAACATTCGGCCGGATTTTCGAAAACGGGAATGAAAATGGCAATAAAAAAACGAGTTTAAGGAAGAATCGCCCGAAATTCGGAGGGAACGGTTGACTAGAGCCCGTTAGAATAAAGCTTTGAATTTAGCTTTTTGAATTGCTGTCGGAGTGGTTGCGTTTGATTTTTTTAGGGATGTGAGGAGCGCAGGGCATATAACCGTGGACAACTTGTGAAATTATCAAGATAATAATAACGACACAAGTTGCCTAAACCATGGTCTTTGAAGTTGGATATACAGGGTAAAAATTTAAAGATTTTTATTATCCTTCATTATCAAAAACGATTTTTTGAATCGATCAGTGATAGGATCTATTTCTCTTTAATCCTGTTGGTTCAATAAACCAACGTAATTTGGAGCCATGATAATTACCTCGGTGTCTCAAGTAAACGTACGTAGTTGCTTGAACATATCTAAAAGTCTTCGCAAAATTTTCGAATTGATTGCCTCTCTTTATCTTTTAACCATCCCAATTGGCTTTTAACTATGATAATTCTATTCGAAGAGACTCAACAAAAGTTGATAATAACCATTTGACTGGTATCGACCACTGCAAGAAAATAGTTCGCTATAAGAAGACGCATATGCCGTAATTTTCAATACCTTGACAGAAAGTTCCCGCGGTAGCATAACTAACTTTAAATAACTGTAATTTCTAAGAAACTGTGGGAGGTGCCGCGACAGTAACTTTAAACGGAGTCGACTGTAAGTTGTTTAGTTCTGAAGAATCCAGAATAGCAGCCAACTTTTGCGACAGCTCGCGAACTTCATTTCTCCGTTATCAATAGGTTACCCTTTAAATTGGAGAGAGATAACTTGGACAATATACCTTGGACATAAAACCCAGAGTTACTAGTCAAGTTAACATAATTCAATATTAGGCAAAAAATCTGGTAACTCAAGCAACATTCAATAACACACCAGATAGCCCATAGAAAGTGGACGAGACCGCCACACCGGTGCCGAGTGGAATCCGCCACACCGGACAGGCAAAAAAAAACAGGTCACCAACCGACCACCAAGCACATTATACAGGGTAACTTGTATCTATAGGGATGTCAGTGTCATGAGAGTGGGTGATTGCGATTATAAACAAGATAAGTAAACACCCAAATGCCCTTCTTATGTGACTTTCAACGAAAAAAAGGCATGAAAGCGCGGAAATAAAAACATTTCAATCTATATATAATTAAAAATGTTTTTGTTTTTTATATTGAATAAACTTAATAATTTGAGGCGTCACGTTATATCATTTTACTGCATGAATGAAATATATTAAGTGAAGTCACAAAACAACGGTGAACTTAACTATTTTATTTTTTCATGAGATCTCTTTCGATTAAACGCAGCCATAGATTCATTCGGCAATACAAGAAGAAGTTCTTGTACCCCTCCAAGCCACCGTTAGGATTTGCGGCAAGGGGTGATTAAATATCAGGCACGTAGAATAAAAAATTAAGCCAAAATAACACGACGGCTCTCAAAGTTAACACTTCCAGAACGACAGCTAGCACTTCAATACAGTGTGGAATATTAATGACGTGGAAATTATACATATATATATAATTAATTAATATATATATATGTATAATAAATAAATATATGTATATATATTTATTTATTACGTCATTATTATTCCACACTGTATTCAAGTGCTAGCTGTCGTTCTGGAAGGGTTAACTCTATATATAGTATATATAGTATATATATATATATATATACACATTCAAACACGAAATCCCGCCAAACGGCGAATAAATACTCATATATATATATATATATATATATATATATATATATATATATATATATATATATATATATATATATGGGTCGCGGTAGTCCAGGGGGTAGAGCGTTGGACTACTGATCGGAAGGTCCCGGGTTCGATTCCCGGGCAAGGCACTCTGGGCACCTGCAGCTCCACCAAGCTAAAGTGATTTCTCGGGTACCAGGTCTTCCTGGGAAACCATAACCGGCACAGGGAAAGGAACTGGCCCCCTACCTTGACGTGTGAATTTCACACGCCGTCGGGCTTAGTATTGGGTGGACTCACTTACCAAACCGACCTTCGGGTTGATTACTGTGTGTATATATATATATATACACACACATATATATATATATATATATATATGCACATACACATATATATGTGTATGCACATATGTATATATATATAAATATACACATATATATATAAACATACATATATATATATATATATATATATATATATATATATATATATATATATATACACATAACACATATATATACAGGGTTCGTCCGGAAAATAAGTGTACTGATTTTTTCCCGCCGCTCCAGGCGCGCCCAGCACCGCTCTGACGGGCTGCGATTGGAGGGGGGTATGTTGGCAAGCGACGCTGAAAAAGGCAGTCGGCTCTGAGCTGTGGCGTAGTGAGGAGCTCTGTTAACGCGAACCTCCACGCTCGACCCACGTCACGGAACGCGATGCCGAAGTTTTTGGAGCAGCGTTATTCCATCAAATTTGCGGTAAAGCTTGGGAAATCGTCTACCGAAACTGTCGGTATGATTTACCAGGCTTACGGGGAGTCAGCCATGTCCAGAAACATGATCTTTCGGTGGCACAAGATGTTCGTGGAGGGCAGAGAAGAGGTCGACGACGAACCACGGCCTGGACGCCCATCAACGACACTCACCGACGAAAATGTGCGAAAAGTTCGCGATGTACTGAACTCTGATCGTCGTCTTAGTGTTCGGATGATAGCAGAGCAGTGTAATGTGCCAAAAACAATAGTGCACGAGATTATTAGGCACCAATTACAGATGCGAAAAATTTGTGCAAAGTTGGTGCCGAAAGTGCTCAGTGATGATCAAAGACTCAATCGTTTGGAAATCGCGACACAACTTGCGGATCACTGCAAAAATGATCCATATTTTTTAGAGAATGTTGTTTCGGGTGACGAGACGTGGATCTTTGAGTACGACCCGGAGTCGAAGAGACAAAATGCGGAGTGGCACACCCCATCATCACCCCGTCAAAAGAAAGCTCGCATGAGCAAATCTCGGATCAAGGCGATGCTCATTGTCTTTTTTGACAAAAGGGGAGTCGTCCACTACGAATTTGTACCTGAACGACAAACTGTAAATGCTGCATTTTACGTCCAAGTGCTCGACAGGCTTCGAAAACGAGTCGCCCGCGTCCGGCCAGCGATCAAAAACATCTGGCGGCTGCATCACGACAATGCGCCGTCTCACACCGCGCTTGTCGTGTCGGACTTCTTGGCCAAGCACGGTGTGGCAACGCTGCCGCACCCGCCCTACAGCCCGGACTTGGCACCTCCGGACTTCTTTCTGTTCCCGAAGATAAGGAGGAGTTTGAAAGGAACGCGATACGGGACTTTGGACGCCGTCAAAGAGGCCGTGACGACGTGTCTTCGAGAGGTTCCCGATGATGCCTTCGCGGGAGCGTTCCAGGAATGGGAACGCCGCTGGAACAAGTGTATCGACTCACAAGGGTCCTATTTTGAGGAATATTAGCTTAAGATATGTAAAAGTGCAATAAATTTTTTTTCCTGAGCTCAGTACACTTATTTTCCGGACGAACCCTGTGTGTGTGTGTGTGTGTGTATATATATATATATATATATATATATATATATATATATATATATATATATATATATATATATATACATATATATATATATATATACATATATATATATATATATATATACACACACACAAGTTAAGGACAAGTTAATTTCAAGCCGAAACATTAACGTGAAGAAAACCACTCCCCATCCGTTTGGCACATTTCCGAAATAACATGAGCGGAGTTAACCAACTAGGGCAGTTCTTCGTAAAATCCCGAGAGACGCAGCATTCTTACCCAAAATCAGCGGTCGTTTAATCAAGATGACCTCATCCACGTCTGGTACTATCCCGTGAACACTTCTCGGCTTCCATTCGCTTCACGCATCCAACCTTAACGAAACACTGCGTCTTTATCAATATACACGCGACGCTCACTACAGTCGGTGGGAAATTTTCCAGCAAAGTGAACACGAATATATTCCTCCTAAAAATCATGTGGAACCAAGAGGTGAAACACGAGACAGGAGGAGGGATAACCAATGTCATGAAAAACTACAAGATACGATAATTGCACACATCACTTTGGTCAATCAAATCCGAAAAGAAGCCATTTCGAAATGACTGAGATATTCACCCGAGCCCCAAACGGAAAATTCGAACTCGTGAGCACGAGAGAAGTCTTACTTTTCACGTGCTTCCCTTAAATACGGTTAAGCGAAAGGATAAAGGGAATATAAGTAATCTGGGAATGCAATGCGTTACAGCAACGAGCGGGAAATAACCACAAATGACGTAACTCAAGGAACGAGTTAGAAAACATGATATTTCTAAATTTGTTCATCGAAAAGAAGAAAATACGAACCCAGTTATTCTTAAGATTATGGGAAATAGGTACTTCATAAAATGCAATCGCCCGGGAATATTTAGCATATAGGACCAACTGTGGAATCGCGGGAGTGGACAGATGGGTAAATTATTAATGGTCTAGTTTCAAAACGATGACTCTTTTTATCGGACTCAACAAACTTAGTATGGGACTCAAAAAACTAAGTATCAGACTCAACAAACAAATTCATCGGGCACACCATAATTAGCATGGAAAATATGGATGGCAACATGGCGCAATTTTAACGATTTTACAAAAGGGGTCATTGATTGACTAGTTACTAATAGATGCTAGTATGGAGGAAATAAGAAACAACCAACACTTACCTACCTGGCGCGAATGACGACTCGATGTCTTAAAACACAAAATAATGAAATGTCCTTAACACGATGAGATCACGATCGTCGACTCAGAATGATAAAAGAACAATTTAAAAGTCAATGTTCCTTCAAATAAACCAACTAAATTTTAAACTTACATGGAGAAAGAAGGGGAAACTCAAAACACTACTTATGAAGCGACCATCATAGTTGTGGAAAAGCTCACGGCGCTCGGAGTGGTAAATATTTACCCGATATGAAAAACGATAGCGGGGTGCTTGGCCGAGACATTGAACGGGCATTATTTTCTAAGGAGCAACGAGACTGGAGTAGGTCAAAGTCGCATCGACACTAATTCTTAAGTAGACGAAAAGCCAAACTTCCAAGACCCAAGGAGAGCGTGGGAAATTTTCGCATGGATTATTCCGTAACCTGTATGCAAAACTCCGAAGTCGCGGTTGGGCAACGCCCGGTATGTATTTGTGGGACATGAAAATTCACCCAAAGGAAGGCAGCATCTTCCATCCTTGGGTCTGGAAAAAGAACAATTTCTGTTGGCGCCTCTCCTCTAGCAGCTGATGGTCTGCCGTAAGTTTTAAATGGAATCACACAAGCATGTGACGCCAACACGGCGATGGTCGAGACCTCTGGGCACTTGAATACTTGCTGAGTAGCTTAATTGAAGGAGAAAAGAAGTAACAAGCTACATCCTATCACACTTTCCAAAAGTGATGTCCTGCAATTTCCTTCAGCCGCGAGTACTCCGTAAAACTGAATCAAAATGCTTAATCATGTCTGCCATAACTGTTCACCGGAATGAAATAACTTTTTTATCAGAGGATGAATTTTTAAGAAATTTTACAGTTGAAAAAAGCTACAATCGCATTTTTAACCAAAACAAGCACACAATTATATCTCCCTTGTATTTCGAACTCAAATGCAAAATAAATGAGAGTCTATAATTTATTTAAAATAAATTTAAATGGGGCATGTGTGGCATGGTCCTTTATTGTGCATTCCCACCTTAGTGTTAACATCTGATAATACGAACTGCCTTGTGAACTATGGTCTCATATACTATTTTGTGAATTTTAGATAATTGATTTATAAACAAAATGAAGATATGCATACTAGATATGAAAATTCAAACATTTACACCATAATTAATGGAAAATTTGACCCCAATACCCAAATCAGCCAATCAGAGGAATTCCTATCTGATGACCTCAACACCTGGGGTTTACCATCAAATTTTGGGAAACCAATTGGCAAAAAAGTTAGTGCAATGCTTTTCTGTATATCTATTACATATGCCTGTTAAAATTTAATTGATATAGGAAAAGAATCTTATCAACCATAATATGAATACATGACTTAACATGTGGTACTTCCAGGAATTAAAGGTAAATAATACTTAGAAAAGGAAGATGGCTTCAAGTGTGCTTTGTTAACTAACACTGCCATTGAAAGATAAAAAAATTTAAAGTTGGCGGTTATGTTGGAAGATATTTACATAAAAGTAGCATCAGGAAAACAGATGAGGCATGTATCAGTAAAAATGGGCCCTCATGAAACAATTTGTAAACATATGAAATGATGAAAGCTAATTTTGTTTCAAAAAGATGAATTTTGGTTATGTTGCAGAATCCCGCCAGCACAGACAGCAGGTTCTGGCACACAAGGAAAGAAAACGTCATATGTCTGACTGTCAGCTTTCGATCCGATGAAAAATCATTCCAACAGAAATGATGTCACGTACTGCACCTCTTTACATTACCAGCCAACAAAGGGTAAGGAAACACAGAATTCATCACTTATGAGTATATTCCATTAAAGTAATTAACAACATTAAATAATCAGATATTCTTCTCTTCATTATGTCATGACATCTCCGGTACACGTTATTGGCTGGATTCTCATGTACATTTCCCAAACAATAATCCAATTTTCAATCAAGGGAATAATAACAATAGAAGACCGATAAACATTTTAAAAGAAGTAATACTTTCAGAAAAAAATTGCTCTTTTGATAGATACCAAATGCATATTATTAATTAATACCACACATCACAAAATACAGCACAATAAAAAATTCTCAAAAGTGAATATGTTGGTTTGTGTGAGCTCCTCATCAGAACTGCTGAAATGATTTTAAATTTTCAGGAATTTTCTAACTTTCCCAAATTCATAGCTTCAAAATTTTCTAAACTCTTAAATTTCGTGGACTGGTTGACATCCTATCTTTTCAAATTAATCAAGTATTCCTGTGTACTGTAAGCAATTAATACAATGGTAAACCCATAAGTACCCGGCCTGACCTAGAGATGGCCATATTGGTTGGAAAAATATCACTGTATTAGAAAATATGCAATCTATAAAGCATATGTTTTGAGTTTGAAGACACTACATCGTTTAGTATTTGTTCAGTAGCCATCAATAGTGAACGTTTTCAGTGAATTTGTGAAAATTGAGAAAATTGGTCATCATCATTATGTGACACAATACTTTCATTTGAAAGGCCTCAGCCCAACCAATATAAAAGCTGAACTGGATTCTATTCTGGGTGAGTCAGCTCATTCATTTACAACAGTAAAATATTAGGTAGCAGAGTTTAAACGTAGCCGCACAAGCTGTCAAGATGAGCATTGTATTGGTTGACCAAATGAGGTGATGACTGCAGAAAAGGCGAAGAAAATCCACTAAGTGATACTGGATGATGGTCGACTGAAAGTGCACGACCTGGCAGACATAAGATATAGTAGGCATTTCAAAAAGTGTGGTACATCCCATATTAACTGAAAATTTGGACATGAGAAAGCTGTGTGCAAGATGAGTGCGGCATTTACTCATTGAATTTTAAAACGTGGATATGAAACCAAAACATTTCGAAAAATGTTCACAAACAAAAACTTTTGATGGTTTCATGATATGCCATTGTTTAGATGGAGAAACCTTGATTGTTTATATGGCCATCAATCTATAGCTGAGATCAGGTAAATTGGTATTAACAGTTACCTTGGGAGGCAAAAGACTTTTGAATTCAATTATACCATTGTAAATAATTACATAGAATCAGGTTTTAATTGGGGCTTAAAAGAGTGGAGGAAGGGACAAGTGAAATTATAACAACAGCCTAATCTTTAAAAAAAACGTTACCATTAAATCTCTCATTCGCCAATTCAGGAACATCAATAATTTTCTCTCCTCACAGCATCCAAATATGGTAGAATGCAATATAAATAACAATCATGGAATTTAAGACACGGCCATTGGCATTAGAAGCCAATTCTTTCAGTCGACTCGATGAATATCTTAACCTAACCACAGTGATATACAAGTTTTCAAGATAAATTGAATCTGTTGTCTTACACACTCTTAATGAAATCAGAGATAAAATTACCTGTCACAACCTTTTCAAGTCTCTGCATATGTGTACACCAGCATAGTCCCAAACTCAAATTGATTTTTCAAAATAAAAATATCAAACATCAGGTTGGGTGCAGCTCACCTCAATCTATCAAAACATTTTGATACACAAAATCCATTCAATTATGAGAGGGCCATTGTGGCCCCAATATCATTCCCTGGGCCATATTTAGTTTCCCAGAAGCTTCACTACTGAGAAAATCTAAGAGCTAGGATTATAACTGAAAGTCCAGAGATCATTTGGATTAAAACATATGACTATGGTTAGTACCACAATGCTCTGCCATATAAATTCTATCCAACTTCAATAATCAGTCCATTAAGAGTAGAATTACATGTGTGAACTGAATCCGACAATTTATTGAAATAATTAAAATAACAGAAACTAAACAAAAAGAAAGTTTTAATTATAAGGAAGTCAACGGCATGAGGCAAAACTTTCAAACTAGAGAAAAAGCCATTAAGAATGACTAATTCATTGAGTATGTATATTCATACAAACTCATGAGGTGTAAGAAATGAATAATTATCTTTTTTATCCCTTCTCTGAATAGAATGTTTGCAATTTAGCTCTTTAGATCAATTACTATACATGATTATCCTAATTAATTTAAATTGTAGTGTGGGTTTCTCGGAAACCCCCACTATCGGTTAACTCTCCCAAGGAGTACCCCCCAGCATACCAGACAATGTATGGTGATATAGTGCGGGTTTCTTGGAAACCAAGACAAGACAATATCCGCTAGCCAATTCCCTTGTTCCTACAATGTAGCTACTTTGAAGTCCCTCCCCCGAAGGTGCGATGCCTTATAAAGCAAGACGCTCCTGGAGCAGGGACCCATTCCTAACCCGATACCCCATCTCTGAGTCCGTTGGTCGAGCCTACGACCACACCAGAGACGCCCAGCCCTTCCCTGCACCTCTCCTGATGACCCAGTCCCTTCCCCATTCCTCTACCGATACCCTGCCTCTGAGTCCATCAGTCGAGCCTACAACCATAACAGAGATGCCCAGCACTACCCTGCACCTTTCCCAACGTCCCGTGCCACCTCTGTGTCCGTCGGTCGAGCCTACGACCACACCAGAGATGCCCAGCCTTGCCCCGCTCGCTCGTCCCTACTCCCCGGTACCTGAACCCCATATCTTGAAAAGGGTTACATAAAGACTCATAAAGCGAATACGACTCTCTCATTCTGTGCTACGCTCCCACCAATGATGTCACGGCCGCCAACCACACAACACAATTATGCAACAACTTGGAAGAGTATTCCGCACCTAACTAAAGAGAATTCAGTTGAAACCCTTGCCTATTAACCCTCAGATAAACCCAGGCTACAAAAGTACCAAATCTTTCTGAGAAACCACAAAAATACCAGGTAACGCAATCAGTTTCCCACCCAGAATAAGTTAATACACCATTTTTCTTTTCACTAGAGAGGTGAGTTTGACCTTAGCCCATCAAAACAAACTCTAGGGATTGCAGCTCTCTATTTATAGATGGGGTTTTCAGCACAGAGCTAGCTCAAATGACATGTAGCTCATGTCTAATGAAATTCAGATACACAAAAATGGTATAGATTGTAAGAGCAACTTGAAATGTTTTGTAGCAATGTATCACAAATCAGAGGTGGTAATATTGCCATAGCCACTGACAACAATCAAAGACAAAAAACATTTTTGTGCTCTTGATTTTCTGCATCACCATTTTGTTACCAGTGTGAAAACAAAGTTTAGATTATCCATTTATTGGGCAAGCATTTTGAAAATCTTATACCAAATTTTAGGAAAGGAGATACATATTTTAACAGGCAGCCAACCAGCAAGGAAACAGTGGATTAGTTCCTTGTTAAATTTTACAAAGAGTGCAAGCCAATCAATCACAATAGGCAGAAGGGAGCTTGGAGTTCCTCCAGTCTCTCCCCATTGGCTCCATTTTTATGTAATTGGATTTCATTAGCCATTAGTGGCATGCATTTTAATTCAAGAACATCACCGGTACAAATCCTGTATAATAAACGTAGATTATTAATTTTCCTACCCTCAGGCTGATTTCCTTTGTTTATCTGCTTTTGCTACTAGTGGTTTAATGCCTCTTTGCTCCCACAAATATTTATCAGCTAGTGACTGCTTAAAACATATGTTAATTTGAAATGATTGTGCCAGTTTCCACACACTAACATGCAAATATTATTTCTAAATGTAGCAGCTTAAGGTATAAAGAAATAAGGAAGAATAGAGATGAGTGGAACAATGCAGTTTCAGGTGGAATATGATGGAATTCCTCCATGATGATAGAAGACACTTTGCTTTTCCACATAGAATATTTTTACTATGACTTAGGTTAATAATAATATTCTACGTGGAAAAGCAAAGTGTCTTCTTTCAGATGAGTGGAAGAGAAAAAGGATATATGGCCCAATATATATAAGGACAAGAAGAACTAGATTGGGCATACTTTAGCACCTAATATACTTGTTAGGATCATTAAAGAATAGCTAGAAGAAAGACCAGGGAATGTGGGAGCACCAGAAATGTAAAACTGTGATCTCTAATCAACCATCAGTATGAAATATAATGATAAATTCCATTTTCAATTTTTAATGAGGAAAATTTATTTCCAGAATGTATAGTCACGAGGGCATGTCCAATTCCTTGCAAATTGCAATTTTTGCGAGAAAATTATTTTACCTCTCAAACTCTTGAAGGTATGAGAATTAATGTTTCAAATTTATTACTTCAATGTGATGATTTAATCACTACGTTGATTTCAAACAAAAATATTACAAAAGGTTAACCACAATCTTTCTGAATAAGGAACTTTCATATTTTTCATTAATCACTAAAGCAGTAAATTTTATGATATAAGCATTCGTATTAAATATGATTCATGAATTCGCTCCAATGACTAATAAAGCCTTGCTTTTAAAACCTGATAAACACATTAAATAGCGCTTGGAGAAAAGGTTTTCCTCAGGCTGAAATCATATCAAACCATGGATTCCCTTAGTCAAAAATGAAAATTTGGCCATTTATTTTCTATGCACTCCTTAATACACTTGTTCAACCTATTTGGATGCATTGAACACCGTTATGTAAAAATGTTTCCTAAATGGGAATAAGTAGGAAGTAAATGCCAATTGTTCTGGATTTCTTACCTGATTAGGGCCTGCCATTGTTGGATCCGCAGATGCCATCATAAAACCAGTCAAGTGCAGATGAGATGGACTGTTTTTCTGTACTCTGTTGATGATTCCTGTAGAATTCAGTCGTACCCCAACATTGACTTGGGGAATATCTTCATCAACGCTGCTCAGTTTCCCCTGA
Source organism: Hetaerina americana (assembly GCF_022747635.1). NCBI lineage: Eukaryota > Metazoa > Arthropoda > Insecta > Odonata > Calopterygidae > Hetaerina > Hetaerina americana. The sequence continues at coordinate 69,075,711 of NW_027286763.1, forward strand.
CCGACGATAGGAGTGCACTATAATTTGAATAATTATTATATTAACTGTCTTTTTAAAACTCAAAGGACACATGATTAAAAAAACACTCGCTTGGGTCTGTTTTATTATCGTTGAGACAAAATCATTTATTCTTAAAAAAAAGTAGTTGAAACAACTCACCATATAATGTAAACCATTCGGTTCGGGAGGTGAAAAATTCGTGACTCCCTTAAATGTTTCATGAGTCTCACATCTCTTTATCTCCGAATTGATACGTATTAAACTCTCTGGCCTAATATTGCACTTTACAGGTGTAGTTGAATCTCCAAATGGAACGGCATAAATATGATCTTCACTATGAGATCGCATTAATGATACCAGATTATTTTTGGCCTCCACAATATCTGCTGAAGACAGCCTTATATCTAAACTCTCCCGTCTGTCACTTGGTCTAGAGTTCAATTTACGTTGGGCTCCAACTTCTTCATAAAGATTGCTATTGACACAACCAAGACTAAGACATCCAACCAACAAGGCAGATGGGGAAAGGTCAGGTTTCGATGAGGGTTTGACAGGGTGTGCACGGCTGGTTTTGGTTTCTCCCACCGAAAACCTGTGAGTGGTATTTCCTGATGGCACCTTGGAAAGTGCAATCTCTAACTTATTACGAAGTTGGATTTGTGATTCCGTGTTACATCTGGTCAACGGGGGAAACGAGATATTCGGACAGCTTCCACTTTCGGTAGGTCCTGTTGTAATACTGTGGGAAGGCTTTGGTTCTTCATTAATAGCGGCAGACTGCGAAAGGTGAGCAAATGTTCTCGGAGGTTTTCTTGGTGGGGGGCCCCGTGGCAAAGGGCTTTGCAAAATGTCATTTAACTTAACTTTATTAACTCTTATATTTTTCGCAGATGAAATCTCTTTCTTGGAATCACAAAACCCATTATTAAGGTTTATATTCTCCACTACATTTTTACTTTTTGATACACAATTTAAAGATGAGTTAGAAAAATGGACAGGTACTTCAGTTTCCAGTACGTTAACACGAGTAGTATGAGGAGTAGAATGTATTAAATGGTGGCCTCTGGATAATTCAGTCTCTAAAATTTCTGTTTGTCTGGCAGTCCTTGAATAAATAGAGCTATTATCTGGGATTGTACCTTTAAGTACAACGCTGCCATCTCCATTTCCATCGGTGTTTTGACGAGCAGAGTTACGCTGTATTTTTATCGGCATTCTTTCACAAAATTTGGATTTGCCGTCTTCAAATAACTTCACTTTGTCTTCAACTGAAATGTTTTTTTCTCTCATATGGCCAGTTACATTTTTGCCTTTGACTATCCTGTCACACCTGAATGCAGGACTTCTCTTTATGTTACACTTATCATGTTTCACGGCAGCTACTTCAGAATTTGTACTTTGCTTGCTTGTCCTGGAAATTCCAAAATGCCTTTGAGGATCGTTGCAAGGTGATGTCTCTAACACATTACTATCACTAGAATATCCCAACGCAGAAGCGCTATTAACATGAGCCTCAACTGGATGATCATTACTTAACACTTCGAACTGTTTCTTAATATTCTTTACTCGGCTACCTTCAGCACAATGAACCTGGGGCATCATCACTTACATCTAGAAGAATTCTGATACATTTCATTTCACATTTTATACGATGTCGCCGTCCTGAATTCAATACCCTATGAGATACCGATGGTATTGTCCTCTTGAGCAAATTCAATGACATAACAAGACGAAAGATAACTATTTTCAAAAGAAACTACTTTCAGAATGCCTGCAGGAATTCAACGTAAACTATTACTTCCTACAAGTACTCATGAACACAACCAACCTCTACCACTTGTCATGACAACTGATGTGAAAGAACAAAAGTAGTCCACCTGGCGGCGCACAGTGACACTCAGTTGCTCTTACTTCGAGCTGCAGTCCATAATGCATTATTCTTTAAGGGTGTCACAAACGAATAGCAAAGATCTAACATATTTGCGCGTAACCTCCCTTGTTGTCGATACTCACATTATGAAGCGTTGTAATAATTTTTTCCAAACTAATATCGAAACAGTTAAAAGTATGGAAGACTAAAATCAATTCATTAATTCTGGTAGTCGAGAATGTGACCATCACATACTTAAAATGTGGAATACTTAAGATGTTATGATTAATATGTCCAACCAGTGTCACTATTGTCTAGTATTTATAATACTATGATCTTTTTTCCGTAATTCCTTAACTTAAAAATTTGAAATCGTCAGCTAATTACTTATTACATTAGGAAGTATCTACCCCTTGATGGTACTTTGGACTGGAAGGCTTTGAATAAGATGGTGCATGTGCAGGCATGTTATAAAATGATATCAATTTACAATAATATTCAATTTGAGCTCCATTAGCTCAGGCAACATAAAAGCCAAAAATGTTTGGTATTGATACAAATTATATAGCAATTAAATGTTCATATCGTCTCCTTGTCTCTGTCAATCCTCTATAAGTATCTTTATTAAAGAGATTTGTGATAACTGCTAAGTGATAAATAAGTTATTATTTTACTGCAATACCTGTCATGATATGTTTTGGATGGACACAGCCTATATAATGGTACTAAGATATATTTACTTACCTCTCCTAACAAAAGAACCTGACATCCAGCATTGCAACAAGCTCCTCTTCAACTGCATATCATTCCCTCATCTTTCCATCCAACATTCCTATCCTATTCCTACCCCTTCATTGCTTGCTTAATGTTCTCCCTCTAATACAGTCTTCAACATCTCATTGTCAACTACAATGCTCTGCACCAATTTTTCCTGCCTTTTTGGATTTTTCCCAACAACCCCTCTCTTCCTCAACCATCCTCAGCACTTCCTTATTTGTTTTCCTTCCTTCCTTTGGGCCCCATTTCATTTTTTCATCATTTTTCACAACCATATTTCAAAAGAGTTGATTCTATGCTTACCACCTTGCTTCAATGACCATGTTTCCCCGATGTACAAAACCATGATCCATATCAAAGTGTTGATGAGCCTTTTCTTAATACCTGTACTCGACCACTATATCATTATATCCCTCCAGGTAAAAGCTTCTTTGCCTAATGCAATCCTTTTGTCCCAACTATAGCGACCGTTTTAGTTCAAAACCCTTCTAAGACAGGTAAACTTCCATTTGAACCTATATATGAACTTCTATTGTAATATTTAATGTAGCAGCCTTCTTCCTTGAAAACCTCAAAACACTCCTGCTTTGTTTACATTGATTCTCATTTGATACCTATCGCAATTGATTATCAATGCACTCAACAATGCTTGCAAACCCTTGACTGACTGGCTAATTAAAATTTTATAATCTGCAAACCTGGTTTTGTGCATTCTCCACCGAATTTAATTCTTATTTCCAATTCTTCCCAGTCCTCTTTCACCAATTCCTCCACATATATGTTGAACAGCGCAGGAGATAATGGATACTCCTTCCTTATTCCTCATCCTAACATTGCTTATTTGGACTCTCCATCCTCCACTCACACCTAAGCAGTCTCAGACATGTACACATAGCTGATTAGTCTCTTATCCCACCAATCTAGAACTATTTTCTACATTATTTTCATCAATTCTACCTATTTCCCTCTTTCAAACACTTTTCCAAATTCTACAAAATAAACAAACGCATCCTGATTATAATCTCTGTTCCTCTCTATTAGTGAAATCATTACTGCAATGCATTACACATTCCTCTCCCCTTCCTGAAAAACACTGATCATCCCCAAAGTAATCATTTCCTAACTCTCTATCCTCCAAATGATAATTCTTAGAACCACTTTAGCTGCACACAAAATCAAACTTATTCTTATGTAGTCCTCACATATGACTACCTTTTCTTTTTTTGAAATACAAACCAACACAGATCTGACAAAATTTTCCCACCAAGGTCCTCCTTCATAAATGCTATCAATTAGTCCATAAAAACTCTTTCTTCCACATTTTCCTGAACCCTTAAGTAGTGCATGGAAATGTCAATCTCCATATCATTGATTGATTTCAGTACCCTTAATTCCCTTTCTATCTCACCATCAAGTATGTCTGGACCTATGCTGTCCTCATCTTGTATGTCATATTATCTTCTCCTGCCTAAGCTTTCTGGCCTAACATTTTTCCATTTATTTTTCATATGTATTCTTTCCATCTCCCTTGACTATCTTTTAGTTCAATTAATTATTTCCCCCACTATCTTTGATTGTTTCAACAAATTTTCCCTTCTTATGTCCCTTCACCTTCCAAGTGCAGTGCACCAGTCTCCCCCTTCTTTTGTAAATTTCATATGTACTCAGCTCTGCATCTTTCACCAGGCTTATTTCACCTTATTAGCTTCCTGCTTCAGTTTAATATTCAACTCTTCATACTTCTTTCTACCTAACTTTCTATTTACAGTCTTCCATTTCCTTCTGCAATCCATTTTTCTAATATCTCACATCTAACCATAGTTTTCTTGTCCTTTTCCTATTTTGTACTCCTATAGTTTTGTTTTAAACTTTTGATATCCCTTTTTTTCTTTTACTGAGTCCAGCCCCCTTTCCTCACTCATGATTTTCCTTACCGCCTGCTGATGTTAATTTCTTATTGCTCCAGTTAAAGCTTCTGCATTCCAAATCATCAACCATCTTTCCCGTTTTATTCTTTTGAATCTGATATTGCATTTCATCAGTACTAAATTATGATCTGAATTGGCTCCAAGGAAACTGAATTTATCACTCTGTTCCTAAGTCTGTACTAGCCACATTAGCCTCACTGATAACTTTCTAAATCCCCAGAAATTTTCCATGTGTACCTATGCCCATTGTGGTGTTTAAACCAAATGTTTGTTATGGCTAAGCTCTCTTTCTTGCAGAACTATTGCTTTTTCCCTGTAATCATTTTTTGTTCCCATACTATAGTCTCCTACCTTACTAGCATCTCTTCCTTTGCTTACCATTGTGCTCTAATCCCTCATCTATATAAAACATTTCCTTCCACAACACCTACAAGTATTCACATGATTGATTTCATATCCTGTTTACTTCACCCTCTCTATAATTACTTGGTGCCATTCAAACCTGAACGATAAGTTCATGCTATTAATTCTACAAATAATATTTGATTACTTGCTAGCCCTGGTGAAATCATAATGATTTCCCCTTTCCTCCCTCAATAGTGATTTTAATGTGACACCATCACTGAAATGGTCACTCCACTGGAGTCAGGCTCCTTTGTAGCTTTCTCACTGAGAGGCAGGAGCTGTACAGACTAATTTTCATCTGGCTACCCTTTGATCTATCTGGCATGGCTGACCATACCAGGAGCAATTATCATCGTTCCAGCCCGCCCAGCTCTGGGGGTTATTAGAATGCCCAAGCCCTCCCACCAAACAAGGTTGCAGTCCATTTGGAGGGCAATGACAAATATCTTCAAATGTTAATGTTTATCACCATTTGAGAAGATATTTGACAGCTGGAAACTATGGTCACAACCTGGAACTTTTTTGGATTTTTTTTTGGCAGAATTTTCATTTTAAGCCAATCTTCTGAGTTTTCTTTTTTATTTCTTTCAGTCATAAATTATGCCAAGGAGCTGTTGGTCTTGTACAGTCCCAGCTCTTAAGAATGTAAATACTGCTTTAACAAGCTTTAATATTTTTTTCAAGTATAAATAACTTAGCTGTTGATAGACCATGGTACAGACAAAAGTTACACACACATATTAATTACTTGTAATTCTAAAGTTAGAGGGAAATCATAAAAGATAATAGATAGATAGATTTATTCGCCATAGAACAATACATAATTGCATGGACATAGGTAGTCATTATCAAAACCTTTGCCTCCCATAAGGAATCAATTATTCAACACTGATTCTAAAGAGATTCTATGAAATTCAAAATTCACAGCACCAGTTTTTAGTGAATCACGGAAATAGTTTCCCTACTGTGGTCAGAAATCTGTCATTATGCATTATTTTAGGTAATCTACTGGTAAAGGTAGGTTTTGGATGGGTACAACTGCCAAATACATTCCATCCAACATCCTTATCCTATTTCTGCCCCTTCCTCATTTTCCTAACATTCTCCCCTTCTTCACAGTCTTCAATTTCCCAGTGCCAATCAATATGCTTTACATTCATTTTTCTGTCTCCTTAGGTTTTCTCACAGTAATCACCTCTCCTCCCCTCACCATACCGTGCACCTCCTCATTTGTTTTCCTTTCTGTCCACTAAACCTTCTCCATACTTCTCCACACACATTTCAAAAGCCTGCAATCTACATCTATCATCCTGCTTCACTGACCATGTTTACACCTAACATAACTATGCTCCAAATCAAAGTTTGAACGAGCCTTTTCTTTACATCCTTACTCAATGTCCCTGCCATTGATTCCCCCCCTGGTGAAAGCTCTATTGCCTAATGCAATCCTTCTCATATATACCTAGTACTTCCATCATTTTGGTCCAAAACACTTCTAATTCATAAACTATTCGACCTGCTCTAGTTTTCGCCCTCCTCATTTAATGTTTAACTCAGCCTTTTTCTTTCTGGAAAATCGCATAACCTTTATTTCATTTATATTTATTCTTATCCCATTTCTATTGCACTGAATTTCCAATTCACACAGCAATGTTTGTAGCCCCTTGGCTGACTGACAAACTAGAGTTTGGTCATCAGCAAACCTAATTGATTTTATGGATTCCCCCCCCCCCACTTTTATTCCTACTTCCAATTCTTCCCATGCCTATTTAATCATTTCCTCCACATATATAGTACATTGAACAGCACCGGTGATACTGGGCAACCCTGTCTTACCCCTCTTCCTAACACTACCTCTCCAGACTCACCATCCTCTACTCACAGCTGAGCTGTCTGAGACATGTAGTTTGCAGATTAGACTCCCATTCCTCTAATCTATTCCTATTTTCTTCAATATATTGATTAATTTTTTCCAATTGACTCTTACAAATGCCTTTTTGAAATCTACAAAACTAGGAAAATACATCCTGATTGTATTCTCTCAGCAGTGACCTCATTACTATAATGGCATCGCACATGCCTCTCCTCTTCCTCAACCTAAACTTATCATACCCAAAGTAATCATTTTCCCAGCCCTCCATCCTTCTGTTGATGATCCTGAGAATCACTTTAGCTGATTAAGAAGTCAAACTTATTTTTCTGTAGTCCTCATATGATCAGCCATTACTTTTTGAGAATAGGAAGTAGCTATGGTATCACAAAGTTTTCTGGTCAGATTCCTTTCTCATAAATGCTATGAAATAGTCCATGAAGACCCACATTTTCCAAAATCTTTCAAGCAGTTTTGCAGGAATGTTGCCTACTCCAAAGACCTCATTTGATTGCATTTCCCTTAATGCCCTCTCTATCTCATAGTCAAATATGCCTGGAGCGAAACTATCTTAATCTATGTCACATTCTCTTTCTGTATCTGAGATTGTTGGCCTAAGTTCTTTCCCATATAGTTCTTTTATATATTCCTTCCATCTCTCTACGATCTTTTCTGTTTCAACAATTATTTACCCGTCTTATCTCTAACTGATAATATGGGTTTTCTCTCCTGCCATATGCATATCGTCGGTTTAAAAAAAGAAAGAGTTATCAACCCAAAGGTTCATGTAATTAGGTAGAGGTCCCATTGCTAGGACCTACAGCATGTAAATAATCAACGGCAATCGCAATGGGTGGAACGAAAGAACTGTATTCTTTCCAGATTTTCAGTTTTGCAGGAAGTTCTGGTACCAAAAAATTGTACCTAGCATTAGGATCGAACCTGGGCTCTCTCGTTGTTAATCTCCCACTTTTCCCCTGGTCTAATAGGACCTTTTAACTCATTTATGTGAAAATGTTGGAATTATATTTATTAAAGACATTCAGCCATTAAATCGTTTATTTCGCTTTGTATGAGAGAATTAAATTGAAAAATACTGTCGAAACTATGATCGTAAAGATTTATTACTTTACATAGTGGAAGTGCGATTATTAATTACTCTTTCCATGCGAGCCTTGGCGCTTATAAATTATGCGACATTTTATTTTCAATATATTTAATATGTGTGTATTAATGGAAATAAATACATATTCTGGGAAAATAATTCGATTCGGAAAAAAATAATTAAATTGTCACGATCAATTTCTTGTGTAGGTGAATTTCTCGGCGTAAAATGTACTCACCGTTTAACAGCTTAAATTTGCTTCAAAGTCTATACTGACTAAAATTCAATTTTAACTTCAGCCTACAAATATCAAAATGCTGCAGTTAATTTAAGGGAAATAACTATTTTTTGGTTTTTTTAACTATATTTATTTGATGTCGATCTCTCGAAGTTGAAGGTGCCTGTCGCGCTCCAATTACAATTCTTACCAGTTTCAAATAGGGCTCGGAAGTCTCATGCCTGATCTTACGAGCGGTGGGGCAGGCTAGGATTCCCGTGATAAGTTTGGTAGTATCATTTCAGTGCCTTTCAGCATCAAGAGTGCACTCGGAAGTTTATGAAGAGGTTCCTTGAGTGAATATATTCCCAAGTTCTATTGGAAAATAGTATTTTCCTACACTGGTTCTAAGGTGTGGTGTTGCTTCCAATTATTGCTCATAATATTTTATCCTGTAAGTGATTTAATGATTTGAATTATCGTCAGATGACAGAGGTTTCCGCCCCCTTTCTATTTTTCGGCCAACCTTAATAGCCACGAGTTAAATTCGTCGTATAGAAATTCATTTCATGTTTTATTGTTAATTAGCTAAATGAATTATACTTATACGTCATTCGGTGTGTGAAAAGGAACTGTAAACACTTCGCTCAACCAAATAGTGCAATTCCAATAAATAATCTCCATTCTTTTTGTTCCAGGTTTGGCATGGATTTTAGAAAATGGTTTGGATCGAAAAGTCCCCCGGGTGGAAGCCCAGCTGTGGTGTCACCGATTCCCGAAATACGGGTTGAAAGCACTGATGAAGACATACCGCAACATTTACTCGAAAGGTAAGCTTCGTTAAGACTTCGCAGGCTGGCTATTGGAATAGCGTAGCATAGGCACTGCTGGTGTGTATACAGTGAATACGTGGGTCGTTCAATAAGTCCTTGGAAAAAAATAGGAAACATTATTTTTAGTAGTTTTTTTTATTTTTCAACAAAATCTACTTCAAGCTAGATTCTTTTCGCAGCGTTTACTCAACTATTTTAGGCCGTCCAAAAAGTATGATTTCGGAAAGTCTTCGAAATAGACATCTTGTGTTAGCGATGACCTCCTCATTCGACACGAATCGTTTTCCGTCGAGCTATTTCTTCGATTGGAAATAAAAAAGCCAATGGAGTCCAAATCTTGGTGTTGCAGTTATTTGAACGTAAATTCTATGATTTTAACCATCGAAACTGCGTAGGAGTACATCCATGAATGCCTTGATGGAAGAGAATGTTTTTCTTTGGCAAATGAGGACAATTTTGTTCTTGACTTCTTTGCTCAACCGGGACAATAACGACGTAAAATACTTCCCATCTATCGTTTGTCATTTTTGCAAGTGATCTATGTTAAATATTTCCGCGTGCAGCCCAAAAAACAGTGGCTATCACTATGTCGGCCGATTTCACTGTCTTCGCCTTTTTCGGAGCCAGATCGCTTTTAGAAAAAACTGCTTTGACTGTTCCTTTGTCTCTGGAGTGTGGTTGTGTAACCGCTTCGTTCACAATTACAGCTGCGTCCAGACTCGTCGTTTAGGCGTCTAAATCGCTCGAGTTAGGATGGACGGCTCCTTGAAGGGTATCCTAACTCGTTAGGTAGCGAGAGGGCGCAAATTTAGGCACACATTTCGCCTCCAGATCTAGGACACAGAGGTTAATCCTAAATAAGCCATATTGCAACTCCATAATTCCAAGTGCTAGAAGCGAGTTGACAATCAGAAGATTAATCGCCATGGCGGAAGTGTTGGTCACAATATCAGTGGTTCTCTCTTTGAGAGAGATCACTTTTACCCGTTCAAAAAACTAAGGCTTTATTAAAGCAAGGAGGGAAAAGGCTGAGCTTTCCTTAGGAAACAGAAATTTGGCGTATTCTGCTACCCCGCCGTCACCGGGGAGGCAGGGTAACGTCCTCTGCTACCAACCCAGAGGTCGCGGGTTCGATTCCCACCTAGGTTTTTTCTCCACCGAGGGCTTGGGTGTATGTAATAGTCAAATTGTTATATCAATGTGCATAGTTCGATTCAAAGGTCGAAGTGCTTTTTTCGGACTATTTCTAATTAAATATATTAATGAATGCAGTGTAAATCTTGTAATAACTTCATTTTATCAATTACTTGGATATAGTTATTTGAAATGTAGAGGTAAGAACATATTTCTTTGCATGGTGCTTCATTTGATGACCAAGAACATTGTGCATCCATGCCTCATTTATATGCTTGTTAAATCTTATTTTGGTGTATGAATATTACGGAAAGTAATCTTAAATCGTAATGTTGTATTTGGAGAGTGTAAGTATTTAGTAATGCCCAAGTAAAAATATAGCTGTCTGCATGAATAAAGCTGGGTAACCATAAGTCATTCGCCAAACCTTCGCAAAAGGAGTCACTGTTTCACTCAGTTAGCCCACTTAGTTATAAAACCAACAAAAATGAAAAAGTGCTGACAGACTAATTATAAGATGAGCATTTAATTGATACTAAGCTTAACTTAAAAATGTGAAAAATTTTGCAAGAAAAGTGCGATTAAAATTAAATGACCCATACCTGACACAAACATAATGATAAGGATTCATAACAAAAAATTACCCTGCGAAATAAAAAAAATGCCATAATAAGATGGAAAGTTTAAAATTATTGAAATGAAATTCTATCTGACCTAATAATTAAAGCAAAATATAAAAGAATCTATAGAATTAAATATAAGGTGCATCCAAACTCGTTGGCCATTGAGGAGCATGCATTGCATCCAGGCTCCTCTGTTATGCATCTAATGAAAAGGCCGTTTTTGGACACCCTATGCAATAGTACTGCCATCTACATGTATGAAGCTAAGAATAAGGAATAAACAGATTGTCTGTACGTAAATATTTTGAAAATTAAGATGCCTTGGGCAAATATTTGTGCGTAGTTGCTAAACTTCCTCAAGCATTATCCATCTTGACTTCTGTCGCCACCCATCCCCATTTTCAGTCCCTAAGAGAATAAATTTCTCTTGGCCCACCTTGGCTGATATATCTCAGCTACAGTATGGGGTTAGGTGAAAGAAGAGAGATCTAGTCTCAATCTTGTCCAAATAAATGTTTTATTATTATTCAGTTATGCACCCCTTAACCTTGAGGCCCACTTTGTTGTTTAACAGTCATTCTAACCCCAAGTATCCCTATTCAACTCAACAAATACCATTAGAGTCGGCAGGCCCACTTCAGTCTATGTCTACCCTAGGCTATTTTTCTGCCTGATACAATATAATTTTGCAAAATAGTACTAGGAAATGTCCATTGCTTTCACCGTGTGCAATGTAAAATTTTAAAGTGGTATTTATCATGGAAAAATGGTAGTTCTACAAACCCATAGCTCTTTTGAATTAACTGTCACTAATCTTCATCATGGGTACTGCAAAAAAATAATCTAAAACAAAAGTTTTAGACTGCTATGAATGTGCTGACACAGCACTTATTTCTATATCATTTTGGTTTTAAGTCCTTGAATGATACTTCAATTCAATGAAGAATGAGGCTGCCCATTATTATTGCTCCATTTACTAATGACTGGACAGAATTAGCACAACCGAGTTAGTCTCATGCAATTTTATAACTTCAGACCCAATATAATCACAGTTGATCACACCAGATTTAAATTCTTAATTTCTACCAGTAAATGGTAGTCTTTATTTTTTAGCAAGCTGCTCATTTTCTCCCAAGTTTAGCAGTTTTTTAACATAGGAATTTAAAACTTCTCTTTTCTTCAGCATCAAACAACATTGTAATGTGCATCAAGTTTGAACAGGCTGGCAGTAAGCATATATTCAAAGATATTATTTAAAAAGATGCTTGGTTACCATTTGAAAGCAATACATTCCCTGTAAAGCTATTTTCCATGAATTAATTCTATTGTTGAAATAGGGAGGAAAGTCCAGAGCCAAGTCACAGGGGATCGAGAGAAGCTCAGGATGTCTGGAATGATTTACCCGAAGGAATAAAGAATGATCCTAGTTTACAAACATTCCGCAAAGGTTATGAGCAACGTTCAGTCGAGTCTCTATTTCCTACAAGGTAAGCCCTTTATAGTTATACAAGAAGAAAATCTCCAGAGCTGTTCTGTAGATCTAATCACTTCTTATTTAGACTTTTCTAACTCTACCCTGATTTTTGGACTAACCTACAGGTTTTTCCTCTTAACTTCTTCCAAATACCCCTGTGAGCTACCACTGGTTGTCAGGGTTGGGTAGCAGGGAGAACAATGTTCAGGAAGCATGTGGGACTATGGAGGAATACTATACAGGCATGTGGGCCTGGAAGTTTCCTTCCTTTCTTTCAAAATACCACAAATATTCTTTGATTTGTCTTTTCATTTATAGAGTTAGTGCCTAAATTACCAGATTTTGGAGCTGCTGATAGTCTGTCCCCTATCATTTTTGCTGTTTTGTTGCTCATGTACTGTCCTTCATTCCCTCTTTTACTTATAGCAGAGAAAAAAGAAAGTATAGTTCAAGTGATGGAGAGGGTAGTAATACTACTGAATCATCTGATTCCTCAAGGACTAGTTGTATCTTAGGAATAATAAAGGATGCTGCATCTGTTCAACTATCAGGCAAAGCAAGAACCACTTACAGCAGTGTGAGTGCTCTGTCTCCTTCACCAACGCACACTAAGCCATCCAGCAGTGCTGAATCTAAACGCAAGTATGTATTCCCTGTGCATATCACTATTACAATACCATTATGTATGTGATATGGTATTTTTGGCATTATTTAAAAACTTGTATCATGTGCAGATTAAATTCTTTTAGGATTACTTGTTTGCCTTGCCATAATAATGCAGTTTGCGCAAATCAATCAACAGCTATGGGATGTAACATAACATCATGTGATGCATTAACTTCAGAACTCAATGATAACTATGACTTCAAAACCATGCTGCAAAATTGTTTCATTTTTTTATTTATGTACTTGTTTTAACAAACTTGATGAGGCCCACATGTAACAATGTTCATTTGAAATTATGCTAAAAATTTTGTCAGCATTGCAAAATCTGAGTATTTACTTCTTTCTAATGTTTTATACCTATCCAATTGCTGAACATGGGCATTTTTTAATTGGCAATTTAGATTTTTTTCAGAAATAGGGTTAACCATTGTTCCCTGTATAAGGATAATACTAATTTGAGACTGTCAGATAATTTAATGGATGTTGTTATAAATTTTAAGGATTGATTAGCCTATGGGAATATAATGTAAACTTTGCTTTCACTGCTCAGTTTGATCATCTTTCTAAGCATAGATAAAATTTCTTTCAGGAGGAAATTTCACCCTATTCCTCCCCCATCGGCATTCTGCAATGATGATGATGATGATGAAGATGCCTCATCAAGAGTTGTTAAAGGGAGAGTTATGAGAAGAGTATTCCGCTATGCCAGAATGGCTGCACTTTTTGCTTTATGGGTTCTCTTCACAGTAAGTTCTAATTCTTTATTATGGTGGTGGAAATATCTTCGTAAAATTGAATACAGTGGCATGTTTTGCAAGCAGCATGGATTCCAATGGATGTGGCACTTAGCACAGTCTCACTTTACCAAGCCTTTCAAGTTGGTCAACCCAAACAAGATAATTGTTTTTTCTGACATAATTGAGATGTAGCAGCATAATACTACTTGAAAAAGTATGAAGTTCTGTATTTGAGTGTTCAGTATCTGGTAATAATATTTTAAAAAAAAACCATATATGCAGTAATCAACCCGAAGGTCTGTGTGGTGGGTGATGGTAGAGTTCACCCAGTACTAAGCCCCATACGGCATGTGAAATTCACATATCAGGGTAGGGGGGCCAATTTCCTTCCCTGTGCCGGTTATGGTTTCTCAGGAAGGTCTGGTACCCAAAAAATCGCATAGCTTGGGTGGAGCAGCAGGTGCCCTAAGAGGCTTGCCTGGAAATTGAACCCAGGCCCTCTGATCAGTAGTTGAACTCTACCCCTCAACTACTGCAACCCAGTAGTTAACATGATAGATCTTCTTAATCCAAGTGATGCCACACAGGCACCTTCCCTCATTCATGATTTATTACCTTTAAATTCAAAATTCCTTTCACCGCTGGCCTTGTAGTTCTGGAGGAATACTTGAGATCTTATTAAAACAAAATATCTCAACTCTGGAAGTGCTAGTATCATACCCATGTTTCTCTCTCAAGTTTTTAATAAATACCCCTTGAGATCTCTTACAGGCACTAAAGTTAGAGATTTTTACTTAGTGTAACACTGCACTTACTTGAAACCTCTGCAAAAATGCAATGCTGATGAGATTGCTTGAGAGAGGACATTTTTGTCTCTTAGAGGTCCTAAAATCCAAGGACAAAGGAGCTATGAAATGCATAAATGCCTGACCAATAAATCTACTTTGAAGGAACTTCTAATAGTAGTCAATCCTATTTTGTCATGATGTCTTGGTAAATGCCACCTTTATATTGAGATATCATGTTTAAGGTGAAACAAATTTTGGCAAGTTATCACAAAGCATGGATTCCAGATAAAATAGTCTAATAAGATTTCCAAAGTATAATTTATGTGAATTTGGTTTTGTATGTAGTCTTATATTATTGCACTCTTCTAGGAGTGGTTTAATAGGAAAAAAATTCAGCTTTCCGATATGTATTCCTCCTGGTTCTTTTGTGGCAAAGGAGGCCACAAATACATATACAGTCTCATTATCAAATTATTATTTTAAATTTTCAGGTGATTTTAATGACTAAAAGTGAAAAAGTGAAGTACACACATCAAACCTCAATACCTCCAGGGAAGGCAAATTGTATCCTTTTAATCATGAAATTTAGGAAATAGAAAACAAATATTTTCCGAGCAATCAGTTAAGAGTTAAAATAACACTGGCAATATCAATCTCATTTGGGCAATAAATTTTCATACATTTTAGCAGTATGACCAGCAATACCAATTGTGCAATGTGGTTTATGATCTGGTACTATTATTCCACACATACTATATAGATCTTCAGGATTACCTCCTTAAATCCTAGTAGATTTTTGGATATTAGAAGCGCCCACTACACCTGATATGTCTATCTTGCTGATAGGCTCACTTCTTCCATCAGCATATGCTAACCTATCACGCTACTGGCTTAAGGCTTGGATAGAGCAGACAGATATGCCATGGGTACCTCCACGAGGTGCTGTACTACTTGCAATGGCTTCATCTTCATCATTTCCTTCAAATTCATCTGAGATACTGGACAGTGACCCAGATGCAGCTGTTGCCGTTGCAGCAGTGTCATTCCTTCACTCTACAATTGATTCCAATGCTTCAATTGTTCGAGGCACTTCTGATGAGTCATCTCACCAAGAAGTAGATGATAACAGTGATATTCACTCCAAGTTCAAGTATTCAGAGGTAATAATTGGTAATTAAAAATCTTATGCCTAAGGCTAAAATAGATAATAGCATATGTCTGGTTGTATTTTTTTTGTTTTACATGTACATACCCTAAAGCATTTTCTTTAGCCTTGCACTGAATTTTACAGAATAGATTCCTCTTTTTCAGCGTATAAGTGATATTTGGACTGTTCCACTTGTGTCGGAGGCTCTTGTAGACTTTGTTCCAGAGGTGGAGCAGCATAATGTCTTTCATCTAAGTAATTTTGAGGTTGGGTATGTGAATTTTTTCCAAGTATTGCGGTTTAAAGGTATTTTAATGAGGTGATTCATAAAATTAATATTATAGTTGCTTAGTCAGCGACACAAAAAAAGCCCCAGAGTAAATAAATTTTTAACTTTATTTATTGCATGAGTAACCTGCTAACTAGAAAGACAAATGAAAGATTGACTTTTTTCATTACAGTCCTCCCAAGGGATTATTACGGCTTAGGTTGGAAACCAATCTACAGGATAGTTTTCCTGTGTCCATAAGATATGATCCTTCCCCGATCAATGTGGATGATGGTATTGTGTATGCCGCTTTGGTACTTATGGGGTTATACGTTTTAATTATATTTGATGTAAGTTTGAATTTGTACTTTTTGAGCATCTATTCTCAAGGTTTTAATTTAAGCATTAAAATTGTTGTAATCTCTTTAGGTTGTCCACCGAACATTGGCTGCTATGCTCGCATCAACCATGTCAATTGCAATCCTTGCAGCACTGAATGAGGTAAGGAATTATGATTTGAGAGGGTTGTAAATAGTTATCTATGCTACTGCCGCTAATGTTACCGTTTCAAATTCATCCATTCTGAGCCATATTTTATATTTTAACTGTGGAAATTATATACATTTTAGAGACCAACAATGCCTGAACTAATTTCATGGATTGATATCGAGACCTTGCTGCTCCTATTCTCAATGATGACTCTAGTGGCTGTTTTGTCAGAAACTGGGATTTTTGATTATTTGGCTGTCTTTGCATACAAAGTAAGTAGGACATTAGAGAATTAAAAACCATTAGCTAACTGCTGCGCAATTCAACATTGGTTGAAATTGAAATATGCATGAATAATTTCTAATTCCTGTGGTCCAAGAACAATATGGTACTGGCTTATTTCATTACAGATCACTGGTGGAAGAATATGGCCTTTAATCAACACACTCTGCCTTTTCACAGCAGTGTTATCAGCATTCTTGGATAATGTGACCACTACTCTTCTGATGACACCTGTTACAATAAGGTAATTCTAGGCATGATAACCAAATACAATGTCCAGTAATTCACCTACAGTCAGTTTTTGGAGGAAATCTGAAGTCAGCTTTTGTCTGTGTTAAAACTATCTAGGTTAGTAATTACCTAGTCAACTCTTAAACTTTTTTAACTTAGTGTGATCTGTATTGATCTAGTGTGTCTACTTTCATTTTATTGAACATAGCAGCGGTGTTCAAAATCCTTCATTGAATCAATCTTAATTCCGGACAAGGAAAGAACTCGAGGAGTATACTGCTAAGTAACAACTGCTTCCAAAGTGGTGCTTTCACCCTTTTTTAGATAGATACCTCAAGTGCCAATGAAACTTCTACCCTTTCTTCAGTACCTTTGCCTTGGAAAATAGATTTGCTGGCGTTTCCACTTCCTGTACTGACTCCACTTTCAGCGCCAGATTTCAAGGAAGAAAAATAAACCAACCAATAATGGCATATGGATATATTTTGCCATATGGCGTCGCAAAATCCTCTATTGAAAGTTTGCAGAGGAAGGGTGAAATTAGTGCAATATACAACAAGGTTAAAACACTATCAGGAAGTAAAAAGGGAACATCTGTGTTAACAGTTATAGATAAGTTGGGTAAGATAATGGCTGAAACATAAAAGATCCATGAGAGATGGAAGGAATATATAGAAAATGGTCGAAGTAGTAGGGATGTAAGGAGAAGAATTCCACTAGGAAAAAGAGGTTTTCACAAAGAGGAAATTGATGAGAGGGACGATGAGTAATGATGTTAAGAAAAGGCTCATCAAAACTTTTCATAGTTAGAATAGTTATGTACGGCAGAAAATCTCTCGCAAGCGAAGATGAGTGATCAGGTGCAGTATCGTGATACAATAGCCATGAATCGTTTTTCCATAATTCCAGACGTTTTTTCATATTGTTTCTCGTAAATGGCACATAACTTCAAGGTAATACTTCTTATTGACCATATGACCTTGTGGTAATACCTCCTGATGCACTACGCCATGGTAATTGAAGAAAACAGTGAGCAAAATCTCAACATTTGATCAAGCTTGGCATGCTCTTTTCAGTCTTGGTTCTCCTGGGTTCTTCCATTGGGCGATTGGGCTTTGGTTTCAGCGTCATTACTATATACCCATGATTTTTCACCAGTTAGGATCCTGTTGAGCAAATCAGGATCATCATTGACGTCATTCAACAGCTCCTGAACAATACTCATGTTCTTCTGTTCAAAATTAAGCAGTTTCGGAGCCAACTTCGCCAACCAAAAATATCCTAAAATATTGCACGGCACGAGCCAGCCGATATGCCATCATCCTCAGCAACTTCTCTAATAGTGATTCAATGATTTTTTCAAAACAATTTTCTTCACTGCCTCAACATTATCTGTTGTTGACATGCAGGGGCATCGAGATCATCATTGACATCTTCTCGATCATCTTAGAGGAGCTTGTACCATAATTTTTTACTCGGCACAGACTAACCAAAGCCACTGTCCACATATGGGTTTTTTGGAGCACTTAATTCCATTTTTTATACCAAATTTTATGCAAATTCTTTGAACCATTTTTTTTGGAGGAAATTGGAGAGCACACCAAAACACGTGTAACATTTGAATCTGTCAATAACAAACTAAATATGCCATATTGTTGAAACTGTAAACAAATGTTTGGGATATACCAAAACAAAAAAATCAAAAATTGTCTGTTGCCAGTGAAATTTGAAAAGTCACCTCCCTTTTTGAACACACACACATACATTTATGCATGCACACACATTACACACTTTATTTTGTCCAATTTAATTTGGGTACATACCTTTACTTTTATATTTTAAATCTACCATTAATTTGCAGACTCTGTGAAGAGATGAAAATGAATCCAATCCCTATTTTACTTTCAATGGTAATTTACTCCAACATTGGTGGCACTGCAACAGCTGTTGGAGATCCTCCAAATGTAATCATTGCCTCCAACAGAGATGTAATTGATGTTGTGAGTATTTATTTTTATATTTGATTATTGTAATTTTACATAATGTACAATCGCACAATGAATGATATCAATTAATTGTTCTTTGCTCCTAAAATTCTACAGGGCATTGATTTTACCAAATTTTCTATGCACATGGCGATTGGAGTAATTGCTGTTATGATCACTGTGAACTTAATTCTGAGATTCATGTTTCGGAATATCATGGATTTGAAATACAACAATGAACCTCAGGATGTCCAAGGTATTAGTTTTGTTTTTCTGAAAATTGATATATAAATATTGCATGGTGACATGTCCTGCCATTACTGTTTTTTTTTATTTGTAGTCCCTTTAGCTATAATCAAAAGATTTTTCAAGTGACTTTTTTAAGCAAACATTTCTTTTGATATATACATATGTACTTAAACTTTGATAAAGCATGACATAACAAGAATGCCTAATTTCTGCATCATTTACCTTATATGAAGTGTAGGTAAAGATCTGAATACCAATATTTGGATTGAAAAAACTATTTAGACAGGCAAGTACATTTTGGCCAAAATTTAAGTCTCAAAAATTTATTTTTCACATTTGTTTTTCTGAAAATTGATATATAAATATTGCATGGTGACATGTCCTGCCATTACTGTTTTTTTTTATTTGTAGTCCCTTAACTAATGTGATATATCTGTTATAAAC
Source organism: Hetaerina americana (assembly GCF_022747635.1). Classification (NCBI taxonomy): domain Eukaryota; kingdom Metazoa; phylum Arthropoda; class Insecta; order Odonata; family Calopterygidae; genus Hetaerina; species Hetaerina americana. The sequence continues at coordinate 69,095,233 of NW_027286763.1, forward strand.
ATTCCTAAGATATTTTTATGAATACCAATTTTGATATGTAAACGGAGATAACAATTTTTTGAACAATCATTGTGCATTATGCCTTCTACAATGGCATGAAATTTACCTCATTTTGGGAGAATATTTAATCCAGTTCAATACTCATTTATACACTGCCTTTGTGTTTACATAAGATTATTTTTGTAGTTAAAATCCTAACAGAGATAACAAAAAGTACGGTTCTAATCCAATCAAGACAGTCTGATATCTGGCTTAACTTCATGGAATACCACAGTTGTAAACAAAAGATAATTGGTAATTTTCCACATGATTATATGATTGTCAACCATAGTTCCAATTTTTTCACATCATTTTGTCTTGAAATTGATGTGAAAATGTTGAAGGCACAGTTGACAAGATATGATCATGTTGAAAATTACCTTATATCTTTCATATAAATATATCAAAGCATGTAAATTGCAGACTTCTTTGATACAAGCCAGGGGACTTGACCAGATTTATTTTTGAATTGTCACTATGGCTATCATATTAAAATATTTCCGTAGAATAGGTTATAATCGCAGCTTTCAAGACCAGATCACAATTATTTGTCCTAGTACCATGAACTGCCTGACTTATCTTAGATCTCATGACATGATATTTGAAGGATGGATTTCCACAGCCACCATATTTATAACAATAAAACAAAAGTTATGAAGATAGGAGATCATATCCTAGGGGCTTAGGATCTAATGACAGGCATGGGAAAACTGGAATAGCTCATGCCAAGAATCCCCTCTGTTCAGGTTTATTGGTCTAATGCTACAGTGGAAAGGGAATATTCTCAGAAGGAATTCAATATTGAAATATAATGGACAGGAGGGTATAAGGGAAATTAATTATGTAGAAAAATAAAAATATCCTGGTTTCCTGAAGGTGTGTGAGATAAGAATGAACAGAAGGAATTGGTTATTAATTGAAACATATGGAAAAGACCCTATTGAAAGGTTCCAATGACATCCTTGTCCCACATTACCCGAACCTAGTTCCCCTCGGTTATCCTTGGGATTTCAAGGTTCCCATATATTTACAGGGGGATATGGCCTGGAAAAAATGGTTCATTTTTAACAGTGAGTGTTTGTTAAATTTATGGATGCCATGACAATGAATTAAGATTTGCATTATTATTTCAATATTTGTAGGTAATTAAAACACCTAAATTTTGAAAGAGCATCCATTAAGTGTTTATTTTTCAATACAGAATTACGCCATGAGATTGCTATATGTCAACGTGCAGCTGCTTCACTGTCATCTTATTCTAAAGATGAAGAAGTCCTCAGGGATAGCCTTCTCGAAAAGGTCAAGAGGCTTCTTTCAGAACTAAAGTTGAAGAATAGTAATGGAAGGTAATATAGATATATCATTGTTTCTTTGATTATTGAGAAATATTTGTATTTTATATGCATGAGATTGAGGGATGTTTCGTAATGAATGATCATAAAATTTTTATTCACATACTTCAATGTGCAAAAATTTAATAGCTACATTCTTAATGACAGAAACTCAATTTTCCACTTCATTGATTCTTAAATACAGGCTCGTTTCAGTATACTATACCATTTTTAAGGTGTATTGTTAGCTTAGCGTGTAGTTGGTATGTTGCACGAGTTCACCAGCGCCTCTGGTATTGCATCAGCAATAGCTTGTACGAATTGAAAAATGTTCAGTTAAAATATGGAGATAGCATGTAATGAGCAATACACTACATTGCAATGAAGTTTTCCCCTGAACAAACCATTACATACTGTGACATATTAGGAAACTTTTTATTTAGTATTCTTTTCCCTGTAGCATAGCCAGAATAGAGCTTTCGATGTTTAAAGAGAGAGGACAAAGGAAAATGGAGCTCAAGGTCCAGTCAGTGCTCTTATGGAAGTAAATATTAACACCTCTGCAGCCACTATGAAAAAAGATCATTGAATAACATTCTGTAAGAGAGTAATTTTAAAAGTTCTCAGAAGGGAATAGAAATAAATGACTTGCCTCAGGGAAACTTTATTTTTCAATGTAGTCTCAATGTACACTAATGCACCCGGTCCAATGTGTTGATCCCTTCTCAAAAATTAGATTCCTTCAGGCCTGCAAAATACCCATCTACTTCAGCTGTTAGTTGTTTGTTTGAAGAGAATCTGTACCCACCAAGGAAAATTTTGAACTTAGGGAAGATATGCAAATCTGATGGAGCCTAATAAGGCAGGTGTGGCAACAATTCAAAGCTTAGTTGACAATTTTTGCCATGGCAATGACACGTGTGGGGTGTCTTATCTTGATAAGACATGACTTTCTTCCTTGGCCTTTTTTTGGTGTATCTCTTGCTGCAGTTGGTCCAGGAGGTTAGTGTAGTATTGTCCATTAATTGTTTGACCAGTGGGAAGATAATCTAAGAGAAGAATCCCTTTCGTATCCCAGAAAACTGACGCCATCACCTTTCCAGCCAACCGTATTGCCTTCTTTGGTGGTGATGAATCAACATGATTCCACTGCTTTTACTGCTGTTTTGTCTTTGGGACATAGTAGTTGATCCAAGTTTGATTTGTGGTTACAAACCAGCACAGAAAATTTTGTTGGTTGCCCTTAAACTGGGTCAAACATTGTTTGGGAATTTCCATTCTGATATATTTGTGAACCTGTGTCAAGAGTCACAGCATTCTAGCAGATAATTTTCTCATAACCAATTCCACTGTTAAAATGTGATATGCCCAAATAGATGACATCCCTACAGCTTCAGTGATCTTTTGCTCTATGTCAGCCATCCTCCTTGACCATTTAACCCTCTTGGTGCTTCGTCTTGCCTATAATACTAAAGGAAAGTGTGGAGGGTAATGTAATCAAATGTATCATCTGAGGGGAAAAAATATATTGAAGCCATTTTTTAAGATATCCAGTTTTTTTATATTGTATATTAACTAGATGAAGTAGTATTTATTAATGAATTTTTCATCATGTTTAAAAATAATTATTTTTTAGTCTTCTAATTATGAACAACAGCTTACGTTTGAGCTGTTGTTCATGATTAGTAGACTTCATATTGGCCCGGCACACTTTCCACCCAAGATGCAAAAGCTGATATATTGGCCTGCTGCACTTAAAGGGTTGACACACTTTTGCAATAATTTCTGGAGTAGTGGCTCATTTTGGCCTACCACTACACAGATCATCATCTAAGCTGTTCTGACCAAACTTAAACTCATTTGTCCACCTGGCAACAGTTGAATATAAAGCAGCAGTCTCTCCCAGATTGCTCTGAAAGTCTCCATGCATTTCCTTTGCTTTCACACCTTTCTTCACTGCTCCAATCTCAATTTTTCCATCTTCACAAATCACTACATGGGAACAACAACAAAGATCCACATCACAGATCTCTTCCAGAGCACTGATGCGTCACATGCTTACTCATAAAGGATTACCTATTACTGCCCAGGAAACTTGTGGCACTTGTGCTGGCATCTGGTGATAATTCTGAGGACCTTTCAAACTACCCTCGTACAATCAGAAATATTGAAAATTACATTGCATGTCACTCGTATGTTGGTTCCAGGAAAATTGCAGATGAGATGTTTCTTTGGAAAACTCGCCATAAAATGGTTCTAATGAAAATCAATGTTTAGTGGGTTCTTCATCCTCCAAATACTCAGAAATAGCCCCTCAAGACTTTTCCGGTTCTCCATTATGAAGGACACCTTTGTTGGTAGTATTTTTCATCAATTGAGGGTGATAGGTGAATTCATTCTGTAGAACATGCTATATCTTATTCCTGCCCCTTTCTTGCTTGCCTAAGGTTCTTACCTCTATCAAAGTCTTCAACAACAAATCTCATTACCAGTCGAAATGCTCTGCATCTATCTTTCCAGACTCCTTTGCTTTTCTCCTGTGTCTACCCACTGCATCAGTCCCCTCATGATCCACACATTGCTTACCACTTCATTTATTTTCCTTTCTGCCGATTTCACCTTTTCCATTATCCTCTGCACCCACTATTCAAATGCATCAAATCTACACCTATTATCTTGCTTCAGTTACCATTGTTGCCATGCCATGCTGTTCAAAACCATACTCCATATCAAAGTGTTAACAAGTACTTCGTTAACATTCTTACTCAAACCTACCATCAATTCCCTCCTCCTTGTAAAAGCTTCTCTGCCTAATATAATTCTTCTTCTTATATCCATTCTACTTTGACCACGTTGGTCCACAACACTTCTGAGATATGTAAAACTGTTCCACCAGCTCTAGTTTATGACCTCCTGATTTTAATATTAGAGTCTTTCCCTTTCTCAAAAAACTGCAGGAGTTTTGTTTACTGAAGCAGACATTATAACATAAAATTCAAATTTTTCACAATACATGAATAAAACAACAAAAACAAAATCTTCATTTAACAGCCAACATAATTGCCCAGTTGGCACATTTTACATTAGTGCTAAATCTCAAATGAGTTTGTGTTGCATAAAATAGCCCTGACTAACAGCCTTAATTTTTAGCGCATATTATAATCAATATGTTATTTATAATGCACAATATTCAAAGTGTGAAACTCATTCAATTAGAACAGGATTCAAAACCAGATCCCTTGATGTCCAGCCAAGTACTTTAGCCAGTTAAGCCACCGAGGCGTTCACTTACAATTTGTATGTATGGTATTTTGTCATAACATCTTGTTATTTTACTTTTAAGCCCCCAAAATTTTGGAGTGTAAGAGGATGCCTTAGTAGCTTAATTGGCTTAAGGACTCAGCTGGACATCTAGAGTTCCAGGTTTGAATCCTGGTCTTAGGAAATGATTTTTACAATTGAAAAATTCTGCATTTCAATGCATATTAGAGGGTGACTCGGTTAAAAGTTGTCATGGCACCTCCTACAGTTCTTTGAATTTGTTAATGTCATTTATGGTGGAAGTACAACATTTATACCTCGGTCACCATGAAACTCATCTAAGATTTTATGCATTATAATTTCATACAAGATACTTTTTTCCTTGTAGAGACAATATAGCATAAAGAAAATAGCATAATCTAAAGCTTAAAACATGCAGTAAACCATGTGTAATGATAATTTTTTCCATTCCTGTCAGATCTGCTACCAGAGCACTATTTTTCTGATTGCCTTAGTACGCAGTAAGTAAAAGATCAGAAATAGCTTACATGATCTTCAGAAGCAGGTCCTAATCTCTCTCCATCCCACCTGCATTAAATCAAATCAATCAAATCAAATCATTTATTAGCACATTACATTTACAAAGTTTCGGTAGCTGGCAGCTACCTACAAATAGGTGTCTTGTCCAACACGTTTAAAAATAGAACAACAAATTACAAAAACATACATACAAATACATATTATACAATATTTTAACATCAATTATCTTCAAAAAAAATTCCTGTATTGAATAGTAAAACTTTTCAATTAAAATGTTCTTTATTTTTTCCATAATACTGTTTGTAATTATACCATCAAAGTGTTTTAATCTTACCCTGAACTCATTATTAATCTTAATGCCCAAATAATATGGTGAGTTTTCTAAAATTTTTAGTCTATGAGTGGGGATGTCTAGCAGGTGTTTTTTCCTCGTGTTGTGGTGATGATGGGTTTGGTTGCTGTAGAACATATCCAGATTACTATTGACATACCGCAATAATTCGTATATGTATAGGGATGGTAAGGTTAATATTCTCAGTTTTTTAAATAGAGGTCAACAAGTTTCTCTGTAGTTGCTATTTGTTATCAGGCGGATGTATTTTTTCTGTATTTTAAAGATATTTTCCCAGCCAGTTGCATTTCCCCACAATGTTATTCCATATTTCATAATGGAGTAGAAATAACCATAGTATACAGTAAGTTTTGTTTTCATTCCAATTACTTTATTAATGCTTGAAATGCCAAAAAAAGCTTTATTAAGACAGTGGACATTTAATTTCTCATTGAACACGGGCAAAATCAAGTTATAATAGAGGCCCTCCATCTAAATATCTTACTATTACATCAAAATATAACTGACAGGTTCCGAAACTTGTTCAGTAATAGTTTTTACATCCTCTAGATACCTCATCTTCATAATCAATAAATGGTAACTATAGGCTTAAGATAAAAAAGGCATTGGCATCCCTGTGTTGGTGATTTTAATAAATTAAACACACAGAAAATGAAAGTTAGAACAAATCCTAGACAAATGGTCCCCTCAGGCAAGATTCCTCATAGTACACAATTACCAGGAAAGGCACGAGAAACCACCATTATTTTATGTGCTAATGAATTCAACAGGTGAATAATAGCTGTAGTAAATGTTTAAAACTGCCATGCTCTTATTTTCAGGTAAAGTTGTCAAGGATCAAATTTTTAATCGAGGTAGTGGGCTATGTTTGTGTGCAAGAAGTTTCCATGTCCTTTCCTATGTTTTTGAATTAACCATGTGGTTTCATTTCTTTACTTGGCCCTAATACTGATTAGGCACATCCCCAGTTCCTGCCCATCTGTTCTTTTAGGCTAAATAACATGCAAAGTACAAGATTAACGAAGAACATTTGTCTCAGAAATATTTCTGTGGAGCACAAAAACCTCATTCCTTGCCTCACTGCATATCCCACTAATAATAATGAGTTATGTTATGACAAAGTAAATAAAAATGGGAATTGATAACTCAATAATCAGCAACAATCTACACAATCGGTAAGAAACCAGACTGTGAAAAAGGACTGAAGGACAAGAAGTGGTTTATGTTTTAACTTACTATGCTATTAGAGGAGAAAGGGAAATCAAAGAGATGGAGTTAAAGTGGTAGGGAATCAATAGAGATGATTCAGTACAGATGGGGGCAATGATTGCACAACTGCTAGTTCTCAGACAGCCCTAGATCCTTTCAAGGGATACAAAAGTAATGATTCCGATGACAATTTCAACCAAAGTAACAAATAAGAAGTTCTTACAGTGATACAAAATGGTAGGAGAAAGGTGATGAAGCATAGTATTTTGCATATATGGTGATGTAGAAGTTACAAAGATTAAAGTATGTGCCAAATTCATTATAAAGAGGTTTGAATTGTACCTGTACACTCGTGTATCATCTTCAGTACAGAATCTGCTGGATACTACCAACACAGATCCTGAGCTTCTGAACACCGTAATAAATGGAAGATTATATAAAATCAACTTGTCCAGTCATCTTGAAAGAAACCGAAAAGCAAAGAACAGATATTACAACACCTCATTCTGCAGCCAGTGACTGACTCACTTGAAGGTGGAGAAAAAATGAAAGCATGCACATTTAGCTGTCTCCCATATTCATTCCTTTAAGCATATTGATGCCAGTCTAGTGTCACTACTGCTTGGGGGAAAATTCAAGGTTGTGTACTTTTTTCACACATCTCACAATGAATTGTGATCCCTGAAGGAAGTAATGATGATGGAGAGAGTTTTTTAATTGAACCTTTTTCATAAAGGTTCTTTTGGCATTGTATATAGAGTAAATGAACTTTTATTGGCTGTGTTATGGTCCGCAGCTTTAATTTGCAATACTTGAATTACCTGAATTTTAACATGTAATATGTAAATTAGTACTTGCCACTCAATAAATATTTATCATGTTTACACTTTTGAACATTTTGAATAACAATGTGGTATTACTGAACATGGAATTCATGCCACTTAATATGGAAATAGTAAGTTTCTTTTTTTAGTTTTTGCAAATGCATATTAAATCACTGGTTAGTATGAAATAACAGTTCATGAGTAGCTGAAGCAGTTGTGTATTTAGCATTACCATCAGTCATATTATATCATTAGCCCAGAAAGAGAAATTTTATTCATCCTGAAAATGGATTTTTACCGAAAGATTTTGTAAAAATCTTGGAATTTCACCGAGGTGTTTAATTGTGTTCCTCAATGAATCAAACTGCATACTCCAGCATTATATTTTTGGGAAGCATTTCTTATTCATGAACAGTGATTGGGGATTTTGTTTAGCAATTATTTATATTAAATCGATTTTATAAAATATATGAATTTCTTTATAGCTTTGCTGAGGAAAATTACAGAGCCAATCTGGAAGAACTTCAAGAAAAGGTAAGCTATATTTTCATGGACGAAAGAAAATGCTAACTCCCAGAGTGTCAATGCTTTCATGATGCCATTGTTTTAGCCTTTATAAAATCCTTTTCCTCACCAGATTAAAAACAATTTTTTTCCAGTATCCAATTAGGGACTGGCCATTGTTGATCAAGAGTACAGTGGTTTTGACATTTGTCATATCTATATTCTTTGTACATTCACTTCCTGAGCTACAATTGTCTTTGGGGTGGACAGCACTCCTCGGAGCTACACTTCTCCTCATCCTAGCAGATCAGGAAGACCTGGAGGGTGTCCTAGCTCGAATTGAGTGGGGAACACTCCTATTTTTTGCAGCCCTATTCATACTGATGGAGGTAAGTACCAATGCTGTTTAAGTTCAGAAAGTCTGGGAATTAGTCAAAATTATAATTACAGTAGGCATCTGGTTGGTGCCATGATAGCTTAGCTGCAATTACCTATAGGATTTCAGAACATAATCCTTGCCAGGTGATGCCTCTGGCAATCCTGATTTAAGCCCAAGCATGTGATTTTATCAGTGTGCCAGCTCTATGAATGACATGTAGAAAATTTAAGAAATTCCTAGAGTTTTCAGATTTCTTGGGCATTCTATATCCCCAAACAAGGGTATTTTTGGACAACTATTGGTCAATCTGTTATTATTATAGGCTTAAAGGGTCAGAAATGACAAGAAAGTTGGTACTCGCATTATGATATTGGGCATGTTACATAAGATCTTGCTGTATGCCATAAATATGCATGACTATGTGATTTGCAAAATACCTGATTTGAAAGCTACTCAGTCATAAGCAAAATCTTTATTATTAGATATGATATAATACTATATGTATTTATTGTCTCCAGGCAATCGTGATATAATATGGAAAAGATGGCATACAAAATGTTATGGCTTTATATGTAAAGTAGGTAGATAAAATATAAACAAGGCACTAGAATCAGATCACCTTTTAAAAACAACTTCCAGAATTTTTCCAGAATATTTGCCTTATTGCCTAAGTTGTCCAGAAGAGCAAAATTTCCTAAGTTTTCCCAGTTGGTGGGCACCCTACTTCAAGAGTACGGGAAATTTCAGGTAGTAAAGGGATTATAACAGTGATCCCCATCCACCGATTAAATTCGAATCATTAATTTGCATTAAAACTTGGATCTTTTGCAACGTTTAGCAATCAACTTTAACAGTGTGAGAATAAATACGATACAAAAACATTATTACCTAATACTGAGTAAAACTTTGTGAGCAGATATTATTTCAAGTTAAGATGACACCTAGATGAGTTTCCATGGTTGAGCAATCATCATCACGTAGAGAGAGCCTAATTGCATGGTTACCCATCTTGCGACAATTCACTCATTACTTTCAACTAAAAGTAAAAATATTTTACCAAAGCTAATTCTACAAATTTTTACCCTCAGGCCTTGTCCCGTCTTGGATTAATTGAGTGGATTGGTATTCAAACTGAAAGCCTAATCCACAGCGTGGGTCCTGAACATAGGCTGGCAGTAGCAATATTACTAATACTGTGGGTATCAGCTATTGCTTCAGCATTTGTGGACAACATTCCATTAACCACTGTAATGGTACGAATTATCACATCTTTAGCTGCTAACAGAGAGCTAAATTTACCTTTGCCACCACTAGTTTGGGCTCTTGCTTTTGGTGCATGCCTTGGAGGTAACTCATGAAAATTGCAATTATTATTTATTCAATTCCACAATTATCTTTAATGACTCAGAGCGCTAAGATAATTCATTATTTTTACAGGTAATGGAACTCTCATTGGAGCATCTGCTAATGTTGTATGTGCTGGTGTAGCCGAGCAGCATGGCTACCGTTTTACATTTGTACAGTTTTTTAAAGTTGGATTTCCTATAACAATTGCCAGTATAATTGTTGTAACTTTATATTTATTAGTATGCCATGTTGCTTTAGACTGGAATTCATGATCTGTTAATTTTATTTTCCCCAGGGGATTAAAAAAATGTATAACTAATCAGTACCTGCTTGTATTGTAAGATATTGTTATGAAAGGCTGCTTTCATGAAGATGCACGAAATTTATTAAATTTATGAATGTAAGGATGAATGAAAAAATGATTAATTTTTAAGGAGGGAATTTTTTTAGTATTTCAATACCTATTATTTTAGTGCAAACATCTTGGTGTCCATCATTATGAATTTTTCACTGAATTTGTAAATTAGTCATTTTTTGGAAAGAATACTTCCATTCCTAAATCTTCAGCATGATCAGATTTTACAATTATTATTTGGATATTTAAAGTGAGGCAAATTTTGAGAGTTTTTAATATATTTTACTTATTTTCATAAAGTTAGCTAAGTAAAAGATGGAGATAATCAGTACTGGAAAGTGTATAATACTGATGACACCAAAGTTTTTGTGAAACTTAAGATTGATTTGGCATTGATTGTTTTATTGTAATTTATTGATTACTGTTTTCATGAAATTTTATCATTGTTGCAATAAATTAATTTTCCAGAAACAGCTGTCTTCTTATTTAGATAAACCACAGTTATTAAAAAATGTTTTAGAGCTCACACACAAATTTGGCCAATCCAATATTTCCATGGTTGAGCATTCATTATCACGTAAAGAGCATGGTTGCATTTATTCCCTCTATTTCCTGTCCACTCTATTTCTTGGGAGAGCAAGGTGTAGAGCAGCTGCCTTGTCCAGTACAGAGGTAGAGTACATGGTTATTTCTAGGGCAGCCAAAGAAACTGTTCCACTATAAGTTTTGGTAGAGAAGAATAATATTGTCTTGTTCAATGACAACCAGCCAGTCCATAAGCTTACTGCCCATTAAAGGTTTCATAGCACCACTAAGAATGGCATTCATTATCACTTTGTGAAAGAGACTGGAAAATCCACTATAGTGAAAATGGGATACTTAAAATCGGAAAACTTTCCAAATATGCAATCATAGGGTATTCTCAACATATGCCTAATAGTATTTGTTATAGCCAAGACTTTGCAGTTTGCTGACTGAAGATTACTTCAAAACAATGCCAAAGGAGACTTTTGAATAGATATTAAAATATTGTTGTTTCTCAAACTTTAACTTAAGTGAGCTATAAAGATATTGTACATAATTCAAGACTGTGTTGAACTTAATTCATAAATTAGCAAAATGAACAGACTTGTCACTGTATTGAAAGTGAACCCCCAAAAATTTATAAGGTATTGCATTACTGTTGAGAGATGTTGTTCAACACTCTTGATTGATTAAACAACGGTGCTAATTACAATTTAGTTTCAATCGGTTATCAGCACACCAAACATATCGTTCATTAATGGTAAAATTTGATCCGAAAGTAAAACCTAAGAGTTTTCTGAAATAAAGAAATAGCGGTCATCAGCAAATAATATCAATTTCACATTACTTGTGGGATTTAACAGAGGAAAATCATTTGCATACAATCATAATAGCTTTAGACTTAAGAATAAATTGGGGTAAGCCATATTTTTTATGGACCTAATATTTGGTCATCATTTATTAGAAAGATTAAAATCTATTTGATAAGTCACAAATATGCCAGCTTAGGGAAATCGCCAGAATACAAGATTTTCAAAAATAAAATTCGGTAAATTCCAAAGAAACTGCGGGTGATGCCGCAACAGTAACTTTTAACGGAGTCATCCGCTAATGTGCATTTCAATGCAACAATTTCAGAGTGTAAAAATCATTCACCTTGACTGGGAACAAGAACTTTCTGGTAACACTCGGCTTTAAAAAAATCATGGTAATGGGAGGTTGGTTCTGCAAATCTGCAGTTTAGGTATCCCCTATGTAAGTTTGATATGATTTTGATATAAATATATATGTTGAAATAAATTGATCTGAACAATTATGATAGCTGTAATAATAGTGAAATTGGCCTATATTTGTTTACATCCTTTTTAGAACTTTTATTTTTAAATAAGCTATTATGCATGATTTTTTGGTATTTCTTGACTTCCATAGTAAAAAGGAATTTGTACTTTTCAAAAAGTTAAGTTTGTTGCAGCACAGCACACATCACCGAATACTAAAGTGAAAGGCTAACAAGCAAGCACAAGATTTACATTACTAGGAAAGGGTCCTCCCCTCCTAAACTACTTCAAGCTTCACCTTAGTGCATCTTAGAGCATATAAAAATGCCAGTAAGCCAAAATCTGAGGGGAGGTGAAAGATAAAGGACTATGAAAGGCAAAGAGGCTTTCACAAGGAGGAGGGAGTTAATGATAGGGACGTTGAGTAAGCATGTTAAGAAAAGACTCATAAAAACTTTCATATGGAGCGTAGCTATGTACGGCGTGGAAACGTGGTCATTGAAGCAGGAGGATAGACGTAGATTGGAGGCTTTTGAAATGTGGGTGTGGAGAAGAATGGAGAAGGTGAAATGGACAGAGAAGAAAACGAATGAGGAAGTACTTGGTATGGTGGGCGAAGAGAGGGGTTTGTTGGGAGAAATCCTGTGGAGGCAGGAAAAGTTGATGAAGGGGGTATTGACCGGCAGCGGGACGTTGAAGACTGTAATTGAGGGGAGAATGTTAGGCAAACAAGGAAAGGGAAGGAACAGGATAGGGATGTTAGACAGGATAAAGGGAGGAAGAAAGTACTCCGAGCTGAAGAGGGACCTGATGTAGAATAGGATGTTGTGTTTTGCTAGGGGTCACAAATTATTTAATTAGTAATTATGTCCATCCAAAAACCTATCTTAACTGGTAGATTACCTAATAATAATATATACATACTCATTCTCCCACGTTGTCCGTTTTTCAATTGAGTGCTTTGAAGTGAGCGTCAATTTCTGTGTAGATCAGCTGGCATTTTATCACAAAAATATAGCAAACGGTTAATGGGGATTATTGCTGCAGACATGATTGATAGATTTCCGTGAATGCCACCTATAATAGCTGTTTGGAGTTCTCTTCCTTTTGATGAGTAAATCATGCGATTTTGATATGATTTGAAAAAGTTGATCACTTCACTCTGCAACCTTTTGTTATGATATGATGGTTCAAAATTGATTTTTTTAGATTACCTGCTCCTGTTGACGTTATAATCTGATTGGCAATAATAGTTTGGTATGTGATGTTTACGGTGTTTCTTCCCTAGGTAAAGGTAATACGTTCATCATGTTTCATTTATGTAGGCTCTTTAACCTCACTGAGGCTCATTTGTCCCCAACATAATTTCAGAAAATGCATGTAAAATTTGCTGCTCAAGGTTTTAGTAATCATGTTGCTGTAGGAGTACATGCATTAGTTGGTATAAGTGAGATATGAGAATGTTTTCCTTAATTGAATGGAATGCATTGTTTGTTAGTCTTATGGACTTATTTCTTTTGCTCTGATAGTAGTTTTGGGCATGGATCAGCTTGCTGCAGCACAATGCCTGATGTAAGTGGATTGTACTTGGGACAAATTCAATCGGACAATGGATATCCAGTACAAAAACCCTCGAGTTGGTTGCCAGGAATGTGAGACCTCGCTGGCAATCAGCCCTTGCTAAAGTCACATCATGGGAGTCCCTGGGAAAGAAAAAGTTAATCCACCCCTCCTTTGCAGGATGGGTGGTTAATAACCACAATAGCGGTAATTTTGCTGGGGCCGAACTGAAAACTAAGCAATTCTGGCACCTCAACACAAGAAACCTTTATCAAGATGCAATAGAACTTTTTTGAATGTTATTAGGTGAAACTGGGGATAGTCGCAACCAAAATACACACGTTCCAGACAGCATCAATTAAAAATTGTCTCTCCAACCAGACCCAAAGACATACCATGGATAATGGCTATGATCTTACTTACCTTATCTACTTTACTTATCATCTCTTTTTAATGATCATATTCACTACAGTACATGAGAACCAGCTCATGATAAAAAAAAGGTTATGCTAAGTTACAAAGAAATATGTTCAGTGGCATATGTGTTAATGTGGTGTAGACAATTCTCAAGGCTCATCCTTATGACCATTGTAAATCAACCCTTAGAGAAGAACCTAATTTATTATGGGATACCTTATTACATTTTCTTTTAGATGATGACAAACAAAACACAACTTGTCCCTCTGAAATAAAGTTTATATTTCAACTGTTAACTGAACAGATTTCATATGAATTTCCCATAGGTACATAATTGCTTGCACAATGTCACAATTCTTATCTAATTCTTTTTCCTTGTTGCAGAGCCTGGAACTGGAAATAGGAAGCGACTTTGGAAGATTTTAGTACCACTTACCAAAAACTTCATGCATTGAATTCCTTTTGTGAAAATTTGTTGTAAAAATATTCATCTCAATGTGAGGTCCATTATTTGATTGATAATTAGTGGTTTATAAATTGAACTTTTATGCTTTTCTCCGTTCAATAAATATACAACGGCCAATGCATATTTTTCTTTCCTGCGAAGATCACCGAAGTTATTTCTTATCTTATTTCCAAATGACCGTTTTGGTAATAATGTACAATTAATAATGGAAAAAATAATACGTGGAGGATAGTAACGAAAATACGAAGCATATATGTTTGACGGAATACGAGCCACGGCGCAGTAGTGTGACCTCGGCACTTCCAATCAACCAATAAATTAACCATAATAACCATGTCTTAGTTTCATTGTGAAACAACTTCCTCTGCTTCCCAAAAAAAAGTTAAAGGTCTCAGCACGTGAGTGGACGACCCATGAATCCACGCCTTCCTCATGTTTCTATGAGAAATCTGGTCGAAGGCAGCGTTACTCCTACCTAACATCAGGAATGCTGCTGTACCCTCAACTCCTTTCTAGAATGGGTGTTACAGATTCTCCTATTTGGAAAACTCTCTCGTAGACGACAGCACTTAAGATGCAGCGGCCTGGTAAAAAGTGAGTGGTTGAGTGAAGTAGTGCACGTCACGATCGGAAGTTTTCAGCACAATTTTGTTACTCATTTGTTAAAGAATCAGTAGGAATAGGACATCCGGGTCACTGCAATAGTATAGACATCAGGGGAACTCGGGTAGTAGACGTATTACCTGCTGATTGAGATATTGTTTGATTTTTGTGGTTTGCTATTGAAGACCAATATTTTCAGTAAATTAGTCTACCTGAGAAAGCTTTGGGTTAAAGAAAGAAATGAAAAATTGTAATTATTCGCGTTTGTGTATGAGGAGAAGTTAATTTAATTTTTGAAATTGATAGCGAAGTAATATTTTGTCAGTTCCTTACTGGCTCCTTCGAATGACTACCATGGAAGATGTTTTATTTTTGTTGTGCAGTAATTTAAAATTAGAGAGGGATGTAGGCGTAGCGGAACTATTAAAGGCTATTACAGCTTGTTGCGATGCTGACAGGTTGAATTTTAGTTCTCGTCTGCTGCAAATGTTATCTAATCCAGAAAGTACGTGGGAAATTAAGCAGGGATGCCTATTAGGAGCAAAAGCTTTGGTTCCGTATTTAAATTTTGAAAATGAAAGAGAGGTGGACTTTGCACAAGATATAAAAACCGTTGCCCAAACATTGTTGACCGATGTTGAAGTTCGAGTCAGGTTAGCTGCTGGTAAGTGCAGAGATCCTTGAAGTTACTGGTGAATTAAAACCATCAACTAGGTAATTTCTGAACTGTTTTCCTTCTAGGGGAAGTTCTCGGATCGTTATGTGCAAGGCTGGGGCCAGAAATTTATTGTGACTGTAAAGATTATGTTTTAAATCAAATTCAAATTAATCTGGAAAGACAAGTGGCTGAAGATGTTGCATCGAGACAGGAACAACAGGAAACTGAAAAGTTAATGGAGAAATTAGCCGGGCCACCACAAAGGGTGAGAAACATATTGAACCACCTCGGTTATTCTTCGTGATTATGTAAAATTTCTTGGAAAGTAATTATGGATCACTCTTTTATTCTTAGAGGAACAGTGCGGACTCCGCAAAAATATTCCACGATACTGCTGGGTGGAAAAATCTGGAGACGAGCATGAAGTGTTTACAAGCCATGATAGACGGTTGTGGTGCAAACTTTCAGCCATTTGTAGATCAAGAATTATTGGATCTTACTTTTATGATATTGACGCATACCAATCGTTTTGTTCGAGAAACTGGATTTTATGTGTGTGCTTCACTTGTTGCTTGTGGAAACGCTGCACAAGGTGAGTTCTCTAATTGGTATTATCATGTTTTCATGAGTTTAGACTTAGCACATATCATGTTAATATGTGACTTATGTGGTTTAATTAATTTGTGAATATTACCTTATCAAAATTCTGTATTACTCCGGTAAATAGAAAGATTTTGGTAGATGTTTCAACTTAATAAACCGTATAAAATATTAATACAATGTCATTTTCTAAAATCTCACCAATTTATGCAGATGCAGAGGGTCGAGATAGTGTAAGTGAAGTGAACCCAATATTTGCTTTTGGACATCAGTTCAGTCAGCATTTAGGCAAGGGTTTGGCAGACAATTGGAGCCAAGTTCGGCTATCTGCATCAGTAGCCACCCGGAAATTTCTTCTCTCCCTACCTAATGCTCAATCCCGGGAGCATTTTTATGCCGTTCTTCTGCCGAGGATGTGCTTAAACAGGTGTGCATTTATATTTCATGAAACCCCTGATATTTATTTTGATAATATGCTGTGTATATGCTAAAACACATTTTGTTTGTGGAAACATAGGATTTCATAAATTACTTATTTTCCAATCGATTAGTTGGCGAGTGTTTTATAGTGTGTACAGGGGTGACTTTAGTATTATGCTCTAATCATGACATATTATGTGATAGGTAGCGCCACAGATTTGTCACTGGTGTGCTTCTTCTTCGTTCACCAATATCTTAGCAAAGCTTTTTTGTTCTGTTTATCATTGGAAAATTAATTTCAGTACAGTCCGAACTCAAATAAGTTACGGCTAAAAGGTTGGCTGGTATAATACTGGATCCCCTTTCATGTTGTGCATGATGTCCATTGGTTTGGATATGTGGTCGCAAAGTCAGGTACATCACAGATATGATTTACCTATTCTCATTACTATTTATGAGGATAATAATGTTTTATATGTGAAAGCTATTGATGTTAGCTACATGTATAGCCTTTTGTTGTTCAATGTCTCTCATTCTGCTGCAATTATATTCAGGACTAAAACTCTTAATATTTCTGAAGATACTTGCTGCTATGAGGACTGAATGACAGTTATTTTGTAGTGCTTATCCAAAAGTATCTTCAGGAGTGGAATGCTCCCTGGAATACCAGAGTCATGAAATCCTGTCACAACTCCACAGCACCAACAAACTGCTGCAGAAGCTTATGATAAATTACATAATGTATATGCCCTGTTGTATTTATTAATTAGGCATAGTGCTAGGGTTGTGCGGTAAAGACATTTCAAGGTTCATGACAAAATGGGAGAAACTGAATTTGAAATTTTTGGAATGGGATTCAGAATGGAAGCACCTATTTATCCCATTTTCATGGAATATGTTTCACGTGGAAATAGTTTGACATTCAGTTGCAAGGCATAATTACAAATAACCCAAACGTTAACTGAAAGAAAATTTGCACTATTACTGATATAAATAAAATGAAATGTTGAAGACAGCCATTTTGAAAGATCTCTAAGCAAATGGTATTTAATGACTCAATAAGGAAATTTAACTTATTAAAATTCTTAAACACATCAAATTTAAGTGAAATTGGAACATTAAATGCAACATTATAAACATTCATCCATCCAATTTTTATGTAAAACTTATTCTTATGTTTGGCAGCTGTGTTTTATCTGCATATTGTTGTTGCAACTTTATTAATTCAGTCAAGAGATTAGGTGAAGTAAGTAATGTAAGAGATTCAATTGCAGATTCGTATTCTCAGAAATATCATTTTAAAATAATATTTTCATTTCTAAATTAAGCAAGTATCTAATATTATTTATATTTCCATCAAAATTCTTAATTGGTATGCAGAAAGTACCTCATTCAATTGGATATAAAATAGTACCTTCTTGAAACTTCTGATATCTGGGATCCTGAATTGTAGTGACTTAATGTGCTTCTTGTCAGCCAATTGTTTTTCATTGTTTCCCAGAATAACTGCCTTAAATCTGGAATCAAGAACTTTTCAAAGTCCTCAAGGAAAATATCACTTACATTATTTGTATGAAAAGCATCAGGAAAGGTTTGAGAAAAATAGATTTATTTATGATATTGCTACAATGCTCCAAAATTATTCAAAGTACATCCCTCGATTATGGGCACACTTTTGCTAGTGGCTTTTCCACAATTCAAAGCCTCCCTGGTAGGTGGATTCCAGAAGGTCCTTATGGGTGTACATGCAAGCTTCTTGGACAGCACCTAGGGTTCCATGTTGGTGTTCTTTGAGTGAGGATTTCACTTTTGGGAATAGGAACTAGTCTGCTGGTGCCAAGTTTGGACTGTAAGGGGGTTGGAGAACTGTTGTGATGCTGTCGTGGAAGGCCTTCGCAAACATTCACTCGTCTATGCTTTAAGCCATCTGTCAAGACCTTCATGACGAGTTTAGATGAGATCTTTCAATACCCTAAATTTTCAGTGATAATGGTGTGTACTGTCATATTATCAATGCCAGTAAGATCTGCAATCATGCACACACTTAACAGATGATCTGATTCAGTACTTCACTCACATATCAGGAAAAGTTGTTACAATACTTTTAATACAAACCTTGTATTTATCTTTCACAAAATACAACCTTGCTCATTTCAGTTGCTATATTATTCATCATAAAAGTATGCTCATTTCTTTTACATAGATGCAGTATTTGAATCTGCAAAAGACCATAGCAATTTCATTTGGGGTAATTGAAGCACTGTCAATCACGTTTTAACATTCTGCTACAATGGATATATTTTACTTTGCCTTTTCATAGCATTGTGTATAATGCTGATACATACACAATAAGTAATACTTAAAGAGCATCCACATCATCAGTTCAGTGTCTAGTCATTCCCATTTAATAATCAAAGTAGCTTGGTTTCCTGAAGCAGGGAAATTTAGGGATTTGGGTTAAAACCTTAATGAAGGAGAAAGGTTTATTCTGAGAAGTTCTTGCATTTATTCCTCGTTGAGATTGGCACTATTTGGGGAAATTGTCAGGAATGTCCTGTAGTTTATTTAAAATTATACTTCAAAATAATAAAGTAAAAACATACTACCATACTTTCTAAGCATGCAGGTTACAATATGAAATAATAATGAGTTGGGGATTATTTTACTTTCCCATCATTTCTGCGAGGCCCATACTTTATGATCATGCCTCATACGATGCATGCTCATAAAGTATGGGCCATTTGGTCACAGGAAAAAACGTACTTATATGAAACACATTTCATTGGCACTTTTAGTTAGCAACAAACCTACTTCACTTTTAAGCATTTTTCATACCGCTGCACCAGCTTCTTTAACCCCTCTGCATAGAAGCTTGAGAGTTGAACCAATTGACAACGCCATTCTTGAGTTCCTCTTCGGTTTTGAAACGTCCACTAAGCCACTGTTTCAAGTGCAAGAAGAGGAAGTAGTTGCTAGGTGCAAGGTCAGGACTGTACAGTGGGTGGTCTAAAAGTTCCCCACGAAAATCTTGAATTTTCTTATTGGTTTTGGTGGCAGTGTTTTGGTATATACATCACACACAATTTGTGGTATCCGAGGTTTTCCATGACAATATTGTAGACAGTAGTGCGTCCAAGTTGAGGAAATTGTTCAGCCAGGCCATTAATTTTCAATCGACGATCACATCGCAGTATTTGTTCAACTTGCAAAACAATTTCATCGGTCAGAATACTGGGCCTGCCAATTCGCTCTTTGTCATAGACATTTGTTCGTCCATTTTTAAAATCACGGCACCATTGTCTAACCTTTCATTCACTCATAACTGTAGGTCCATAAACTAGGCATAACTCCCAATGAATTTCAGCAGCCGACAATCCTTTTGCGTACAAGAATCGTTCGACAGGACGAACTTGACAGCTGGCGGGATCAACGATTGTCGCGGACATAGTTGATTGCATGCACGGACAAGAAAAGAACTTCTGTAACAAAACAAATGCTGCTATAGCATCTCAAGGAATCAGTAGATTGCGCTGCAGGAGTAAAACTGTTCTGAAGCACCAACATTTAAATATAAGCAAACAGCCCTTACTTTATGAATATACGTCATGTGTATGTATATATATATATGTTATAAAAAATATAATGTATATAGTCATATATATATATATATATATATAGTGTATGTATATATAAATATATAAAAACGCATGTAGATTTTTAAAATATAGAAACACCAAGAAAGTTAGTTTTGATGGCTCGACCGTCATCATCAGAATGGCATTCTCAGGAAAGAGCGGGGGAGGGAAGGAGAGGTAAGGGACCAATAGGAAATGAAGAAGGGGGTGGGAGGGGATATGTATGCAGCTACTGAATGCATTCAGTGGTTGTGGTACAGCCCAGGGGGTTTAAATGACTGGGACACCCAGATATGCGCCATCTCCCGGGTTCTCACCTCTATGTTACTTGCAGATTCGGGAAGGGTTTCAATCACCAAAGCGAAGAATCAGTCATCAAAAGATTGGTTGTGGGAAGCAGTGTGAGTAGGGATGGGATAATTTAGGAAGGTGGGAGATTTGGTGGAATAGCAGTAGTTATTCATGCAGAGGGAAAGGGTGGTCGTGCATTCGCCCACGTAGAAGGCAGGGCAGAAGGAGAGGCGATATATAATGTTTTTTGAGGTGCAGGTTGCGTCAGGTTGGGAGTTGGTAATAAGGGCGGGGGAGGGTCTTAAAAGATGGCAGCATTTGCTGAGTGGGCGGTTGCATGGGGCGGATAAGAGCTGGGAAGGGAAGGGGGGCTCGGAGTTGGTTTTGTCAACTTGAAGATGTCACGCAAGTTCGACAGGTGTTTAAACAAAATGGAGGGACAATGTGGGTATAAAAGTGATGTGGAATGACTGTTATTAATAATTGGGAAGAGTTCACAGATTAAATATTTAATTTTGTGTGTTCCGGGGAAGAAAGTGGTGATATTAGGGCATTTTGGATGGTTTGGTTTGGGGAGAGGAGTGTATTGGGTTGACGGTTTGAGAATTTTACTGTTCAGTAGTTTTTCAGGTACCCACATTTTCTAAGAGTCATGCAGCTGGTCCAAGTATTTCTGTTGGTGGGGGTGCTGTTGCAGAGACGGAATCCACCGATTGAGAGTGAGAAGGGGATGGAGCGTTTTGTATGAGGTGGATGGCAGCTTCCGAAATGAAGATACTGTGCTTATTAGTTGGTTTAATCTGGACTGAGGTGTAAAACGTATTGTTTTGGAGGTGAATGTCGATATCTAGGAAAGTGATATTCGAGTCAGATATAGAAGTGAAAGATACCGAGGAGGAGGAGTTGAGAGAGGAAATAAAAGAGGATAAAGTTTCACGTCCGTGGGACCAAAGTAGGAAAATGTCATCAATATAGCGGGCCCAGAAAAGTGGTTTGAGGGTTTGTTGTTGCAGAAAGTCATGTTGATTCCAGACAACATGTTTTGTGGTGTAATGAAAGCATCATTTGGAGTTGAATATCTATGTTGGAAAGCATGTTTTATTTGTACCATATTTTTATATAATTTCACAAAAATTTTACTGTTGTTTTCTTGCACCCTGTATTAATTCGGTAATTTTTTTATTGAAATTTTTTTTCACCCTACATGATTTTGCAGCTCAATTGTCTGTCTGCTTCATATTCAATCATTTCATATTGTACCGTATTTTCACATGGATAATGTGTGCGTTATCTATATAAAAAATGTTCAGATTGACAAATTCCAAAGAAACTGCGGGAGATGCCGCAACAGTAACTTTTAACGGAGTCATCCGCTAATGTGCATTTCAATGCAACAATTTCAGAGTGTAAAAATCATTCGCCTTGACTGGGACATCTAGTTCCTTTAAAAGCCCCAAAATTTCTGAGTTTAAGAGGAGGCCTCGGTAGCTTAAGTGGCTAAAGCACTCGACCGGATATTGAGGGATCTGGGTTCGTGTCCCAGTCAAGGCGAATGATTTTTACACTCTGAAATTGTTGCATTGCAATGTTCAGATCATCGAAAAAAATGACAATATGCATTATGTGATGAAAATTGAAAAAATCTAAACAATTACATGCCTATGCACACAGTAATTTAAAAAAGAGTCTTACAGAAATAAATTAGTCTGGAAGCATGCCTTTCTAATTGCATCTTGTTTCATACAGATCTACCACTGATACAGTTGTTTCTTCTCATAAATCCATAAGAAAAAGAAGAAAAATAATTTCTATACTTCATTGGTTCTAATATGTAGTACTTCTTTATTCTAATGCATAGTACTTCTTGTATCCGTAGAGTATGTCGTATTATATACACGTACGTATAAATATATGATAGACATAACAGTTTCAGGTTTAACTTTGTGGAATTCCTTCATGATGAGGGTAAAAAAGAAACTAAACATGTCTACTTTATGGTGGAAGTGTGAAGTTTCTTTTTTACCCTCGTCAATATAAGATAGGATAGGTATATCTCTTGAATCCAAGAAATTCGTCACCTGAATCGCAATTAAATGAATTAAGTGCATTTATCATCTCTTCAGGCACATCACCAAGTTCACTTTCCGAAGTTAACTCTTCCTCATCTTCTAACACTGGCGTCGAAATATTGCCCTCCCTCCCTCTGACACTCTGCCAACCTTTCAGGATCCACTGGCTTATTTCTTCAGAAGACACTCTTTTAATCCTTCCCGATTCTGTGTAGTTTTTCATACCAGACATCATCCACTTTTTGCAACTAGCACGTAACTTTTATTTAAAAGATTTATTAATGGATAAATCCTGGCAACTTCACGATTTCCTTTTTCTTTTGCAAAATTTATGACTTTTAACTTAAACATCCTTGTGTACAATTTTCTTCTCCATGGGTAATTTTCTTGAGAAGATTCCAAACTACGAAAGCTTAAATCAATTCAGGTTTGAAACAATCACCATGTAGGCAGCACTTTCATAGAACTTGGATGGGTGTCTAGAGCAGCTGAGTGCCGATATTAACAAAGCGAAGTAAAGCAAACAAAACAAGGAAATTCTATTTCATTCATTGTCTTATTTATTTAATATTTGATTGGCTGATAGTTAATTTAGAAAGCAAATAAAGGGGCACTCATTGCTATGCCTTATATTGATTTACGACTCGTAAGGAAAAAACATTAAGGTGACATAATGTGTTGGCTTGTAAATATTGTTTATTTTTTGATCCTTCTGTTGTTTGGAATTAATCACCTGGCTCCAATCTTCTGTATACTTTATACATATATATGTATATATATATATATATTTTTGCGCACATTACATATTCTTATGCGCATATATATATATATATATATATATGCACATAAGAATGATATGTATTGTGCGCAAAAATAGGTCTATTTCCATACATTAATATATATATGTATACATTTAGATATATAATATATATATATATATGTAATATATATATATATATATTATATATATATATATATATATAATATATTATATATATAATATATTATATATATATATAAAATATATTATATATATATAATATATATTATATATATATGTTTATATATATATTTATATATATAAAAGATATTATATATATATATATATAATATATTATATATATATATATATATATATATATATATATACATTCAAACACGAAATCCCACCAAACGGCAAATAAATACTCATATATACAGAAACAGATATAAGGAAAAGGGATAGGAACACACATAAAGGACGAACACAATAGAGGTGGGGAAGGCGGAATCGAACGGATCACAAGAGTAAAAATATTTCCTTGACCGGGACTCGAACCTCGGATCTTTCCACTTGCCGGGTGGATGCTCTTAACCACTTGAGCTATCGAGGAAACGTAATTTACCCTGAGATCCGTGGGTCTAATATGTCGCCAAGCGCCCCGATTCTTTAGCCAAGAGATGGCGTCACAGGGCTGTTTCACCCACCAAAGGAGAAATAGACAATACACAAGAGGAAAGGACAGTGGGTTAGAATTCATACAACATCATACAGGAAAGGAACAGTGCGTTTCGTGGCACGCATAGCCAGAAGAAAGAGATGAGCCACATTGGCCAAATACACATTCAAACACGAAATCCCGCCAAACGGCGAATAAATACTCATATATACAGAAACAGATATAAGGAAAAGGGATAGGAACACACATGAAGGACGAACACAATAGAGGTGGTGAAGGTCGATATATATATATATATATATAAAGTTCTGGCCGCGCGTTATCGAAAATACGGTAATCGTTTTCTTCCCCTAGCTTAAGTCAATCCAATGTTTTTATTAAAGGGATTGAATTGGCTTAAGCTAAATTGATCAATGTGGCAGACAATGAATGGAAAACAAACAGAATTGGAAAAGAGTTCCAAACCAGAAATTCTTTCTTGTTAGGTATAGCAATTAGAAATTTTTTTACTTTGAATAAGTTGTGGCTCAGATCTTTTTTCACCACTTTTGGACTGCTTTCCAGATATTTCCAGCAGCATTTATTGAACCTCTGGTTGCTTTTTGCATCAAGTTGTATATGTATCCCGTATCTCCTTTTAGAGGCCATAAGTTTAATATTTTTTAGGATTTTTTTCATTTTTGTATTTCTTCAAGGTATAAAGTTTCATATTCCCTCCAACTTGACAATATCGTCATCATAACCTCTTATTCCTTGGCATTGTAAATGTAGTCTTTTTGTCAATGAATCGCAGGTTTTTGCATATCCCTACAGTCTTAATCATTACAGATTATCGTGATTGTTTGTAGCTGTACCCCTGGCTTATCAATTCTATCAGCTTCCAATGTGCTCTCTTGCTTCTTACAATTGATTTTTACCTTGTATTTTCTCCCTTCCATTATAATTTTCAGTAATCTATTTGGTTGTTAATCATGTAGATATCCTTTAGAATTTACTTGTTTTCCTCTTTTTATAGCATGAACCATGTATTCTCATCCACCAACTTTGAACGGCTTCTGTGTTGGCTATTATATATATATGTATATAACTTATTTTCATCAATTTTATGTCGCACCACATCTTCATTAATTCTAATGTTCTTTTCCCTAATTCTACTAATGCCCAAATCTCAGGACCCTATTAGTCTAAACACTAACAGTTGTATTGAATTTGGCTGAATTTAAGGCAAAACCAGGTGGTGATTTTTATTATTTGTGCTTTAATTATTAGGAAACTCTTTGAATGCATGGGAATGTTAAAAAAAAGTATGCATAATGTAAATTAAATGTATTTTGTGTGAATATTGCTATATTTAGGATAAGATGATGCAAAATTAACACATTTTAAATGAAAATGAAATTACTGTAAACATATATTATGCAAGGACAAGTACCAACAGAAGGGTTTAGGACAAAGCTGGTCAGTTCTATGAGGATAACCATTTAACCATGACCCATCTTCATCGCCAACACTGAGACTTGGAACCTCAAGGTTAATTTTCTGTGAAATGATGGGTGAATTGCAGCTTCGACACCCTCCATGATTGTAATGGCCATCTTGAGCTCTGGTTTAATCTGAGTGCTCATTGTGTACTAACCTTTGCATCAGAGAATAGTGAATAAACATATTTAAATGCTGTTATTTTTTTAAGTCCATTGGGGGAAAATATCACCTATTGAATATTGAAATGTAATGAAATAATTGACTTTGTAATTCCACACACTTTTTTGTGTGTGGAATTACAAAGTCAATTATTTCATTACATTTCAATATGTTATGCAAATTCCACAAAGTTACGCCTGAGACAACAAATTTTATCACCTATTGAAGCTCTGTAGTCAGTAGGCTGGTGATAAATGGAGGTGGTATCACTTGTAGTGTCTCATCACTTGTGGTAAGAGTGACAGATTACGAGTAAAATGACAGGTGCCGTGTTACTTTGCAGAATTTATTGTCAGGTCTTTTGACAGGCAATATTTTCAGTTATTCCAGGGTGGGATTAAGAATCGACATTTTCATGGAATAATAAATTTACTGTACGTATCATGCTGATGCTGTGTTGGGTATGTTCTGGAATTAGTTTGTTTAGGGCCCAAAACTGAGATGAGTTGAAATTTTTGATCTCTTTGATGTGCAAAAACTACAGCTTTATATTCTAACCAATGTTTTCATGAACAATTTGCTGTTTTTTTATGAACCACTTTACAGGCTACTGAGATTATCGCCATAGCATTTATTAAATTGGAATTTTTTTTGTTCATAAAGAAAAGAGCTTTAGAAAATAATGGGTGAAGTTGATAAAAATATATACTTCTTCCTTTAATCTTTGGGAGCTTAGTTCATGTGTAATACTGAATTTGAAAATGACCTTCTGTAAACATAAGGCATTCTTAGATGCCCTTTATCACATTGTTGAAAATAGTTTATCGATACTCTCTACTCTCCTTCTAAGTACTTAGTACCAATTTTGGTCAATGTTAACAATCTTTCTTGTCATTTTACTTTTCACAAAAGTTAATCTGATCAAATTGTACCTTGGGAGAAATTCTCTATGGTTTGCAAACATGCATCATGCTATATTTATATTCATCACATTCAATGGACAGTTTGCAGGGGACCTTGAAAGTGTTGCTTCATCTCACCTTGGTTCGGAAAAGAGGTTTACTCAAATTCTTTAGCCTGTAAATATTTTGAGGATCCTATTCCTTTTAGTGATAGTTAAGTTTTATTGAAGCAAATGTATGCATATTCTGCATCCATCCATCCTACATTTACACCCATTTCTAGATTTTAATGAAAAGTTTTAGCGTTGAATGTGAGTTTTAAGATCCCATAATGCTATTCTTGCATGACCCCTGAGGGAAATGAAGCACACTGTGACATGCTGATTGCATTGAAATGTATTGTATGTATGACATTTAACCTGTTAAATCATTAGGTACTATGTGGCCGAAGGTGTAAGAATATACTCTCAGGAAACATGGAGACAAATTGCTGGGGCAGAAGGAAAAGAACTAGTCCAGAAATATATCCCTTATGTCGTGAGTATTTGTGTGATACCTTTTCTACTTACATGGCTGATAGCTCTGAGGCATTCTTTGAGGAAAGTTTTTACTGAATTTTAGTAGTGCACTACTGAATGAAAAGGTCATAAATTGAGTTTTAGTAGTTAGCTACTGGATTTCAGTATTACATTATAGGCTCAGAGTAGTCAGCTTCTGACTTTGAATTCATATCTTTAATGTGCCATTTTTATAATAATAAAAATTTGGGTCTCCTAATACAAACATGCTAGTTAGTGACTAGTCTTTTTATTCTTATATTTACATATTTATAACCTTTAGTTCCTATAAATAAGGTATGTAGTAGATACAATAGGGACCAATTTAACAGGATCATTGGAACTCATGAATCCTTCCCATGTTTAGATGAGATGTGTTGATAACTTAGAACTTATTATGATAATATTGTTGTTCATCTGATTGTTACAAATGTACCATTTGTCATTAAGGCATGCCATTAGATAGCCATAATGGCCATAACCGAAATCATTGAAATTTTATCATGTCCCAGTCAGTCTTGATCATTTTCTGAAAAAAAATGTGGATTTTCTTGTGTATCACCAGAAATGATAGGCACTTTGAAGATGAAGTAAATTTTGAATTAGTAATATTGTATGTACATAGGTATGTTGTAATAAGCTGTTAAAATAGAAATTGAATATATTCATAGGTGATGGCAGATTGTCAAATTATGTTGGAGGTGGTACCATTGTTAAATCCTAATGCACTCTTATTGGATTGGGTTACCCGGTAGTGCAGGGGTGTTGCATTGGACTACTGACTGCAAGGCATGGGTTCGATTCCTGGGCAAGCCTATCTGGGCACCCTCGGATCCACCCAAGATGTGTAATTTTTTGGGTACTAGATCTTCCTGGGAAATCATTACTGGCAAAGAGAAAGGAATTGCCCCTGCTACCCTAATGTGTGAATTTCACACCCCATTGAACGTAGTAGTGGGTGAACTCACCTACCAAACCGACTGACAGATTTATTATAGAGTAGGATTCATTCAAACTTAGTCATGGAGGTGGATGCTAAAGAAAAAATGAATGGAAAATGTGAGAAATGAGGAAGTATGGTTTCCAAAGGGAAGTGTGTAGCTACAAGGGGAGATGGTGTATGGATTATTATATTAATAATAGGAGTTGGGTGTTTCTGGCACTCTCTGACACCAAACCAATATTTATTTGATGTTTACAATTCATAAGAGCGAAATAAAGTTTCAATTAGTTTTAGCTATCACTTTGTGACCGTGCAGCTGATTATTGATCCTATTTGATCATATTGGATGTCACAATGGTCATTAGAGTCAAGGTGCAAGCATTTTCAGTAAATTAATTTGAAATGGGTAAAGTTTGTTTCCAGGCATATAGTACAAAGATTTGAAGTTGGACTTAAACGTACATGAAATAATACATGATTCCAGAAAAGAGATCTAACCTCATTGGGTGGCCACATTCTCTTCACCCAACCCATTAAAAAGCCTTCCCTCCAACTGCCACTGTCCAAACTAGGACTTGACAATCCCCAAATTTTCATTTCTGCCGACCTTTCTATCCCCACCCCATTACTATTTTAATTGCTAATGAGCAATTCCTGTCTTCTCTTACACATCATTACCCCTATGTTCCTTTCTGTCTCATCCCAACATAAATGACTGTGAATGGATACCTATCCAAGTAGTAAGTTAAAATGTTGATTTGATAATCAAGTATGGCCAATAGATAGTACTGACATGTATAGAAAATTTTTTGATTTAGAGAAAGGTAGCTAATTTTACCTTAATTTTTTATTAATAGAGGAAGGAGTTGTGCAGCATAACCAAGTGCATTGCATAATTAATTGGCTTTGACTATATTAATTCCAGCCATAAAACTATGTTATTAGATTGGTAAATGCTAAGAACTTGAATATCTAGACACCGATAGTTCCTATTGCTAGTTTTGATGTGGGTGAATTGCAGCTGAGCCACCAATGAAAATGAGAAATGATAATGGTTTGACAAAATTGAAAGCAATGTTGATATTGATTGTATAATGAATTATGAACTAAAACTTGCTGCATGATTAAGTTATTCATAGGCACAAAATTTCCAGAACAAAATCAACGAGATAAATCGGATATTTAGAGTCAGGATTATTGAAACGCCACCTCTCAATGCCACAATTGAGCTGTTTGCTATTATATTGCTTTTTATCCGCTCCCTTCTGTACCTCACTGTGGTAACTGTGCTCAGCATAACTTCTTGTCAGTTTCTAGCTTTCTCAATATATATATTTATATTATAATTTCCTGTGTGCTTTCCCCAGTTTCCATCATTACTGTTAAATTTATGAAACAGAAGACTTATTTGATGGTTTCTGGCTCAATTTTGTGAAAGTTTTTGTTCTTTAAATGAACACAATGTATTTTTCCATTGTTCTTTATTTTGTACTACTAGTTTCAATGCTTATGCATCTTCGGCAGGTACAAATTAGTCAAGTTGAGGTCCTATGAAATACTGTTCTTGTGGGAGAGCATGTGGGTGAGGGAAGGGGGATGAAAGAGAAGAGGTTTTGATCGGCTTTGATGGGCAGGAGGGCAGGGGTGTTATGTGTCAGGGAAGGTGATTAGTGGGGTTCTCAATTGGGGGGTTAAAGGGTAGCTAGGTCTTTCCATTAAGTTAAGGGATACTCTATAAATGGACCACAACTTGACTAATTTGTACCTGCTGATGAAGCCTAAGTGTTGAAACTAGTAGTACCAAGAAGATCTGTTGAAAAATACATTGTGTTCTTCATATAACAAACTGAAGACTTGCAGTTAATCAGGGTGTCTATCGATCAGGGAACATTGGGCATTATGTAATATATCAGGAATGTTGTCATTGGTGTTGTGTTTCAAAATAGACTCATTTTTATAGATAATTTTTAAATCATTTACCATAGTTAGTCTTTACTGCTCAGGGCAGTGCATTCATCATTTTGTGAGTGGAATGTTAAGTGATTGCATAATAATCTTACATGTGGTCTTGAGTACATATACGTGATTTGCTATAGAAATGCACACCGGTCAGTAATATTAGAAATTGTAATTAATGGATACATTTTCAGTTCTGTGTATGTTATTTTAATTAACAAAGAGACCAGACAGGTGAATATTTAATGGATAAATACTCGGACTCAAATTTTTTACCCCTATTTGAGTGTGTCTAGATTAAAGGATGCTATCTGCTGGAATTTTACTTATGGAATATGTATGCTGTTAGTCTTAAGAATGCCTGTTACATAATATATTTTTCAATTAAATGAGCATGCAATTAGATGTGTATAAATGTTTTTGTACTATAGTCAAATGACAAGTGTGAAAGAATTTTTTGCCTGTAAAATTAATAATACTGTTATTACTCTTTAGTCATGACTTTCTCATAAGTTATAATATAGAAACATTAGAAACGTGGATAACATGTAGATAGTTTAATGAATGGAGTAGTATAAGCTATGAGTAAATTCTTCAAGAGCCAGAAGATGGGACTAAATTCAAAAAAAGATAAAACTTTGGATGCTGGTAAATTTTCAAACAGTATGTTTAAAATGAACTTCTAAGTAGTTTTCCAAAATCTAGAGGAATTTTATTTTTAATCATAAGATTTGGCCTCAGTATATGTCAATTCTGAATTATCTTTGCAAAGCATTTACATGACTGATGCAATTAATATTTTAAGTGTTGTGAAAGGCAGTCATCCAAACTCATTCCTCTTGCTCTAATCCAAGCTAAAGATTGACAGAAACATTTGTAAAAATGAGCCAGACATGTTAAAATTACTGGAAAGCATTATGTAGATATCAGATTAAAAATTAACCTTTATTTTATTTTATCTGCATTTATACATTTAATTTTGGGAACCATGTTTGACAATGTCTTAGCAGAATTGTATTTTCGACAGTGGAGGGTGCTTCTGAAAGTATAGAATAACATATTTGAAGGCTTTTGTACTTCCCTAATTTCCCATAGATTTTCTGCAAAAGGCAAAATATTACTGTATTGTATGGTTATAAGTATGTTCTGTTGGATAAAATCAGAAAAAATGTGGAAATTTTTTATCCTACTACAGGGACGCACTTATAGTAACTGTAAGGCTATGTTGTGTTTTATTTATCCTAGTGACTTGAAAGGTATCTGTGAGAGTCTAATCTTAAAATCATTCTATTTAGCCTTACTCATTTTCTTTCTATTAACTTTCACAGGTTGATTACTATATATCTGCGACCGAGTCTGATAACCATGCTGTTCGTGAGGCTGCTTGTGCATGCATTTCGGAGTTAGGATCCAAAATCAGGCCAGAAGCTGTTCGACCATATGTAGATCGATTGCTGAATACCTTACTAACATGCTTTCGAGATTACAGTTGGCCAGTAAGAGATGGTAAGGTATTAAATATACCTCTAAGTATGTTGTCCTGAAATTTTCTTTTAACTGATGTTGAACTCTTTGATTTGATGTTGTACACTCTTTGTATATGGTGTACATTTTACCTTTTAGAGGTCGATACTTCTACTAGCCTGGAACTTCTTATGTTATAAGTGCTCAAAAAGTGGTTAACTCATTCCCAGGCCATCACAGAGGTGTTTAAATTTATGTAGAACCACTATTATTTTAATTTTGTTCGCATGCATATGCAAACCCTTACAGGATAATTCAATCTTTTTTTTCAGCTGCATGTCTAGCCTGTGGCAACTTCATTTCTTGTTTCCCAGAGGAGTCAAGAGGATTGTTACCTTCGCTCTATCCACTGTTCTTTCGGAATCTTGGAGATTCAATACCATCAGTGCGACAGGGAGGAGCTGCTGCTCTAGGTAGTTGTGCCAAGGTCTACGGGAAGGAGGCTGCCACAATGATGCTAGATCAAGCAATACAGGGGCTCAAAGATGTACAGAATCAGCCATCAGATACAGAGAAATATGCCTCAGACCTTTCAGAGAGGGAGCCTGGGAGGACTTCACCTCTTATTTTTGGAGTAATCACTAAGCGCCAGAGAGACAATGATCTGGAGCTACACACAGACCAACAGGTATGTTTAGATGTGTACAGGGTAATTCTGTACATTGATTATCCCCCATCTATTTATTGATCTTCAGGACCGAAGTGACGTCATGGAAATCATAAATACCTATACATATCACTTATGTGTGTGCACATAACAAATGTGTGCTTGTAGTTTGCCAGTTGGAAATAATGGAAACTAAATAGAAATCAGTGTAACCAGCAATGGATTGCTTAGGAAATAGCCCTTAAGGGTAAACTGAAAAATTTCTGATGACAGA
This sequence comes from Hetaerina americana, assembly GCF_022747635.1. Taxonomy (NCBI): domain Eukaryota; kingdom Metazoa; phylum Arthropoda; class Insecta; order Odonata; family Calopterygidae; genus Hetaerina; species Hetaerina americana. The sequence continues at coordinate 69,127,738 of NW_027286763.1, forward strand.
TGTAGCTACGTTCCGAAATTCTTGTTTAGAAGCTTATTGGCCTATTCAACCAAATGTTCCATTGAAATTTCAAGGGCCAAATCTGCCAATGATACCTCATTTCTTCCTACACCTTTTGATGAAGATGATGGCTGTCATTATCATGGTGATTTCAGTTCATATGCTTTTGCAGAAAAGAAATGGAGTCTTGATAGTGAGAGAGAAGGCATAAGGTGAATCAAAATCAATAGAGCTCTGGGGGTAGGCAACATTCCTGTAGAACTACTGAAAGGTTTCGGAGAACATGGGAGGGAGAGTTTTTATGGACTAATTTTTAGCATTTATGAGGGATGGATTTGGCTGTAAGATTACATCAGATCGGTGTTAGTTCCTATTCCAAAAAAGGGAAGGGAAGTCATATGTGAGGACTACAGTAAACTAAGTCTGATTTTTCATGATGCATAGGAGGTACATAGGATTATCAGTAATGGATGGAGAGGAGGGCAAATAATTACTAAGTGGATGATCAGTTTGGGTTCAGAAAGAGGAGGTGCGCACATGATGCTCTAGCAGTAATGAGATCAGTAATGAAAAGGAACATGAAGAAAGAAAAACAATAAGGATGTATTTGTAATGCGGCTTTTGAGAAGGCATTTGCTTTAGTAAAGTGGGTAGAATAATGGCCATATAAGAGAAGATTGGAGGGATAGGTGACTTATCTACAATCTGCACATATTACAAACTGCTCAGGTGTGAGTGACATAGGGGGTATAAGGATGGGCTGTGTATGGAAGAGATGTCTGATAGGGATGTCAATTATCACCTATGTTAATCAATGGACGAGGCTAGTGCGGAAACTATCTAGCCATGCAATATTTTGAGAAAAATAGCCTACCGAGGACAATGAGGCCATAGTCCCCTTTGAAGTACGCCCCTTGGGACCAACCCAGGAACATTACCATGAAGAAAAATGACCATGTGTTGCCTTATTTGGTATTCTGATCTTTTTTCAAGCAGCGAACGGTTCAAAATGAACAATTTTTTGTTGTTAATGTTCAGTATTAACCATTTTACCATGTTTTAACAGCTCATAGCAGACCACACCCTTCTGGTCCCATCAAACACCGAGCATCGTCTTTCTCCCAAAGCATCTTGCAGTCAAAGTGGATGGTGTGCCTGAGTCTACCCATGATTTTTTGCGCTTGGGATTCTCAAAATAAATCCACTTTTCATCCCCAGTAACCATTCGTTGCAAAAACAACTTCCTTTTATATTGTGTGGGCAAAATTTCACAGTATTTTTTTGCCTCTCCATCCATCTGCCTGTTGTTCAACTAATGTGGTACTCATCTACCAGTCTTCTGAATTTCTCCCATCTCTTGTAGGCGAATGGAAACAGCTTGCTGACCAGTGCTCAATTGCTCTGCGAGTTGTTTTTGCCTTTGTGAATCATCTTCACCCAGCAATGTTTGCAGTTCCACATCTTCGTACCTTTTTGATGGTTTTCCGTATTCCTTGTCTCCAAGATCTAAGTCACCACTTTTGAAACGCTGAAGCCATCATTCACCGGTATCTTGTAATGGAGCATATTCCTCTTAAGTTTCTTGAAGTATATATTCTATTGTTTCAGGCTTCACTTCGTGGAAGTATTTAATATCCATTACTTTCTTGAAGTAATCGGTATGATTCAGCAGCAATTTTCTACACTTGAAAACAAAAAATTAATGCTCCCTGGGTATGCTCTTTGTTTGGTATAAATATCAACATATTGAACAAAGTAGCACAACACTATGCAAACACTTATTCATTTAATCACTTGTGTGCTTCTAACATTTGTTGATAACTCAACAAAATGGCATAAGTGTCAAATAATTATACCACAAATTGCATTGGTGCACCATCTATTGCCTGAAATCCACATTTCATACTTGTGCACCTGGTAATTGATGAGGTTTTCAAGGAAAAAGGAGGAGGCTAAGTTAAATATTAAAACAGGAAATCATAAACTAGATCAGGTGGAAGTTTTCCTGTCTTGGTTGTGTTTTGGACCAAAATGGTTAAAGAAGTATGGACCTATGGAGAATTACATTAGGCAAAGAAACTTTCTCAAAGAGGAAATTGATGTTAGGGACATTTAGAAGTGTATTAAGAAATGATAAGTGACAACCTTGACATGGAGCATGTTTTAAATTGTGGGTGCGAAGAAGGATGGGGAAGCTTAAATGGGCAGAAAGAAAACAAATTTACAAGTATAAGTACTAGGCATGGTACTGGATGAGAGAGGATTGTCGGAAGAGACCAAAGGAGGCATGAAACATGAATTCAGCGCATTTTGATTGGCAATTTGATGTTGCAGGCTGTAATAGAAGGGAGGGCACAAGTCAAATGAGGTTGGGGTAGGAAAATGACAGGCATGTTAGAATGAAGGGAAGAAGGAAGTATGCAGAATGGAAGAAGAGTCTATTGTGATGTTGGGTTGCTGTTTGTATTTTATTTGGAGGAAATGTATTATTTTACAGTGCCTGCCCATACATATTCTGCCTTAAATGGTAGACTACCTCTTATTAATAATAATTTTAAAATAATGTGATCACTACCATGTCCATAATTACCAATTGTAATATCAATGGGATCTTGAGGTACCTAAACGGACCAGCAACTGAACATCAATGTCATGTTTGGAGTTTGAACATTCTTAATAGTAAGTGAAAAATTATAATCAACGTGGATTTAAATCTTTCATCCATATACTGGAAAAACTAGTTTCATAGCCGGGGGTAAGGACAAGGTTTCATGCAAGTCACTGCTTTGTGATTTCACATCACAATCGTTAAACCAATTAGTACTGACACCCACCAGAGGAAACAATGTACTTAATCTAGTAGCCACAAATTTATCCAATTATGTCCTAAATACAGCAACACTTGAAGGAATAAGTAACCACAGAATGGTGCTGGTTAAAATTAACTTGAGTATGAAAAATCAGAAAATTAAAAGAAAGTTTTACTTGTTTGACCGAGCTGATTACGAAGGATTATGGTGTGAGTGGCAGCAATGTTATGATTCATTTAAGTCTTGTAGCAACAGGGACAGTTAAGAGTTTGTGGAATGCTTTTCTCAAAATCATGTGAGGTGCAATAGAAAAGCACATGCCTTGTAAATTTAAAAGTGACAGGACGGAATCAAGGTGGTACAACATAGAAGTACGTAAAGCATTAAAACACCAAAGAACATTGTATGCAAAAATCACTCAAGAGATGGATCTTTCAAGATCAAAGATCACTCAAGGACAAGTCTAATGATAAACAAAATGAAATAATACATAACTATGAAACAGCTATAGTGTTAGGTAGGAAAACATGTCGCCAGGCATTAACAGAATTTAAAGATAAAAGATTAGGTGAATATTTGGACAATAACCCCAAAGCGTTATCCCTGCGGGCAGGAGGATAGAGAATACTCTCGCAGTATCCCTGCTTGTCATGAGACACGATGAAAATGGTGGGGAGAAAACCCCAAAAACAAACCCCCAGCCATCAAAGGATGCATCTGAACTGTGCTGTGGATCCACTGTCTGTGTACAGCCACACCATGTGGCATGCAATCCGCCCAGGTGTTTGCCATGCCTGGAGACCCATAAGGGAGAGAAGGGAATTCTAGAGGGTGAGCTTTCTGGTACCCAGCAGGGTTTCAGATGCCCTGTATAGACTAGGGAGCAATGGCCCTCTTTGGCCCCGGATTTCGTGAAAACGAGAGGCTGGGAGCCAACCACTCTCACTCAATCGACTTCCGTCGCATTTTCGGCAAGTGCTAAGGTTGTGGGTGTCTGCCTAGGGAGGTCAGCGATGAAAGGGTTTTGGTCGAAGATTCACCCCAAAACAGACAGCCACTCCTGAAGGGAGTCATAAGTCATTGTGACATGTTATACATGGAAGTCAATGAGACCAAGAGAGAAATGTTCTCTCTGGGAGTTATTGGTTGTTGTCAACTAACCACAAGGCGCAACGGATATAGCATAAACAAGAAAATTGTTCGTGATATATAGGTTGTAAAATTGTCAATACATTTCAAGAGAATCAACATATTATGAGGGTTGCTATTTATATTTTCTGCAAAGTAATGAAAAGACAGTAACCTATTGTTGAAAATGGCTTTATTGTTTTTCGAAGAATCCTCCATGATAATTAGTACACTTTTGCATGGGCTCGAACCAATTTTTGTAACACTTTTTCCACTCTGATTGAGGTACCTCCAAAACAGTTTTTGAATGCATCAACGGCTTCTTCAGGTGCCAAATAACATTTGCCACGCAAGTTTTTGCTTGATATACGGGAATAAAAAGAAGTTATTTGGTTCCAAATCAGGGCTGGACGGAGGATGACCCATCAATTCAACGTTTTGGCCTGTCAAATTGGTATTTGTTTCAGCCGATCTGTGAGAGCTTGCATTGTCATGATGAAGAATGATCCTTCGTTGCCGCTTCTTTTTCTGTATTTCACCAAGCACTTCTGACAAAAAAGTGCACATGTACCATTCAGAATTCACCTATGAATGATGATCTAACAGTACGGTTGCCTCATGTCCAGCTATTCCAAAGAAATAGGCGATCATATGCTTCGATGTGCTTTGGGCTCGAATCACTTTTGTCGGATTTGGCTCATCTTGGAAGACCCATACAGTGGATTGTTCTTTGGTTTCGGGCTCATACCCATAGATCGTCACCTGTTTAGATGTTATATACAGCTTTTGATGCACCGCGATTGTATCGCTTGATCATTTCTTTGCTCAATTGACACAAAAATCTTTTTGAGCTTTTGTCTAATTATGCTGGATCCAAGGCGAACAAATTTTTTTGCAACTAAATGGTCATGCAATATCTTATTGATGCTCGTCGTACTAATCCGCAAGGATGCCTCAATCTTACAATAAGTCACATGACGATCTTCCTTTACTAGTTCTTGCACAGCATCAATGTTTTCTGGCACAACAACTGATTTTGGATGACCTTTGCGACTTTCGTAGGTGAGCAAACAGCAGCCATGATGGAATCGTTATCCCAGTGTTTCACAGAGGCAAAAATGGGGCTTCATCGCCAAAAGTGGAAATAAGGTGATCAATGCTCTCCTGTCTAGATATTCCACATTGAAAGTCATAGAAAATCATTGCACAAAAGTGTTCATGAGTAAACTCCATTTTTTCACTGAGACAAAATTTTTGAGTCACTGTAAACAACACAAGTTATGATCAAAATGACAAAATGTTCTTAAGAAAGTGAGCGTTGAAAGGGTCAAACTTTCAGATGGAAACGTCAGACGCCCAACGCACTTAATGTCGTCAAGACTCAGTATGTAAATAGCAACCCTCGTGCACTTTTTTTAGACTGGATGACTTGAGTGGTCAACAAGCCCAAGGAGGAGTAGCAGTTGCGACTTGTGGGGCTTTTTACACCTCCCAAGTCCAACTAAACTTGCCATTCCAAGCAGTGGCTGTCACAGTGTACGCCCTTATTCATCAGTTACCTCGGCCATTTATAGTGATGGGCGATTTTAATGCCTATGATCCTTTGTGGGGAGGGCCAAAGACTCCAAGTAATAGGAGAGGATGGATTTTATCTAATTTTATTGAGGACTTAAATCTGTTTTTATTAAATAGTGGTGAAAAAACTCGAAAATTTGAATGTTTTAATGGGAATGCTCAACCGACTTTGTAAGCGTAAAGAGGCGATGCGAGAGAGTCCCTCTCAATTTCGGTGAAGTTCGTTTGCTGGCAGAATACAATGAGCCCCCCCACCCATGCAAAGTAATGGAAAGAATGGTCAACAAACATCTCATTTGGTGCTTGGCGAGATGGCACCTTCTTTCCGATGCTTAGTGCGGTTTTTGGCTTGAGAGGTCCATGACAGACCATATGGTTCTCACTGACAACTTGATCGAGGAAGCCTTTCTACTATGCTAACACATCATAGCCGTCTTCTTCAACCTTGAGAAGGCCTATAATCGTATGTGGCTGCAAAAAATTTTAAACACATTGCATATGCCTCTATTATTAGTAATTTTTAACAAACCCCGTTTTTAAAGTAAGGAACTGCAAGTATTTATTCCGATCCTTCATACAGGAGGACGGGGTACCTCAGGGATCAGTTCTGAGCGTGACATTATCAGCCTCGCCATCAACGACGTGACGGAATGCATCATTGATGCATCTGCATACTAAGGATGAATTGAGAAAAGGAGAACTAAAAGAAAAGATTGTGCAGAACAGGAATAATTTATGCCAGACTTTAAAACTTGTAGTATGTTGTAGGTATGCAGTTACAACGGAAGACAATACTAAGTCTCACTGCAGTGATTAGCCATTTCAACTCAAATTCACTAAGAACAGTCACACAATACAATCAATGTGTATTAATTTGGATTTTAGGGATGGCCAGAAATAGTAGTGAATGGCACAGGTTCAAGTATACATAGTATTCATCTGAAAGCTAAGTATCAAAAATACATTATTTTCAGACAGTCTTGAGTTGGGAATTCATGTTTTGGTGTCACTTGATCCTTCTCAATGGAGTGCTGACTGGGAAAAAAAAAACATTACTTGATGTGCCCATGGGTGGGTCATGCTGCCAGACAGGGAGCCGGGCTCCTGGGCTTCATTAGTAATCCATTAGTGCGTAATATATAAAATTTTAATCTGTACGTGAACAATTATATGGAATAGAATAAAATAAAAATGGAGTAAAATATATTTTTTTCGATTTTCTAATACCGCCAGATATGGAGTATGTTGTGGGACCCTGCCGCCACCAGGGCATGCATAGCGAATAGCGAGCTGGTTTGAATGTGTTAATTTTAGAACAAGATCGAGTGCAGCGTAGAGCACCCAGGTTTGTGGAAAGTTGTTATGAACAAGGTAGCAACATCGCGACAGTATTGGAAGAAATAGGATGGGAGCCACTAGTTGACAGAAGGCTTAAATGCAGGTTAAATTTGAGGCAGGTTTCTTATCTGTGAATGTTAAAGAGATATTACAGGCCCCAACTTACTATGGTAGATTAGATCTTCAACATAAAATCAGGAAGATTTATTGTAGAACAGATAATTTAAAATTTCGTTTTTTCTTGGACTAGGAGATCATTATAGATATGACAGCAATTGCGTAGTAGATAGTTAGAATTGGTAGTGTATATATTTTGCGATATCCGTCATGTTATTCTTTTTATTTAATAGACCCATCTTTTTAACAGTTCTAACACATGATTTGAATATACATATCCTGTTAATGAAAATTGTAGCAGGTAATCACTTTCTTTTGTGTGATTAAAATATTTCGAGTACATGATTGCAATTGTGCATGCAGGGCTCGTGACTTATTAGGCCTCTAGCCCTTGCGAAGGATTAAGTAAGTAAGTAATTTTATTTGCCCAGCAGATTTGTACAATTGTAAAAAACAAGCACAGATATAGGACACGTCAATGTTATATAAAGAAATGATAAATACTAAGTACATGTTTAAATACAAAGAAACTCATGGGACAAGAAGTTCATTAATAGAATAAAACATTTTACAGAGTAAATATTTCTGAAGGTTGAGCTTAAATATAGGCAGCTTATGTTGTGCTTTCAGTTCTTTAGGAAGTTTATTAAAAATCCTGAGGCCCATATGTTTAGGTCCATGGGCGGTGGTACAGGTTCTGACAAAGTTTTGGTGGAGGTCAGCAGAATGCCTTGTGTTATAATTGTGAACGTTGGCATTGGAAAGATAACTAGAGAAAGCAGCCTTCTATATTTATCAGTTACTAGCTGTACCCGGCCATGCTTTGCTGTGGCTCATCTGGTTAAATGGAAAAGAGACAGCTCATGTTTCTAATATATTAAATTTCACAATGCTTGTGGTTAAACAATTTTTTTGTTGTTTGATTGTCTGTGAAGCTATAGACATTGTTTGATTTTGGAGATATTTGAAATTTCCAAAACCAGGCAGAATTTCATAAATGTAACAATTTGAACAAATAAACATTTACATTTGTGTATATATAGATGATGATGCAATTCTTGACTCATATGCACTTAACTGTTGGTGCTTTTTACAAAGCATTATCTTATATTCATTTATGAAATACATAGATGCATATTTTAGACAAGGAATTCATTTTTAGTTACTAGTGATGACTTAGTTTGTGAAAATTAGGAACATTTTCTCCAAATGGTTATTACCTTCATTTTTCTCATTTTAAAGATAAAACGCACAGTGTGCAATACTAGATGATTATTTTTGGTGTTCGGTGAAACTTGGGAGGAATGGAAAGGTTGCCATTTTGTTATATTTTTTTCAATAACTGTTTGCAGATGTACTCCTGTGGTTCATTGGCACCTAAATTGGGAAGAGGCTGTGACCATAAGTTTCAGAAGCCGCCTCAGCCCTGGGAAATGGCTGATGGGTATGTATTATTTTCTTTTATTTGCGTGTAATTGTTTAAATCAGCAATTACATTTTCAAGGGATATCATTTGAGTAAAATTAACAATTTAACAATCTGCAGACTCTCTGCCAAATTATCATGATCAAGTTAATGCAAAATATTATACAGCCTATCAGGTCAGTATTTCTTGATTGGCATTTTTGTCCATAATTATAGTTGCCATAATTTAATAATATTTTACATGTTCAATTTTTAGACATTTCTGCCCTTCGGAAGTCATTGGGCCACTAACTGTTGCAGAAACCCTTTTAAACCACAAATTAAAAATATTTCAAGTGACTTATATTGCGTTCATTGAAGGATAAAATCCTGTTTCTCCTTTGCCATTAGCTGTAATTTGTTATACATATTTGTGAATTGTAAAATGGCAGTGTTTCATGCAGTAATGTGAATCAATTTTGCTTGTAAATATGGCAAACCATGGTTGAAACTCACGAAATGTAGGAACAAGTACATACATATTTATGAATACTTTTTTGTGATTTTCCAAAAATCAAAAAATTATGGAAAAAAGTGAAGTGAAAATTCAAATTAAAAGCTTCATATACACAGCCACATTCTAGTTCCCTAAGCTCTTCACCGTCTTATGTCCACTTCATATGCTTGTCTTCTGGTATTATTATCAGATATAATGACTTACTTTGAGCATTAAATAATATTTAGTGACAACCACCATGAAAAGATTAAGGAAATCAATTGCACAAGTGTGGTGACTAAATTTTAAGGAAAAATCAAGTGGCTTTTGGGTGGCATCTTGTGTATATTTTTTGTTTTGGAACATGATAAAATCAATTTATTATCATTTTTCCTTACAGATTTGTCAAAATATATGTATGATTAATGACATTTTTTGTTATGTATAAATGATCTTTGTATGATTAACATTTTTCATATTCTTATATACAGGTGTGTTCACCTTGTAGCTGAACTTGTACAAATTCCATGGGTGGTGAGTGCAATGCCTACAAATGCAACAGCCAGTGCAGCATCCTCAGAGACAAGAGAGTCAAATATTATTTCAGCAATAAATGCAATGTCTGCAGCCTGCCATTATAAGCATTATGCCTATCATTTAGCCTTCCATGAAACTGTCTGTAAACAGTTACCTGTTATTGCTCGAGGCTTGGGAAAGAAAGCATTTAAGGCGGTTGTGGCAGATTTCTTTGATGCAATATTTTATTCTTTGGTAAGTATTCCTTTCATGTTAAAATTTCTTTGATACCTATAGCCACTTGTTAGTCCTTCAATCTTACCATTCTCCTCCTAAATACTCATTCAGTGTCTATATAGCCCAGGAAGTTATGTCAAAATATATCTGATAATATAGATCATTTATTGAAACAGGTTAATTATTAACAGTAATCCACTGGATTATGGTAGGTTACTGATAATCCTGGCACTACGAACTACTGTAATCCTGACTAATATACCACCAATAATCCTTAAACTCTGCTACATATTACACTAACTCATTAATTGGCGCCAAATATTTTATACCTCCCTTCATTCCACCCAAAAACCCTCCCTATCCCAGCATTCTCTCCTCTATTACCAATTTCAGCATCCCATTTCGTCTTAGTATCTTCTACATACACTTGCCCTGCCTTCTTTGAATTTATCCCAACAACCCTCTCTCCATTTCCACCATGATTATTACTTCATTTGTTTCCCTTTCCTTCTGCCTATTTTCTGTATTATCCTCCACACCCTCATCTCAAACCCTCCAATCTATGTGTATCCTGCTGCCTCAACGACAAAACGTCTGACATTCAAACTGAACTCCATCTTTAAGTTTTCACTTGCCTTTTCTTCACATCCTTGCTTAAGGTGCTAGTGACCTGGTTGTATACAATATGCACATACAAATTTTAACATGGATAATGATTCATGTACATAAATAATCTTTTGTGATGTTTCAGAGAGTAGATCATAATGTGATATAGATACAGTTATCCTGATCTCAGAGTGCTCTTCTCTAAATTATTCATTATATTCCTAAAGCCACCTTATAAAAAGCCAATATCATTGCTTTTAATGAGTTAACTTTTATGATATACCATGATAGTAGTTAAACTGGATTTTTACCTATATATGATTGAATGCAAGGCGTTTAGATGGCCATGTGGTAGTTTTAGTATTATGGCATAGCTCACTCGCAGGTTATTGGTGGAAGTTTTTGGTGGGATAAATTAACAAAACAAACTGTAAAAAGTAATGTCTTTCATTGATAATATTTGTATTTTCACTGTTTAATTTAGATAAACATATTGACCCTAAAGAAAAGTTTAGTCAAAATAAATTTAGATTTGAATAAAGGTGAGGAAGTATTTACATTTGGTAATTTTATTACATATCATATATTAGAATGATGTTCATTAAGTGTGCATGGCCGTCCTCTCTAAAACTAATTATCTTAAATTTTGAGGTTCTGAATGATTTAAAGTAAATTATTTAAATGTAATGTCATTATATTTTTTGATCAAGTCACCAACTTAATCTGCCACTTGTCACCCTGTTTGGCAAAAATTGAAGTTTCATTACCATGTGACTCTTAAATAGGTAAAAGTCTAAAAGGTTGGCCAAACAAAATGCCTGTAAATAGTGGCATTGTAAATACACACTGTGAAATTTATGATTGAGACATCCATAAACATGTGACCTTAAAGACTAAAATTTTTAAGAATAATACTTCAGTATCATTATTATGTTTCAAAGTTTTTATGTTGCTTATATTATCTTATCAATATTCTTCATTCTGACATATTTACATCCATAATGACTATAATGTATTCTCCTCAGGAATGTGAAAATGCATTAACATCTAGTGCGGCAAGTCAGTGCCTAAATCAGTTGGGTACATTCTTGGGGCCTAGCATTCTACGGGCCAGAGTGGAGCAACATAATCCTAAGTATATAATTTAAATGCATGATATTTTGTGATATTTTCCTCTGACCATCATTGTAATACATTTATTATTTTTTTACAGCTTTGTACATCACTTGGATGCTAATGTTTTTATTGCACCCTTATAAAAATAAATTTTATCCTGAAAAATTTGTATACATGTTTTATATTGGTATACACTGCAATATTGCTTCATTTACTTGCATTAAAAATTTGACATTTGCATCTTGTTACTCTGTGCAAGTAGAAGTTTAAAACTAATGCAGTTTCAAAAATTTTGTTTGTAATGATTACTTATTTTGTTACCAACTTTTGATCCTTGAAGCTCTTTCATGAGGTGTGCACGCGCTTCTGTCTTCAAACATCAGATGTGGGTGCCTTCTTTTGGGAGGCTATTCTCACCAATGCTATTGCATTTCATAAATGAGTCCATTTTTATACATTAAGTAAAACCTATGTAAATCTTTTGTGTCTGTTACTCTGTTGTAAATACTTTTACAGGCATGCCATAGTCAATTGGCAAAGAAAATTTTTATTCCATCTTATACAATTTGTTAACAGCGTACATGGATGTGAATTTTAAAATGTCTTACCAACTAGATACTAAAAAGGAGACACTTTGATTTGTTTACCATGTTACCTGCTATTGCCAAGTCCTGTGCTATCCTATGGTTGTGATTCCAATTATTCAATTGAATTGTAAAGAGATGCATACAAGATGTTATCTATTCTATGGAAAGCTGACTAATAACAAATGCAGAAAGTTTAAGTAATACAAGAGTCTTATTTCTGTAATGACAATTATTTCATCACAGATGGTATGTATAAAATTTAAGCCCATAAAAATTTTCAAGATAAATTGTTCCTTTGTGTAACATATAAAATGGTTAACATGCCTAAAAACATGTTCTCAAATAAAAATGGGAAACAAGTTTTTCCATTAAAAAAACTACACACTTCTAACTTTCTTAAATGGTATTAAATACATTCATGCATTCTATGTACAATAGAACTCAACAGCTAGGAAGAATGAAGCATACACAAAAAATGTACTGAAAAAAAACTGTAATTCTCCTGATAAACAACTGAAATCTGTTACGCTTCAATGGAACTGATTATTGCTTTTTCAATCTTAAGGCAATCCACAATTCAGGAGTTGGATTTCGTTGAAAATAGGAATGCATACAAAATAGTGCTTCTTAGAAGTTCACTCTTTGAAACCTGCATCATAAATCCACTTCACTTATGCCCTGCCTCCAGGTGGCACTAAAAGGCATCTTCACAATTTGCACCTTGGTATTGGGCATTGCAGCAGATAGAAGTCCATGAAGCTTAGACAAAGGAACAAATTCAACTCTGGAGAGTTTATCTCCCTCCTCCTCGACCTCTTGGCCTTCTTCCTTGGGGAACTCTTTACCTTCACCTTCCACAGATGGTACTGGTTTTAAAATTGGCAGACATTCAGATGATGGCAAGTTCTTTCCTTTGTTACTCCTTTTCATTGTTTCATCATTATGGTCTTCCTCTGAAGAGCTACAATCTTTCTTGTCATTAGGACCACCATCAGACGCAACAAAAAGTTCTAAAGCTTGCAGAACTTCATGAGTCACACCCCAGGTGAAAGTGCTAAGATTTCCAGAAAGTTTCATTGCTCCAGACATGATAAACTTGTTGCTGGCAGCAGACTGTTGAAAAGAAGGAAACATAAATTCAAGTTGTTCCTGAATAACAAAACATAAAGCTACTTGGAATTTCTTATTTAGGATTGTGTATTGCTAATGTGAGTTACGACGTGAATCATAAGTCTGGAGTGACCTAAATTGGCTTTTCTTTTTTATTTCGTTGGCTTTGCCACATGACCTTAGAGGATGTATTTTTTTATATAAAATTCCTAATTGTTAATCAAAAAAATGAAATCCTATACGAATTTTAGTCTGTGTATATACATTTCAATGCAATAGCTTTCAAATTTCAGTTAACTTTTAAGCAAAACACTTATAGATATTTTTGTGTAACACAAACAGCCACAATTTTAAATGCCTGGAAAATGAATAAATATATAGTAAAAACCTAAAATATATGCTTTCAAGGGGACTAATGAAAACTATGTAATATAAAGTTTATGGAAAATAAAGGTTGGGTGTCAAAAGTATCTTGAAAGCATATTCTACATTTTTATCAATAAAATATAATTATAACAACATATCAGGAAAAAATAATATTCTGTCGTTGTGATTCTATCATCTTTAAACCATTTTAAAGCAATTAGTTACATTATGGTTATACAAGGACTGTGGAGTTATTTCGAATTATTTTTTTTTAACTTCTCTTTCTAATAAATTCCCACTCTTCTCCAATAATTTGTCCAGCAACAAATGAAGATAAAATTTACGCAAGGATCACAAATAATTTATAAAGAATAGAAATTAACTTTTTTGGTGTTATTTAAAAAAATAACAAGATGCTATTAAATATCTAGCTAATATTTCAAAGTTTTCTTGTTATTTAAGCGAATTAAAACTACGGAATTCTAATGCCATTTTCACTAGAATGGAATTGATGATTACATAATAGCAAATACTCTAATATTAGGGAAGATATAAGAAACTTTGGTACCAATTTTGGAACACATTTAAAGGATATAAAAATTATTTTTGTCATTACTACATGTATGTTTCAACAAGACATTCAAAGTTAACATATCAACATTTTATGATGAGATTTAAAATAGGAAACACATATAACACAGTGCTATGTCAAAACGCATTAACAGCCTGCTGTTATCGAATTTTTTACTGCTGAAAAAGTGACTCCTACTGAGATTTATCATCGTTTAAAGGCTGTTTATGGCGACAATGCTGTTGATAAGTCTACTGTTAATCGATCGGTAGTAAAATTTTGTGGTTGCGAGCCTGGAAAAGCTATAATTGTTGATGAAACACGTAGCGGACATCTGATCACTGCCACAGACGATAAACATCACAAACTAATCAAAGATTTGATTCAAAATGACCGGCGAATCGCTCAAAACCATATTGGTCGAGTTAGTCCGCTTCTCAAAATACACTGAATGAATGTAACGACCTCAAACCTGCGCATGCGTGTTGAGGGGGAATGTTACTTCCACATGCCACCAGGAGTGCTTCTGAAGGTAATTTTGTTTGTGGTCTACAAGCATAAGTGCATTAGTTTTCAGCCTACCCTCGTAAATGAGGAGGTTTTCCATCATCTCCTCAATACTGTTTATAATGTAGCACCAATTTAAATGGCCTCCCCCACTGAGGTCAGATGATGCTGTGTGGAATACCTTTTATCTGGCTCCTACCCTTCAACCTATTTAGCATGGTATCTCCAGGAGCAATGATCATTGCTTTGCCAGCATAGCCCTGAGAGTCATCATAACACAAGATGATTACAATAATTAATAAAAATATATGCCATTTTCAAACCTTCATGATGAATAACCTGGAGTCGATGATATTCTATATTCTTGGTATCAAAAAGTATGATACTTAAATTACTATTAAGCGAACATTTATGAAATCTAGACATTATTTTAATTACATAATGTCATGAAAAACTAGTTTTTCTGCTCGTTTTTCAAAAGGAAGATTTTTCCTCACTTTAAACCACAAATTGTGATTATTATTTCATAATGAATATATTCAATGCATTTTCAAACCTTTTTATCTGAGCATAATTATTGAGCTTTTTAAGAAAAATATCCTACTGTATTACATCAGAAATGATTCACTAAGTTAATGCGTATGGTACTAAGGTATGGTAAAAACCTCACTAGAGAGCATTTTTTCACATTCCAAAATTCACCACTCACCTGAGCAACATAATTCGGAATGATGAGGAGCCTTTGCAATGTGGTGCACTTCTCCAAGCCTTCGTCGAATCCTGGTCCAATGTCAAAATTTACCAACTCTAACTGAACCAAATTGGGTAGCTTGGATAAAGTTGTAAGGAGATCATTTGTTGGAGTCTGTTCTTCTGCAGGTGCATTTTCTTCAGAGCCTGGTGAATATGTTCCTCCAGATCTCTGGCCCACTTCACCCCTCTCCAAACGAAGCCTTGAAAGTCTCTGCAAGTTTTCAATTGCTTTGCATGCTGTCTCTCCAAATGCTGAGCATTCACCCAATTCCAGAGATTCCAGTTTGGTAAGTGAGCCAAGAATAGAAAGTCTCTCACCATCATCTCCAGACAGGTCCCTCACTGTTGTAATTGACTGGAAATGAAATTGAGATGTCAAAAAACAATAGTTACATGATAATGGAGAATAACATAACGTCAATATCTGTATTTTAGTTCCAGAATTTAAATAGGTATCAAAATATATTCGATCTTAAGTGCTGCAGTTGGCACAGCTTATGTCGTGCACATTTCTTCCACTAGATGAGCATGGTGCAACTCATTATGAGTTCTCAGAAGGCATTATGGTCATATAGGAAGGTTATGTTTAGTCATGACAATTTGTTTTGTAAAAACAGTTTCGCTTGCTCTTAATTTTTTTTCATGGCAGATTTAAGCAAACAGTGCACCACTGTGAAATTTTGCTTCCTCGTTTGGAAAAACACCACAGAAACTGTTTTGATATTACACAGCTTACAAGGATTGAGCTATGGGAAAAACTCAAGTATACTAATGGTTTTCTCGTTTCAAAGAAGGTGGAATGTTCTTTGTTGACAAACCTCGTTCAGGGTGTCCGTCAACTTCCACAATTGACGAAAATGTTGAGCAAGTTAGTGCAATCATGCTTCAAGACCAGCAATGGATAATTGAAGAGATCAGCAAGTTATCTGGAATAATATGGAGCTCGGTTCAGCGAATTTTGTGGGAAGATTTGAAGATGAGAAGGGTCACTGCAAAATTTGTGCCTTGGTCCTGACTGAACAGCAAAAAGAGAATTCAATCGAAAGACCATCCCCCTACCAACTTTGATTTTTTCCAAGGTTTTTTATCGCCGTGTGATTTCTTCTCTTTTCCGCAAATGAAAGGACAATGTTTAGATGATATGAAATCAGAAAAGAAAAATGAGGCAGGAGCTGTCGGGCATGACAACAGACGAGTTTGAAATATGTTTCCAGGAATGGAATCAAAGATTGGACAAATATATTAAGTGAAATGGAGAGTACTTGGAAGGTGATAAGGTTATTTAGTAAAAAAATCAAATGCATAGCTTTAAAAAAATAATGCCCTCTATTTTTGGGTACCCCAATATTAAATATTTCTGGTTTATGAATCTAATGTTGAAAAATATTTCTGAATGAGTTCTCATAACATCTCTTAGGATTTAGCCATTATATAATTTAGAAAACAATTTCAATTAACATTCTTTACACTAATGAAGCAGTTGCAAATCAAGAAAACTACAGAGTTGAGACTCACAGCAGCCTGACCTAGATATGTCTATTATCCATGCGTCTTTCATTTTTTCCAAAATTCTCAAAAAACTACAAAAGTTGCAAGCTAATGTAAAACTGTTAAGAAACAATTGTGAACAAATTTTACTACAGCAATCCTCAAGTAGTTTTTATTGGATTCTTCGACTTGAGCTAATTTACTCATTTCTGCTCACTCAAAATATAGTAGATAAAAATACTAGGTCTGTTCAAAAGGTTTCAGAACTTTTTGAATAGCATGCCTTCAGCTGGTTAAATTCCAAGAAACTTCAGGAGATGCCACGGCAGTAACTTTTTGACAGGGTCATCTGCTAAATGCGCATTACAATGCAACAATTTCAGAGCGTAGAAATGATTTGCCTTGACTGAGATTCGAACCCAGATCCCTCAAGGTTCAGCCCAGTGCTTTAGCCAGTTAAGCTAACAACGCATCCTCTTCCACGGCAGACAACAAGAGATCTGGGTTCGAATCCTGGTCAAGGCAAACAATTTTTACACCCTGAAACCATTCCAATTCCGCTATTTTTTAATCTGCTTGGAGGCATTGTTTCCGCAGAACATCTTGATTAGTTTATGCTATGAAATTCTGAATGAAAAATTGAGGATGTATAGAGTCGCCACCAAATTCATGCCTTGCCTGATGACAGCAGACCAGATACAACATCAAGCTGCAGTCTGTCAGGAACTGTTTGATCGAACTAACGAGGATGACAAAACCTGTCCAGGATCATAACAGGTGATCACTCATGGGATATAACATCGAAAAATAAGTGCAATCCTCACAATGGATTGGTGAAACATCCCCCTGCCCTAAAGAAACTCAGAAGTTCACTCGAGTGTCAAGGTGATGTTGACTTTTTTTATGCAAAGGGGGTTATGCATCATGAATACCTACTTAAGGTCAGACAGTCAACACGAAATACTACCTGATGGTTATGACTATGAGTATGAATGACTGAGAGAGACTAATTATCAGGCAAAAACAGCCCAATCTTTGAAGGAGTGGCAAATGACTTCTTCACCACAACAACTTAATGACTCATTTTTCTCTCAGAATCATGAGTTTTTAGCCAAACACAAGACCTCTTTGTTTCCCTACCCACCCTACTTACCAGACTTGGCCCCATGATACTTTTTCTTGTTCCCCTTACTGAAAACCCTACTCAAAAGGAAAAAAAATTGCAACCATCGAAGAGATAGAGAGAAATTTCATGGAGGAGCTTATGATCATTTCAGAAGAAGCGTTGCACGACTGTTTCAAAAAGTGGAAACACTGTTGGGATAAGTGCATAAATGGGGAGAAGACTACTAGGGAAAGGGATCCTGACCAATAATTGGTTACTGAAGTATTTTTTGTAATAAATAAGAAACTCCACAAGCCTTTCATGGAGCAAAATGCTCAGAAGAATAGGCTAAATGTGATTTGATTTCTGTAAATTGAATTTGCACTCCAGGTTGGTTTATTCTGTGATAGGAGAAAAGATGATGATTCAATGATCCTTGACAATGTATACATAATTTCCTTTAAGTAAACCTTACCAATAATATTTTTCCATCATGGAATACAATATCATACTACCTTGATCAAAAATTTCCCGGAATTTATTCAGAAAATTAAAAATACAAGTTTATTCATCTAAATCTATATTGTCCCCTTCAAAGTAATCCCCATCGACTGCAACACACTTATGCCAGCGCTTGATCCAATCCTCGAAACATTTTTTATATTCGGTTTTCGGTATGTCCATCAGTGCTTCCTGCGATTTTTCCATTACTTCCTCTCGGCTGCTAAAACGCGTTCCCCGTAATGGTTTTTTAACTCGATTGAACAGAAAGAAGTCACAGGGAGCCAAATCAGGTGAATTCGGTGGCTGTTGGATGGTATTTGTTGCATTTTTCGTCAAAAAATTACGAATAATGATAGCACTGTGCGACGGTGCGTTATCATGGTGCAAAATCCACGAGTTTTCTGCCCACATTTCTGGTCTCTTTCGGCGAATTGCTTCACGCAAACGTCTCATAACGCCCAAATAATACTCTTTGTTTACTGTCTGGCCTTCTGGCAAAAATTCATGATGCACTACACCGTTGTAATCCATGAAAACCGTCAGCATTGCCTTCTTTTTTGACTGAAAACGACGTGGTTTTTTTGGTCTCGGCTCATTTGGTGAACGCCATTCACTTGCCTGATGTCTGGATTGCGTGTCGTACTCATAAACCCACGTCTCGTCTCCAGTAATGATCCTTTTGATGAATGTGGGATCGGATTCAGCCTCGCAAATCATGTCTTTTGCGACGTCAACACGGTCTCTTTTTTGCATGAAATTGAGGTCTTTTGGCACCAACTTTGCTGCTACACGACGGAAACCCAAATCATTAACCACAATGTCTTGGGCGGGTCCATAGGCAATGTTCAAGTCCTCCGCTATTTCCCTGATGGTTAATTTGCGGTTATTGACCACCATTTCTTTTACTTTATCAATTTTTTCACCGACTTTCGATGTTGATGGTCTGCCACTGCGTTCATCATCTTCGATTGACTCACGACCACTTCTGAACCGCTCGTGCCACTGGTAAACGACCATTTTTTTTAGAGAATCGTTGCCGAAACACTTTTCCAACATTTCCAACGTCCGTGCGCCACTAAATCCGTTTTTTACGCAAAATTTAATACAAGTTCGTTGTTGCAAATTTAAATCCATTTCTGCAATTGTAAAAAATCGCCAACACACACAGAGATAGATGTACTCTTGGCTACGTAACTTTTGCAAATGTCAAGTTATGACACTAAGATTTAAAGGGAATATCAACAACAGATGTACCAATTTAACAAAAAAAACAGAACTCAAATCGGAACGATGGGAGCGCCACACGGTGGTTATTCCGGGAACTTTTGGATCAAGGTAGTATTTTATAACAATTTATTAGAGAAAAATTGTTTCACTTAAAGAGTGTTTTGCATTACAAGTAAGATAATGCAAGGAGGGGATTTTTTTGCTGAATGGTTTCCAACTACAATGGAAAGAATATGAATGCTATCGGAAGGAAGAGAATGCTGAGAATGGTGTCAGAGATGCACCAGGGATTTATCACAAACAATATGTGACTATTCATGTAAGAGTTTAAGACACTACAGAGAAAAAAGCTTAAGGATGAATGGGAGTTTCTTTACTATAGAAGAAAAGGATTGTTCACCCTAATATACTGAAAGTAGAGGAAGGAAAACAGCTGTCTGTCTGATCAATGTATTTCAAGATGGGGATTGAGCTAGCTGTATCTCGGAATACAGAAAATAGAAAAATTAAGAATCCCCGAATGAAAATGGAAAAGTCGACCCAGACTACTTTATTGGATTTATGAAAGGTTCTAAGTAAAAGAATTTTTTAATTTGTGTAGGGAAGTCTACAGTGGCATTTTCCTGACGGGGAGGCCTGACCTAATTCACAACATGGATGAAACCAGGCTTCCCATTAACGACAAACAACCAAAAACTATTTGTGAGAAAGGTACAAAGGAAGAAGTTTCAATAATGAGGGTAGAAGAGATGAGAAAATGTTACTTTAAACTGTTAGTTTAAGTAGCGAAAGTACAATTTTCATAGCCCCAATGGTGATTTTTAAGGCATTCAATGAGGATCAGACTACCCAGATAATGTGTTACATGGATCTATTGTTACAATTTTAGAGACTGGACAGACAAATAGGCAAATCTTAAGGTGGCTGCAACATTTTTAAGGAAATAACCAACATAAATGTGTTTTGATCCCAGATGGCCATATATCACATCATTCTGTCATACCCGGAATGATGTCTCAAAAATACAATTGAAATTATTTGTTTACACACATGCAATGACTATTATAAGACTTGTTTCTGAGCCGATTAAGACATTTTACAACTATCTGCTCCATCTCCACATTATAATCCAAGTAATTTCATCACAAAATTCAATTTTGGAAAAATTTTAAATCAATTGTAGAATAAAGCAGAGCAGTGTATGGGTTTCAATGCACAGAGATCTTTCCTTTGATCCTGAATGCTGTTCCAGCAGACAATATTTGGCCTCTCAGTTTTTTCCCCCACAAACTTTGCAAATAGAGAGACTTAATCCAATTGCTGATTCTTAGGTTTGAAAGAAAACAAAATCTTGGAATAAGCCTTTTATCAATTTGACACCACTGACCGAAAGAGCAACACTTGAGTCATCAGGAATAGACTCATTATGGTCAAACAATTCAAGAATGGGATAGAAAAAGCACTATTTTCAACTGCCAATTGAACACCGTTGAGAACTGAAACAAATATGAAGTTCCCTTGCATCAGACAGTGTAGGCTCCTAAAGTCTAACGAAAACCACCAATAATGCCACTGAAAAACATTGCTAGAAAGCAAAAAAGGAATGCAATGAATAGGACTGTCAAGTCTTCAACTAACAACTGCCCATTTTATGGACAAGGGTATCATTCAAATGAATGCAGAAAGGTGACAACGATAATTTCCAGTAATACATATATGGAACCATGAAATTTGCTTTGGAAAAGAGGAGTAAAAGAAGTTCAAACACAGAAAATGCATTGAAGTTTAAGCTTAGTAAAAGAGGGAAAGTGAGAAAAATTTGACTAGATATTTTATGGTTAAAATATAGCATTTTTTTACTTTTTAAGAAAAATACATAATAGAATAATTTGCACATACCAGAAAATCTTGAACTCAAATGCGTTACTTTTGTACAGATTAGTATAATGATACTACCAGGAACTCTAACATGCTTGCTGATTTGTATGATGTCCTTGTGATGTCTAGTAAGTTTCGATATTCAAATTTAACTTGGAAAATATTATTATTATTATCATTATTATTATTCCACAGTTTGCATATTTCTGTTTTTTAGGATTAAATTTAAAAACACAAAACTCTTTTAAAAGCTATACAATTTAAATAAATCAGAATGTTATGTCCCATTATGGGTCAGAATAGCCCTGCCATTTTCCGTGCCTATTTGTAATGCCTGACATCATTTATGGCCATTTTTCAGTGCCAAATTGCAAATTTATTCCATTTTTCTCTGCATAACACTTCATGCAATAATTAAGATTTGTTTATTTATGGCATATCTGAATTTACAGTGTTGCTGAAAGTTTAAAATGATTAACATTGTTTTTGTCTACCTTATGTACTCACCAAATGTTTCAGGGATGTTAACCTTTGAACAGGAGTAAGGTCGCCAATCAAAGTCATTCCACTTGGACTCTTTAAACGTAATTCTTGAAGATGAATTAACTCTCCAGTGAACTTCAAATATAATTCATGAGACCTGAAAAACATTTTTACTAATGCCATTCAATGCTGTATTTCTACATTAACATGGTACAAAATAATAATTCCATATAATTCTAGTTATATTCCCTGCAAACTATAGTACTGAGCCTTCAATAAAGCAGTAAGATGGCTACATATCCCCTGATATTTTAATGACTACTGCTGACTAAAAAAATTGCTTAAAATGCATTTGCATTTATGAATTACATTTCTTCAGAATGGATTTTACATCGTCAAAACTTTTTTTCTTTTTCCTTTATCTGTTATTCAACAACAGAATTTTATTTCAATCGTGAAATATTTCTTCTAAGAATTTAATTTGGTTCATAGTTTATAAGGGGGTGATAAATCATTTGGCAAATACATATTATGTCCATATAAATGAGACATATTTTTAAAAAATACCACCCCACTTTCCTTTTCCGCCTTCAAAACACCAAAATTACAAATAAATTAAGACTAATGTCCATGGCAATGAATAAATCCTGTGCATATTTAGAATATTTGACCTACGGTAGTGAGTCAATGATGCTGGGGATGAGGGGAAGTCCATAGCCAATACTTCATGCCATTGGAGAAGTGATGAAAAAGTAATAATACATTAGAAAATTTGTAAGAACTATTAGAAGGATATTGAACCTGGTGATGTTGAGAACACAAATCAATTAAAAAGAAGCTAAATCTTACATTTATATTAAATCAACTGCTCTTTAAGAAATAATATACGTGGGTCGTTCCATCAGTCTTTAGGAAAAAAGAGAAAAACAAATTAGCTGGGGAAATGTTTTTCTTTTTCAACCCAATTATTCATTTAGCTTGAAACACTTTTCCCAGAATTTCTCCAACTTTTTTAAGCCATCCAAATAATAGGATTTTGGAAGATCTTGAAAATAGGTTCCTGTGTTGGCGATAACTTCATTAGATGAGCATTGTTTACTGCTAAGCCATTTTTAATGTTATGAAATTTAAAAAAGTCACTGGAGACCAAATCTGGTGAATACAGTGGATGTTGTGATAATTCGAACTTTAATACCATAATTTTAGCCATTGAAACTGTGCAGTTGTGCACCTATGCATTGCCTTCATGGAAAAGTATTTTTTTGCCTGCCAAATGATAACTTTTTTTCTTCATTCATTGGCTTGCTCAACCAGTGCAATAATGATGCATCATGACCACTCTCCATTTGTCATTTGTCCTTTTTGCTAGCTATCAATGTAGATGATTATGCGTGCATCCCAAAACTGTCGCAATCACCTGGTCAGCTGATTTCAGTCTTTGCCTTCTGCCGAGCCAGATCGCCTTTAGAAACCCACTGTTTCAACACTATCTTTGTTTTGAAGTTGTAGTGATGTATCCACGTTTCATTCACAATGATGTACAAATGCAGAAACTCAATAGGATTGCGATGAAGAAGAGCCACACCAGCCTCCAAATCAACCAAATGATTGGGTTTATTCTCCACTGAGAGTGAATGTGGAACCCATCTTGCAGAGATTTTTTCACACCCAATTATGAGCGCAAAACTGAAATCACTGCACCTTGCAATATGTCTGTGGCCTTAACTATATCATGAACTTCGATTCATCGATCACTCAAAACCTCATTATGGATTATTTCAGTCTTTTTAGAAGAGGTCAATTCCACGGGACATCCTGAACAACGTTTACCATTTGTGGGTGTACTGCCACATTTAAACTCATTAACTCAATTGTTAACAGTCATAAGCACAAGAGCGAATGTGCCATGAACTTCATCCAACTAAGCTCTGATCTCTTTGGCGTTAAGCCTTTAAACCACTCATCTGGGTATGCTGTATATATAAGTCATGAGGAGATTATCCCATGGTGGGTATGCCGTGTATATACTACCTTGATCAAAAATTTCCCGGAATTTATTCAGAAAATTAAAAATACAAGTTTATTCATCTAAATCTATATTGTCCCCTTCAAAGTAATCCCCATCGACTGCAACACACTTATGCCAGCGCTTGATCCAATCCTCGAAACATTTTTTATATTCGGTTTTCGGTATGTCCATCAGTGCTTCCTGCGATTTTTCCATTACTTCCTCTCGGCTGCTAAAACGCGTTCCCCGTAATGGTTTTTTAACTCGATTGAACAGAAAGAAGTCACAGGGAGCCAAATCAGGTGAATTCGGTGGCTGTTGGATGGTATTTGTTGCATTTTTCGTCAAAAAATTACGAATAATGATAGCACTGTGCGACGGTGCGTTATCATGGTGCAAAATCCACGAGTTTTCTGCCCACATTTCTGGTCTCTTTCGGCGAATTGCTTAACGCAAACGTCTCATAACGCCCAAATAATACTCTTTGTTTACTGTCTGGCCTTCTGGCAAAAATTCATGATGCACTACACCGTTGTAATCCATGAAAACCGTCAGCATTGCCTTCTTTTTTGACTGAAAACGACGTGGTTTTTTTGGTCTCGGCTCATTTGGTGAACGCCATTCACTTGCCTGATGTCTGGATTGCGTGTCGTACTCATAAACCCACGTCTCGTCTCCAGTAATGATCCTTTTGATGAATGTGGGATCGGATTCAGCCTCGCAAATCATGTCTTTTGCGACGTCAACACGGTCTCTTTTTTGCATGAAATTGAGGTCTTTTGGCACCAACTTTGCTGCTACACGACGGAAACCCAAATCATTAACCACAATGTCTTGGGCGGATCCATAGGCAATGTTCAAGTCCTCCGCTATTTCTCTGATGGTTAATTTGCGGTTATTGACCAACATTTCTTTTACTTTATCAATTTTTTCACCGACTTTCGATGTCGATGGTCTGCCACTGCGTTCATCATCTTCGATTGACTCACGACCACTTCTGAACCGCTCGTGCCACTGGTAAACGACCGTTTTTTTTAGAGAATCGTTGCCGAAACACTTTTCCAACATTTCCAACGTCCGTGCGCCACTAAATCCGTTTTTTACGCAAAATTTAATACAAGTTCGTTGTTGCAAATTTAAATCCATTTCTGAAATTGTAAAAAATCGCCAACACACACAGAGATAGATGTACTCTTGGCTACGTAACTTTTGCAAATGTCAAGTTTTGACACTAAGATTTAAAGGGAATATCAACAACAGATGTACCAATTTAACAAAAAAACAGAACTCAAATCGGAACGATGGGAGCGCCACACGGTGGTTATTCCGGGAACTTTTTGATCAAGGTAGTATACGTCACACCGATTTTATGTTCATTTTCAATGGTAATGCCCAGATATTCCATCACACAACTGCAGCCACTGGTAGATTTATCCAATGAGTTCACTTTCTGCTCGGTAGATGGAACTTCAGACATTTTTTGTGTACCTATGCATCTTTTAGCGAAGCTATGTCGCTGTCCTGCGCGTTTTATTCTCATTGCCCCTTTTTGGCCTGTTTGAAAGTGAGTCAGGCTATATATGGAATTTTTTGATTTATACAGGAAAGGACACAATGTATTCGGACAAATATGAAGAAGAGAATGTCACCGCCAGGATCGTCCTTGATTTAGCAGATAATCGGCTAGGTAAGGGGCATACTATATGTTTAGACAATTTGTATGCTAGCTCTAGATTAGTGGACAAGTTATCCGAGAATAGAATGGATGTGGTTGGGATGATGGGGAAACAGATGGTGATGCAATGGAAGGACAAAAGAAATGTGATAATGGTGAGCACATTTCATGGAACTGAAATGTGCGAAATGGAAAAATGGGGGAAAAAATTGGTGTAACCAATTGTGGTACAAGACTACAATAAGAATATGGGTTGGGTTGATACAAGCAATGGACTCATGAGCATGTACAAAATTGTGAGAAAATTACCAAAACATAATATCAAAAAATATTTCGGCACTTGATGGACATGACAATGTTGAATTCTTATGCCATTTATAAAAAGAATAAGAGGGAAACTGAATTGAAAAGAATTTCTAATCTCGCTTGCTGAAATATTGATAGCGAAGTATGGAAAAGATGCCCAGTAGTTAGCCATCTAAATCTCCTAAGCCATCTCACCTTACCGAGAGACATTTTATTGATACTGTCCCCCCCATTAGACAAAAAAAGCCCTGGAAAAAGATGTGTAGTGTGTCACAAAGCAGGAAATGGAAGGAAACAAAATATTGGTGCCCTGATTGTTCTGTTGGTTTCTGTCCTGTTCCAAGTTTCAGAGTATACCATACTGATAATGATTTATAAAAATAGATATTAATTGATTTTAAAAATAAATAATTTTCTTGTGAATAAAACTAATAGATGTACAGCAAATTTAAAATTCTGGTCATGATTTACCATAAAATTTTTTTAGAATTTCATTTCTCTTCATGTTTGCTTCAAACAATTTCATTTTGTCCTGTAGTTTTTATTTTTTTATTTGATGGTTGTATAAAAATTGAAGTGTTTTTTTGCGTAGAAATAAAGTATTGCAATCATTTGAAATTTCTTCACTAAAGAAGAGTAAAGAATTAAAAAAATAGAATTGTAAAGTGTGGTTGCCTATTTCACCCCCTAATTTTACAAAATTTCTAACGTTGCAATTTAATTGTTGCCCATTAGTCAAAACATTTTGTTACCACTGATTTATCCATATATCATAAATAGCATTCATTCAACGCGACTACTTTAATTAATTCTACGAACTAGTAAATTGTTATAGTTTTCAACCTTGTTAAATAATCAAGGTTTATCATTAGTATAGAATTTAAACCAAAAATTTTCATCATTTCAAACGACCACTCAAAATATTTGTTTTATACTGCAAAAAAATTATAAAATGTTTGTGTTTATTCATCTTATGACAAAAATAGAAATTTGGGCTCAGTGTAAAATTAAATACACACCACGGGTTGGGCATGGAAAAATTAAATACCCAGATGAGGGAGCGATCTCCCCCCTCTCTGACCCACTCCTCCTCTCCCTCATGAATGGAATATAAATGGACTGCGACTTGATTAATTTGTACCTGATGATGGCGCTTAAGCGTTGAAACTAGTTGTACGTAAATAAAGAACAGTGGAAAGATACATTGTGTTCTTCATTTAATGAAAATGTACTTCCACAAAGTTAAGCCGGGAACAATTGAATACCCATATGAGTGGTTAAATAGAAGTGTTTAAATCACTGTACAGGACTCATTTTTTTCATTTCTAAATAAACAAAAGTTTGCTGCTTCAATTAGCTATGAAAACAAAACCATGATATGGATATAGCTGAAACTTCATCAGCAGTCCAGTGAGAGGGGAGGCTCACTAAAATCAAACCTTTTTTGATACTATGATTGCCATCCCATGGATTTTTTAAAGAGCTATTGAACGACCCATGTGGTAAGATTAAAAGTTCAAATTCTGATCATCATTGGTGCCACTTATTTTTTCTCTATGAAGCTTCTGGTAAAGGATTAACATTTATTGATATGAATTCATTGTTTTACTCCTCGATCACAGGGGTATTGTTTTAAAGAGGTTAGTAGGAAGGAATTCCTTACCTTATGGCTTGTGCACATAGCGCAGTCAAAAGAGGGCAGGAAGATGCAACTCCCTCTAAAACATCCATTCCACATCTGCACAACTCCAAGCGGCGTAAGCTAGCAGAGGCTCGGCTAATGGCATGACAAAAATCTTGACCCCACTGGTTGCGCTTATCTTTATTCTTAGTATTTCCACCTTCTTCAGCACTGCCAGTGCCACCAACTGCTGGTTGGCATGTACTTGAGGAAGACATAGGAGTTTTATGAAGATCTGAAAGTTCGGTGGGATTATGGGCCGATGTATCAGAAAATCCCGACCAATCAGACACAGCAGATGGTTGAGGTGTGCCTGAGGAAGGCAGCAGCATTTTACGAAGATCTAAAATTTCAGTGCGATTACGAGCCAACGTATCGGCAAACCCCAACCAATCAACCACTTGTGAATTTTTCATTCGAACTGTCCTCCACTGTAAAAAATATTTTGGAGTATAAATACATTTTCCCAAACTTTCACATAGTGTATGCGAGCATGGAATTTTCAACAAAATTAACACATTAGGCAACCACTTTTGAGGCTACATGAAAAATCATAAGGGCTGTATAATAACTTACAAATTAACAATTCAACTTACACAATCAAATATCATTTCAATTTTACTGCTTAGATTATGAAGCATTTGGTAGCCAATAAGATAATATGTGACAAGAAAATTAATTCAAATGGATGAAACTGCCACTCCTAAAAAAATCATGGTTTTTAGGACTAGCTGGACTGTGTAAATACAGTCCATAATTATTAAAGTAAGTTTTATTAATGATTACTTATAGACTTTTAGTTCTTTCATGAAAACTTTCTTTTTTAGGCCTCTTAATGCCACAGGCTGATAAATTGGCATTCAATTTACATAAGAAGTGTCATGAACCAATACATCAGCTTTAGAGAAGATCACAATTAGCATCATCATAGTCAATACAATTTTGGTTACATGACATTACCTTTTATACTAATAAAAGTGTTGATTCTCTAAACTTAACAAAACATACTTTTCTAATTTTTATCATAAATTTGTATTCTTTTTATAAACATCTTACCATAATTTTGGCATATACTGGATGATTTTAGTATGATTTTGAAAGAGCCTTCAACTCTGAACATACTACCCAGGGTTGATCTAGATAGCAATTGTGGGTGACATAACTTAAGGGTGAGTAAATAATGACAAAGTAACTTTTGAAACCTTTGAAACTTTTGATCAGGTCGTTGGTCATTACATAACTTGGAGGCAAAATATTTCATTTAATCAATAATATGAAATACATGCTATGAATTTGTGTTAATACTTCATTAATACCCATTAATACTTTATATATCAAGCATTACTAACTTTGCACTACAGTCCACATAAGTATGAATTACACTTTTTAATAAATCCTGAACAATGATTATTAAATGGGAGGATAGTTTTTTACAACTACAGAGTTCAAAACATAAAAAAAAACAATTTCAGCATTGGCAGATATCTGAAAAATATCACCAAAAACAGTTCACATGGAGGTGCACTTTCGGAGCTGACAGGATATCCCAAGAGATATTGAACTTTTCACAAGTTGTACTTATAACCAAAATAAACATTTAAAAAATGTCAAACTAAAAAAGTAAAAAATTTTTAGTGACTAGAAAGATGCTACGCCACTACAGCTGTCTAGTATATATGTTTACTATCAGATTTTTTATCCACTTCTCAGAAAAATTTCCTCCTTCAGTTGCAATGTCTTTTTAGTACATTTTTTTATGGCTGAACTTATTTATCAATGCTCCAAGTCTTCCTACTGAGAAAAATCACAATATAGCTCTGATACAAAGTTAAATTCTGTAATCTCATGAAATCGTAATTTTGTTCAACTGCCCCTAAGGGAGGGAGAAGTGGACTACACATTTCGGTAAATATAACCTTGAAACCTATGAAACATATAAAATCAGAACACTGCTTTGTAATCATCTCCTACATCTTGCCATCTGTCGAGACATTTTAGTAGAGTTTATGAATAGATATGCATATTTATAGATATGATATGCAAGTACAGGTCTGCTGACCTGTGTATGCAAGAGAGAGAGAAATATTTTCAGTTTACCTCTTGATAATGTGATAACTAGCCCGAAGAACTGACAAAAAAAAGTTTTTCTTTTATGGTAAAAATTACCATATTAAGATTTTACCCAAGTAGTGTGCTTCGAACAGCTTGAAGCTAAGGTAATAATTTCATTTTAATAGCTATATTTTAGTGCTCAGGAAAGGAAACTGAAAAGACTTCAAAATAATATTTAGATGAAGATGTAGTAAATCAGTTGTTATTGCTAAGTGATAACCATGAATACTCAGATAAAGTTGACTTTGGAGAGAAAGTCTATGTATGTGAATACCAATTCTGATGAGAAGGCAATTATGGTGCCACGAGAAACCAAGAATTATACATAAGAGTGACCAACATGATATAAACAGTGCAGAGACCAATGCAGTTCTGAGTTTAATTTTCTAAAGAATGTGACACTTTAAGGTGCAATGCCTTTAGTTATATGTAAATCCAAGCATACTTAAATTGTTTTCATTCTCACACTATGGACTTAACTTACTCGGGAAACCAACATAAACAATGGTGGTCCCAGAAGTACCCGACCCAACAAAGACAAAAATTTTGGAAAAAACTGTATTTATTTTTCAGCATAATATCCTTTCAGCTCTATACACTTTTCCCAGTAACGTTCAATAAGTTTGATACCCTTTTCATAATATGAACTGTGTTGCTCCTCAAAATAGCCATGAACTGCCAACATTACTTCTTCACTGTTGGAAAATGTTCCACCACCGATGCATTTTTTCAAGTGTGCGAACAGAAAATGATCCGAGGGGGCTAAATCTGGCGAATAGGGTGCATGAGGTAGCAATTCAAACTTAAATCATGAATTTTGGTCATTGCAATAACGGATTTGTGAGCCGATGAATTATCTTGATGAAACACTTTCCGCCGCTAAATGCAGCGGCTTTTGCTTGATTTCTTCACTAAAACGTTGCAATTACTTTGCATAATACTAGCCATTGATAGTTTTTCCTTTTTCAAGAATGTCAAAGAAAATTATTCTGCACACTTCCAAAAACTGACACAATGGCCTTCCCTGCAGATGAAACAGTCTTCGACTTCTTTGGCGACGGTTCTCCCTTTTGAATCCATTGTTTTGATGGTTCTTTGGTCTCAGGTGTGAGGTAATGGATTGTTTCCTCCATGTTTCATCCATGATAATGAAATGATGCAAAAATTCTGCTTTGTTGCCGTGAAACTTGGCTAAACACTCAATTGAAACATCTTCATGACACTGGTTTTGCTCGAGTGTGAGCAAATGCGGCACCCACTTTGCACACAGCTTTCTCATGTCCAAATTTTCAGTTAATATGGGATGTACCACACCTTTTGAAATGCCCTACTAATAACTATGTCTGTTAACTCGCACACTTTTAGTCAACGATCATCCAGTATCACTTAGTGGATTTTCTTCACCCTTTCTGGAGTCATTACCTCATTTGGTTGACCAATGTGATGCTCATCTTGACAGCTCGTGCGGCTACATTTGAACTCTGCTACCCAATATTTTACTGTTGTAAAAAAAGGAGCAGACTCACTCAGAGTTGAATCCAGTTAAGCTTTTATATTGGTTGGGCTGAGGCCTTTCAAATAAAAGTATTGTATCACATAACAATGGCCAATTTTCTCCATTTTCACAAATTCACTGAAAACGTTCACTACTGATGGCTGCCAAACAAATACTAAATGATGTAGTGTGTTCAAACTTGAAAAATATGCTTTATAGATTGCGTACTTTGTAATAGAGTGATATTTTTCAAACAACTACAGCCATCTCTAGGTCAGGTCGGGTACTTATGGGACCATCCTCGTATTCAGTGCAATACCTAGCTACCGATAAACAGTATCTAAAATCAATATCAGTATGTGAGTTGAAAATCCTTACTGAACTTTACAAGAGATGTGTATCACAAAATGGCCAACTATCTTTATATACTGAAGAAAAAATTCTTACAGCATACCATAGTTTCGGTAAACGGTGTTAAGTAATCATTATCAATCACTTTTGAATTTTTTTAACCTCAAGGGTAAGGACAAACTCTTCCCACTTGAGTAAGTAATTTATACTCTGAATTTCAGCCTATCGTTGGCAATGTAAACTGCCTTCTTTCCCATCACTACACACCCCAACCAACACATTAGCTTCGATGAAACACTATTTGGAACTGAGAGTCATACATGGTTGCTACAAAATCTTCCTAATAAACATCACTAAAAATGGGGAACAAAATTCTGGATGCTTTGTGATTCTGTAGCAAATTATTGCATAGCCTTCAATTTTAATCATTTTAAAAAGCATTAAAAATTATGCTATTAATTATATTTCAAATATATCCATTATTGATTTTTTTCATGTCAAGGTTAATAATTTTCACCAATAAGGGTATTCCATCAATTGTGAAACATAGGTCAAACTAATTATGTTCAAGGTGTTATGCACTTAAATTATACATTGCACACTCACCAAGGAATGATGTCCTCCAGCAAGGTCTCTCCACAACCGACACACCATTGCAGCTCTGAGCAAGTCCTGAACATTTAAATAGCGGAACACATGAAGAAGAGCTGAGTAACCAGAACTCAAATTATTCATGAAATTTTCAGAGAACATGTCTCTTCTCACTATATTCTGAGGTTTTGGAGTCTCATCACTTCCCTCATCACTACATTCATCTTCTACCATCATTTCACCATTCTCCACATTACTCATGGTGAATCCATTTGAAGGGGACTTTTTCGCTCGCTTGGATGCCGGTTGATCAACTGGCAACAAACCAAGCTTTCTCTTCCTAGAAACCTCATTCTCTCCAACAGATCTTTAATAGAAGAAAATGACAAAAATTAGTTTTCTTCACTTTAACTGTATTCATCACAGATTCATCAAAAAGTGATAATTGACGATTTGAGTCATTAGGAACTGTCCAAAATCTGAAACACGTGGAATTCCTTGAGTGAATGAATAAGTAAAAATGACAAACTTTTTTTAATTAAGAATCTTTTAATATCTTTTCAGAAACCAATGCAACACTCTTATTTTATTTAAAATTGGCTTGTATTCTGCAACTATTCATAGGCATTTCACATGAACCTACTTATATTTAAATTAATAAAGTCATTTCATATCTTTATAAAATTAAAAAATAAAAATACATCCAAAACCTATGGTGAATTATTTTTTCCCAAAAAAGAAATAATTAATAATATAACATTAAGATAATGATATAATTACAAGGTAAATGTTAAGATAATGAAAAAATAACATGACATCTAAAAATTCATACATTTCCCAATTCTTACAATAAGGATTTTGTTCATTACAGCTTCCACAGGAATCAACCAATGGGTGAATAGGCTCCCAACTGAAGAAGGAAATCGCAACCTAGAAAAGTTCTTTTACCCAATAACCGATGAATCTACATCATCTGCTCATTACATCCCTCTATTCATATCCCTTTTGACAAATTATTATTAAGAATAGACTACCAATCAAGGCAGGATTTTGATGGGCCCACACAGACAAATCACTGCTACATTTGAGAATATTCATGCATGATATGGTAAAAGGAGTTTGAAGACATCAATGTTAAGCAAGCTAAATTTTTATACATTACGTGGCCTGTGCAATAAATGGTGCAATCTGGCGGCCATGACATGGATTAAAGCCCCACCCACTAATGATGCTAGTTGCCTAAGACCCAATGAGTCAGGGATCGAGATGGTGCGGGGGCTAACGTACTGGCTTCCCACCCTGAGGGCGCGGGTTCAAATCCCGGCGGTGTTGAATATTTTTCAGAGGTATCTCGATCCCTACTTGAGGTGCTTTGTGGAGGGCACTTTGAGTGAGTACGCCGTCCGTCGGATGGGACGTAAAACTGTGGACCCCTTGGCGCCTTTCGTAAAGAGTAGGCTAATGCCGACGCCGGGTTTCTCTCCACCCTTCATCCTTTCCTATCCATCCCCTATGGCGCAAATGACCTTAGCTGTCGGTCGCCTCCCCTCAAAACTACTACCCCAATGAGTCATCTGTGCTTGGCAGATTGTCGAGCTTTGCACATGGTGCCAGTTATGTTAGTTTCTGTTGTCCTTGTCTTTAATGTTTGTCAAAAATGGAAATTGACAAAATCACAGAGCAATGAATCAAAATCAAGTTTTTTGGTTAAGTTTGGTAGAAGTTATCAAGAAATTACTGAACTGTTGACAGCTGTTTACAGTGATAAAGCTCTGAAGAAAAATCTGTTTTCAAGTGGATTAAACGTTTTAAAGATGGCTGACAAGACGCCATGGATGATGCAAGGCCAGGACAACCTTCAACCACCTGAGTTGACGACAACATTGATCGTGTGCAGTCCCTTGTCGTTACCGATTGTGAAAAAACTGTCCGAATGATAGCTGATGAACTGAATTTAGGAAAATCAACAGTGCACACTACTTAACCCGAACATGATGGATGGATCCTTCACCATCATAATGCACCTATACAATCAGCATTCATTGTTCGCCAGTTTCTGACAAAAAATTCAATCACCATCCTTGATCATCCTCCTCATTCGCCAGATCTTGCCCCATGCGACTTTTCCCAAAATGCAAAACTGTATTGAGGGGACATCACTGAGAAGATGTGGACACAATAAAGCAAGAAATGGCGAGAACTTAAAAGCCTAACTGTCGATGACTTCCAAGGGTGCTTTGAACAGTGGAAAAGAAGATGAAATAAGTGCATAGCAACAAATGGCAAGTACTTTGAAGGGGACAGCTAAATTTTGCAAAATAAATTTTATGGCCTCAGTTCGCGTATCTATCGGACAGGGTAGTATTTCCAGTGCAGAAGTAGGCAAAGTTTAATTGGGGAGACAAAATCACAAGGAACACTAGCAGAACATTGTAAATTAAGGAAGATTAATGAGCACACACGAAAAGTTGGAAGGAAATTTGATATTCTGACATTTTGAGGGCAAAGACATTAAGCATGAGGCAATGGGGGTATTTTAGGAAAATATTTCCATCAAAACTTATCCAAGAACATGCGCACTTTAGATGATCAATTTTTCCCAACTCCTTTTTCTGATTTTAAAACTTTATCAGTTTCAGCAGCTACAATCTCATCACAATGAACAAAATAACTCTCTTTACCTACGCACCAAAACTTGGAAATTATGCTAAATAAAAATTTTTGTTATGATCTTAAACAAAACTACTCCATTTTAATGGCTACAAAGTAATTTGTGCTTTGAACTGAAAAGCAATTGGTGTTACTATCCAACACAAACACCAAATATGAACCTTAAAGGTATAATAACAAAAAACATGATTTTGAAATACTGCTGACTGCCTGAGAGACTTTGACCTGGTGATCAAATGGAGAAGAGAAATACAGGGTGACAAAATTTCCCCGAGCTTTGGCTTTGCACACAATGTTATGGCATGGGGTTATGCCTAGAACCAAGGCAAAAAATCAAACCATGAAAGCAAATCCCATTTCTAGTTTGGACCCACGCTCCTTTATTTTTGGAAAAAGGGAAATTTTCACCCAAACGCCTACTGCTTTGGGAACACTGAAATGGAGTGAGCAGACTCAATTAAATACCAAGGCATTACCCTCACTAACGATCTCTCCTGGGTGAAACACATATGGGGAATATATAGAGAAGCTAACAAAAAATTGGGATTTATTAGAAGAGTACTAGGTAAATGTGATGAAAAGGTCAAAGAGAAATGTTATCTGTCGTTGGTTAGGCCTCATTTAGAACATGCTGCTAGTATGTGGGATCCTCATAAAGTTGGGATTAATTGCCTAATTGGATCACACGCAGTGTAGATGAGCTAGACTTGTAAAACGTTGTCATGATAAACTTAGTAGCGTGTTCAAAATATTAGAGCAGCTAGCCTGGGAATCACTCACGGAGCGTAGGTTCAATTACAGATTGAAGCTCGTGCATAAATTGAAAGGGCTTCCCTTCAGCACTGATATTAAACATGTATTATAACCCCCATGGGGTACAGTAGGAGATATCATGTTAATAAAATTAGAGAGATTAAGGGTATAACAGATAGATTAAGGATGTAATTTTGTCCAATAAAAATAGGGGATCATAATAACATTGTTCAACCACGGTAGGGTCATGTTCGGGTAAAATTATTTTGGTGTGTATTCACCCCCTGCCACACACACACTAGCGGTGGCTTGCAGGGTATATAAATAAATTAAAAAATTATGCGTTATTTATATATGGGTATTGTGGGCCAAAAAATATCTTAGGGGCTGAACACATGAGGGATATCCAAAAAGTAAGTTCTGTTGGGCTCCTAAGAGAAAACAAATTTATGTATACTCAGACCAGTTTTATTGCTATTTAATGTTCACTATTATTATTATCGGCTATTTAAGGTAGGTTTTGGATGTACTGAGGCTGTACAATGATACACTTTCTTGCCTCTCATAACAAAATACAACCTGCCCCCTGACAGTGCAATAAACCCTTCAACTCCTCATATTTCCTTCCACCCTTAATCCTGCCCAAAATGCATTTCCTTTTCCTACCCCTTCCCCATTGCCCCTCATTCTCCCCTCAATCAGTCTTCAACATTCCATCACTAATCAAGATGCTCGGCATCCACCCTCTTTCTAACATTGCCCATCCCTTCTCTCCATCCACCACTCACACCCGAGCAGTCTGAGATATGAACAGGTTGCAGATAAGTCTCCTATAGCTCCAATTTTCTCCTATTTTCTGTGATACATTCATCAGTTCTACCTAATTTATATGATCAAATGCCTTCTCGAAATCTACAAAACGAACACACAGGTCCTGATTGTATTCCGAGTTCTCCTATCTATTAGTGATCTTATTACTTCATTGGCATCACCCCTGCCTATCTCCTTCGTGAACTCAACCTGACGATCCTCTAAGTAATCATTTGCCTCCTCTTTGTTCTTTTATTGATGATAATAAGTAAAACTTAAGCAGCGTGAGAAATCAAAGTCAGTGCTCTATTGCCTCACATATGGCCAATTTTCCCTTTCAGGGATTGGAACCAATATTGTTCTCACAAAATCTTCTGACGGAAAGGTATTCATTTGAAGACTGTTACTTTATTCACATTTCCAACTTTGTAAATTTAAGATTAGGATTGACCTCTTACTGTTTATAAGAATATATACTTAATGGTTACAATGTATAGTCAACAGATGGTAAAATCACCAAAATGATTTTTTTATTTTAAAATCACCAGAACTTTTCCATGTGTGGTGTAATCAATAGAGCATACCCTTTCTATTGTGCAATTATATTATCTACATATCTACTTCAAATCTGAAATCACACAACTGCATCTCAACTTGATTTAATTCTCAGAGGTGGGAACAACATATAATAGAAGACTTCACCTACGAAGTATAATTCTGTGTTTTTTTCCAAACTAATCTGCCAACTATTAAAATATATGAATGTTAATCATGTACGCAGATAATGTATTCTGTCC
Source organism: Hetaerina americana (assembly GCF_022747635.1). NCBI lineage: Eukaryota > Metazoa > Arthropoda > Insecta > Odonata > Calopterygidae > Hetaerina > Hetaerina americana. The sequence continues at coordinate 69,164,909 of NW_027286763.1, forward strand.
AACACAGGCTGTTTTCATAAAATTCAATTACTCAGATAGTTTCCACAACCCAATATTTTCCTGAATACTGCCATTTAATGCTCTTGCTGTGATCCTCTGTTCATGCAGAAAGGTACAGTAGTCATGCGAAGTACACAGAGGTTTCCTAAACTGCTGCAATAATACACTGTGTACACCACCTTATAACAACACACTGTCCTGCATGAATTTCATCAGTAAGATGTTTATGACATTATAAAAATAATATAGATGCTACATCTTTAAATATCTTCTTTTGAACAAGTCCCAGGCCAAAGCAAAATATAAATGCTTGCATTTCCTATAATCCAAATAAGTAAACATTTAAATCTTAATGTATACCTCATTAATGCGCTCAAGTTTCTTCATAATTATCGGTTAATGTATACTTAAGTTTGATTTCCTATGCAGTTAAGCAGTTCTCAGATGCATCAATAAAAGAATGGAGCAGAGGAAAAATGATGACTTATAGAATGATCAGTTTGGGTAAACAAAGTAGAGAGGCACACTTGATGCCACAGTAGTAATGAGGTGACTGAGTGAGGTAAGAGGAACATGTAATAATATCAGGATGTATTTTTGGAGCAAGACTGAGACCAGATAGTCCCTTCTGCCATAGGAGAAAACAAGAGTAGATTTGAGGGATAGGAGACTTATCTGCAGCCTGTACATGTCTCTGACTACTCGGGAATGAGTGATGGATCTAGAGTACAAATGGGCAGAGCTATGAAGAGGAGTAAGATGGGTGTCAATTTTCACAAGTGCTGTTCAACATATATGCAGAGGAAAATGGTTAAAGATGCATTTAAAAAACTGGAGCGGAAAAAAATGAGTTGAATGAAACACATATACCCAGAAATTATAAATGAAGAGACTGCAATGGTGGAAATTATGAGTGAAATGCCAAAAAAAATTCAATTTTTAAGGCAAATTTATGATTTTCACATTTATATGATTGATGAACCCCTCATAATATCAAATGACTACCCATAGTTGCATTATGTGGTCCTGGCAATTAATGACTTATCTTACACAATATCATAGAGCAATAAACTGTACCTTGCACATTACTTCAAGATTTTCAATTTATTACGCCATACTCATTATCTCAGGATTCATTTTTGATCAAATATAACAAAATTGGTCCCATCTAATAATTACAGTGAACGGTAAAAAAATCACGCATGGCTTTTAAATTGCAGGGACATAGGAGATCAATAACAAAGAAATAGGTATGGATTGATCTGATAGAAAGTATTACTTACTTATATGCAGTCTTCTCATCACTTGATTCATAAGAAAATGGTGTAGCAATGGAAGAACCAGATGCAGAACTAGTGTCGGTGATCTTCCCAGACATGCCAGTCTGCATTTGACTGCTTATGAAGACATACTGTGGCTTCATTCCATGTGGCCGGGGAGGTCGCAGTGGTGATGTTGCATTCAGAGATGGCACCGGCTGAGATGTAGCTGGCTGAATAGATGGCGGAGGAATAAATGTTCCCCCTGTAGCTTTGACAGTTGACGGCCTTGTTCTGGGCAATGAGGACAGCCACTCTCTTGATATGGGAATAATACTTCCCCTACTTATACTTCCACCACTAAATGCTGCAGCAGCTGCTGCAGCAGCATTTGCTGCACCAGGTAACACAGAATAAACATTTTTTGGAACTACTACATACTTTCGACCCTTCATGGTCGCTACTGACTGACCCAAAGATGTCTCCCTTGTTAATGAGTCTGGGAAATTTGAACTGAAATGGGAACGATTTGATCCTGAGTTCCCCACAACACCTCGGATAAACATTGGAGGTCTATGACGAGCAAACACATTCACACCAGTCACATGGGAAGAGGAATTGGAGACATTTCTTTGGTCATAGTGAGCATCACGTTGTGGGAAACGTTGCAGACGGGGAGGGCCAGAAGGGGAATGACTGTGAGTGGGTGAGGTTTTTCCCATTCTGTCGATGGGAACCAGCGGGGGAGGGATGGTCTGCTTGCCTCCACCTCCCAAATGATTTTCCTTTGGATCTTGCTCACAGTTCTTCCCATGTAAAGAAAAAACATTCATGTACATGGATTAATAATGCAATACTTATAACTCTTGAATATGATTCAAATAGTATATACCTACATATATTTGAAAGGAGATGCTATAACTTGGGGAAAAGATAAGAGTTGAAAGGTTCCAGGATGGATTTCCAGCAATTGATTTTTTCCATTAAATATTTCTGTTACCTTCCCTGCTATTCATAAAACCCTTACATGATGTTATAACATGCCTTGAGTGTGCCCAAGAGTAATGAATCAACAAAAATTCAGTTAAGAATAAAAACTAACACCACAAGGGAGCCAGTAAACTCCAACAACAAAATTCCCTTTATTTCCCTTCCTCTTCCATATTCATCTAAACAATTGCCTGACTTCAAAAACAGTTGTGAAATACTCACAAATAACATTGTTTTTAGTGTTCAATTTGCATTACACATTGTGATAGTAAGAAAAATTTGGTTTTACTTTTACGGAGGAATTAAAGGTTTACAGATATTCCTTTTATAGTGTGCCTGACACTGGCATGCCTTGCTTGAAAATTATTTCAAGCATTTGTAGCATAAATAACAAACTTGGAGGCGATCTCTCTCAGAAAATTTTAATTGCTTCCAGGATTAATATTATCTTTATTCACTATTTAAACTAGGATAAAATAACATTTTAATAAAGTTTTTCAAAAACAAATACAGAATTTCAATTAAGAGAAATTGTAAAGAGTACTTCCCCACAGCAATGAAAGTATTATAGCATTCTAAACATTTATAATCTTTAAATAATCATTCTCACGGCAAACATTCATTTAGAAAGTTTCCATTGTTTATCATAAAAAAATATTTGAAGCATAGATAAAAATAATTTTTTAATATACCTCCATCTCCACCACATTCCTGGGCTTTTCTTATATTTCCCAATCACTGGCCATTCATGCCAGTTTCTTGTAAAACTCACTATATAAATATTAACTTTTACAAACCCTGAATTCCAAGGCAAATTAATCCAAATGCAATAAAAGGTGAAGTTCAAAGATCTTTTAATAACAAACGAATAAGATAGGAGGAGGTTAAGCGTCAAATATAAAAATCAAATACTAGCACTTGAATATGCTGAAAACATTGTAAAAAACTGTGTCAATAGTTACCAAATTTAATGTTACTTTTAAAGGGGATACTGTCATATTTATTCAGCGAAGCATTTTCCTACTGACTCTTAACCCTTCAAGAAATATTGAGTGATACATAGTTATCGGTAATGATGCCAAGAGAACAGGATCATAAATTGTCTGCTATACCTTAACAGATTCACTAATTCAATTCAATAATCTGATTCAATCATAATTAGGTTTTATTTGGGTTAATCTGTGGACTTTACTTGTGGTCATTCCAGTACATTTCACTGTTCTTTCAATCATGTAATAAGAGGTTACATTGTGTGTTGAAGAGGCAACATACTGTATAGGCAGTAGCTTCTGAAGTAATTTAGTAGAAAGGAAATGGCTCTACCTTAAATTTAAAATGAATCATATTTTAAATTGCAATTGATACATCTATGGAATGCTTGCTTGCAAAATATTGGTATGTAATACTTTTTGAGGAATGAAATGAAGTTGATATCAACCTGAATTGATATGATGCTCATTCAATAACTCCTTAGAAATTCCAAGTTTTGATTTTAGTATGCCTCCTATTTCATTAGACTGCGGTTCAAGTTTCAGCTATATTCATCTCATGGTTTTGTTTTCATAGCTGATTGAAGCAGCAAACTTTTGTTTATTAAGAAATGAAAAAAAAATGAGTCCTGTAAGGTGATTAAACACTAATTAAAAGGCTAAATGCCAAAGAGATCAAAGCTGAGTTGGATAAAGTTCATGGCACATTAGCTCTTGTGTTTATGACTGTTAACAATTGAGTAAATGAGTTTAAATATGGCAGTACACCCACAAATGATGAACATTGTTCAGGACGTCCAGTGGAATTGACCTCTTCTGAAAAGACTGAAAAAATCCATAGTGAGGTTTTGAGTGATCGATGAATCGAAGTTCGTGATCTAGTTGAGGCCACAGGCATATCGCAAGGTGCAGTGATTTCAGTTTTGCACTTATAATTGGGTGTGAAAAAATCTCTGCAAGATGGGTTCCACATTCACTCTCAGTGGAGAATAAACCCAATCATGCGTTTGATTTGGAAGCTGCTTGGCACTTCCCTGATACAATTCTGACCGTTTCTGCATTGATACATAAATGTGGACGAAACATGGATACATCACTACATTCCCAAAACAAAGATAGTGTTGAAACAGTGGGTTTCTAAAGGCGATCCAGCTCCTCAGAAGGAAAAGACTGGAAGCCGCTGACAAGGTGATCACCACAGTTTTGGGATGCACATGGAATCATCTACATTGATTGCTAGCAATAAGGAAAAATGATAAATGGAGAGTGTAATGATGCATCCTTATTGCACAGGTTAAGCGAAGGAATGAAGAATAAACATCATCATTTGGCAAAAAATATAGTGTTTGTCGTTCCTATCTTTTTCTGATTGAATAAACCCAAAGATTTCTTGTTATAAATATCTCAGATTTTAAAACATAGTGTTTATGGGTAAGTCCATTTTCTCTCTTCCTTCACACGTAAATACTCAGAAGTTGACGAAACAACATAAATCTAAGTTTGCACCATGATTTAATCGAAATTTGTTGGGTTGTCATACTTTTTGAAGCAGAAGACTTTTACTATTCGATTGCCTATACATGTACCATGCTACCAAATAGGTTTACATAAAATCTGAGATAGTTGAACTGCAGAGAAACTGATGACAATCAAAGAAAAGCTTATCCCTAGGCACAATGACTTCCAATAATGTCTGAAGAGCAACATTTTATTTTGATAACTTTAAGTAACACGCGTAAGGTATGTGGTTGGGTCTCCGATCATGTCATTTAAGTGTTAGCTTCACCTATGCATCTTCAGCATCCAAGCTGATGGATCACCCTTTTAAGACACTCAGATCAAGTGCCTGTCAATATATCCAGACCCTTCCAATTTCAAATGACCTCTATGAAAGCAGAGAAGTGAGTAAATGTTGCAGGTACCCTCTTGTAATTGAGATTGGGAAACCACCTCTGAAGTCAGATGAACTGCAATAGTCACTAACTAAGGATGCAGAAACCACCACACTAAATATCCTTAGCCCTAGAAACAGCTTGTTTATGGAATAGAAAGTGGAATATAGCAGTCTCATGCAAAATATTCCAGGCTAACAATCCCCATTTGGATTTGTGGGGAGACCACAAGAGATTTCACTTCACAAAGATGAAGTTAGTAAAAGACACCGATAAGAAGGATGGCAACAGAAAATGTTTGAACAATGATTAAAAGTGGTTAACTAGAAAATCTAAGAATAAGATGAAAAAGTTAAAATGGAGTGTGAGGACTAAAAGGCAATATCCTAGAACTGGAGAGAATAGACTATGATTTGGCTGAAAAAATGGCTCCAAGAGTCAAGCGATACCTGCCATGTAGTGGAAGAATAATTCTAGTCAAATTAGAGACCAAACCTCCAGATACAATTATCATTATAAGAAACTTGCTAACATCCACCTATGATAATGAAGAGGTGGAAAGGGTTGATAAGTAACTACAAACATTAATAAAAATATACAAAGGAGAAGATTTAATTACAGTGGGGAATTTGAATCCACTTTTTGAAGAATAAAAATGAAACATTTTGGGCTGGAGAAAACTAATATGAGGTGAAAATTTGATTGAATTTTATAATAGAAATAAGGTGATGGGAATAAAAACTTGTTTCCAACATCATCCACAGAGAATATACAAGGAGACCACATGGGATTGAGTTGGTACAGTGACTTGTGCATTCACTTCCCACCCAAGGGTCTGAGTTTAACCCTGACCAAAGTTATCAACCAGTTGATTTGATATGAGAGGGTACAGCTCACCTAGTACTAAGCCCAAAGGTAAGTGAAATTCATACATCAAGGTATGAGGGTCAATTCTTTTGTCCCCTGTGTCACCTATGATTTCCCATGAAGATCTGGTACCTGAAAAATCATCACTCAGCTTGGATTAAGCTGAGGATGCCCAGAGGCATCACCTGGAATGAAAACTGAGTTCTTTGGTTGGTAGCCCAGCACTATAACCAATGGAATGCCATGTCCTACTGCTGCAAGATTATTTCACTGCAGCTTGTGCATTGGCTTCCCACCTGAAGGGTCCATGTTCAAATCCTGACAATGGCAAAAATTTTCAGAGCACAGTAGAAAGCAATTCAAGTGGAGCAAACCATCTGTCAGATGGGGCATTAAATAAAGCTTTCAATAACTTTTTAGAATGTCTTCAGAGATAGCATTAAATTAAAGTTTGGAGTATCAAGATTCCAAAAGCAGCAACATGAAATGCTTAGAGCATTTTATGGGTTAAATAAACATCAAATAATTTTGAATGAAAATCAGATCTGCAAAAAAGGGAGGCCATCCATGAAAATTCACTGTAGAATCACAGGGCAGTATCGCCAGATAGTATGGTTTCTGGAAATTCATTGATTGGGTTAATAGCATGTTTTCTCAAAATGGAAAAGGAAAGATTAAGTATTACTCCTCTAGAAATGGCTTCTTAAAAAGCACTCTGTTTGGTAAAAAAAGCAATTTTATTGACATTCCTCATGTAGATGTATTTATGATATCAGAATTTTTAAAACACAAGAGATACAATACTACCAAGATCAGGGGATTCAAGGCAAAATGGTAGGTAAAATGTGACCATTTCATGGTAGCTATATCCATATGCATTATTTTAGCATATATGTTAATGTATGCCTTTTTATAGGTCTTGTTTATAGTGTGTACAAATATTAAACTTTTCTTAGTGTAAGAATCATAATCAAACAATTGCATTGTTTGCCCAAATTCTACGAGATAATGAAGTCTGCAGAATTAAGGGCATAATAAGTCCCAAACACAAAATGAATTAGAATGATGGAGTTAATAAGAATAATGGTATATCACTCAAACCTTTTTTTCCATAATGAACAATTGCAACTAGGAAAAATTATAGTTTATAATGAGATATAAATTTTATAAACATTTTATTAATGGTAGTGATGTCATCAGTAATTCATACGTTGAATTTATTTACTTCAATTTAACAATGCAAATCAGTTTCAAATAGTGTGTAAAACTTACCCTGCAAATGTATGTTGATGCATTAAAATGAGCAGGAATTCCACCAACACACTCAGGATGATAGAGACACACACACATGTGGCACTGCAGGTTTGGCATAATACCATAAAGGCCTGGACATCGAAGTGAACATGGTGCAAGGGGATCAGTGCCTCTATAAGAAAAATTTACTTTATAATAACAGTTAGTGAAATATTACCAATGCCACTTACCAAAAATTATTTTTAAGTACAAGACCATAATATATACCATTAAGTTTAAGTCCAAAGCCGAACGTTGAGTCCCTGAAGCTGAATATTTGAGTAAAATGCTATTTGAATAGCATGATAGTTTTTTCCCATATGCGAGTCAGCTCAAATATCAAAGATGTAAAGGATGCATGAAGTTGAACAACTTACATAATGTAATCAATTATCTAGAAACATTTCCTATGGTTTGCACTGTCCAGAACTTTAAATATTTCTGTAAATTTGCTTTTATGCCAAATGATTAATATTAATTAAGCTAAAGACTTGGCATTTCACAATGAGAACTAAATGACAAAAATAAAATGGGAAAATACAGACATTTTCTATTTACTATTTATGAACTATTCCCTCACATCCATTTCAACTGGGTTTAATTTAATGTGCCTTAAATTTTTTTAAATGTTTTCATTCCTCTTACTCTACATTTTTCATAACTCATTGCAGTTTCACACAGTTATTACAGAATGCATATTGGGATTAAAGCACCAACTTCCTATTCAGATTTTTTGAATTCATTCGCATTAGGTGAAATTTGTTAGAGCAATGTTTGGGTCTTCACTTAATGGGCTGTAGAAACTTTTAAATTCTGTTACTCAGATTCACACTTTGGAACCCAGTTATCTGTACATTTAACATATGAAAATGATTATGGCTGAAGGTGATCCCGAAAGTACTAGAATTGACATTTTAGAGCAAGTCCATCCATCAGGTGAATGCCTTTCACAAAAATTAGACTCAAAGAAAACAAATTCTTTAGCATTAACACCATTTCAGCCTAAATTTATCTTAAATCACTCTTTAAAAAATTTTAATTTTCCAGCCCAAGTTTTCCAAATGTGCTTTGCCAGCTAAGCAACCTCCAATTCTCTAAGACTGAACATTTAAGGGCTTTAAATGAACAAGGTGCTCTGATGAATTACTCTACAGAAAATATCGTCAGGCAATCAGAGCCACATATATGTGCCACAGTCCACAAGGTTAAAGACTGCATTTAAAAACACAGTTGTTTACTTGACAAATTCAAACTGCAGGAAATGCCACAACATTTAATTTTGTTATGCTAGTGTGTACAAAAATACAAGTATTTCAGAGAGTAAAAATTATTTGCCTTGACCAGGATTTAAACCCAGATCCTTGGATATCGACTAGTTTGTTTCCGCCTGGTAAGATACTGAGACTTTCCCTTGAAAAATTTCTTTCTCATTCATTCCTCAATTTTGTGAATACATGTTTGTCAAAGCATTCATTTACTGAGATTCAAAATTAGTACAGACACAACAGTGAAATTATAGTAAGTAAAATGCTATGATTTTTTTGGAAATTGTGGCAAAAAATAAATGGCTGAAAAATTAGGGTTTTTCCCTGATGTATACCAAACAAAAATATTTTGCAATTAACAAGGAATGAGTCATAATGGACTTTTAAAATGCACACTTACCTTTTTGATGGGCCACCCCAAATACCACCCTCTCCTTCATATTTCGGACTACCATTGCTGTTCACATTTAACCAGGGAGGAGAATAGGCATCAGAATCTGACCCATGTTCAAGAAAACTTCTTTTCTTATAAACATCCTTTGAATGATAGGACCCATGATGAACTGGAGTCATTTTACCCTTCACTGAACCCCTCGGAGAAGGTGATTCACTGGTCCAATCAGGGTTATAGCTACCTGTTGGTGTGCTACTCTTAGATCTGCGTCTTCTCTTTCCAGTTCCATCATCCTGTTCCAAAAATAATCAAATATTCTTATTAATTCCCAAAATGTTTATGAGCAATAATTTATTGATCCACCAACACCAATATCAAAAAGGAAAGAAACAAGTGTAAATCACAGTACTGATTGAAGTGCTGTTTATTTCTTTTGGTTTTGGCCATATATATTTATTTGCCTTGCTTACAAAATGGAGCACCAATAAGAGACAACAACAAAATAAAAGTCAAACAATGTTTGGTTTAAATCTACATACTCAAAAATAAAGTGTATGCACCTTAATTTTTACAGTGCCTTTTAACCCTCATTTTAAAACAACTATTAAGTACAAAAAGTCCTCTTGGATTTATGTTAGTCCACACCAGGGACTGTAGTTAAACACTTTGGCAGCAAAATTAAATTTATCATAAAACATATTTTCTTCTGTTGTGAAATGAACCAATCTGGAATGCAAATTTGATTTGTAGAAAACAAATCACCTTTAGACTCCTCTTTTGGATGACCATATTAAATATTTGGTAATTTTCCACAGAATTTATGTTAAGATGCAATGCCTTTCACCACCATACAAATATACAGCCCTCCACTCAATACACCGGCTTATACACACTCCTCTTTAACCCACAAATTTCAATTAAGAACTTTGAACAATTATGCATATATCGCCACCGGGAATAGGTAAAACTCAAACCTAGTTGAAAAAATACTTCGGGAAAAGTGAAAAGCAATGGCTATAAGTAGAATTTCCTCCTCTCAGTCCACAAAATTTAGAGACTTCAAGTGTTGTTTTATCCCATTCCTACGAGATATCTTCTTTAAAATCTCCAAACCTTCCTCCTTCCCTGAAAGCAGCCTTTTACCCTTCCCTTACTCCCTCCAAAAATAGCTAATGACAAGGATAAACAAGAAATGCTACTTAAATCAGGCATCTATAAACTAAAATGCAATAATTGCAACAACTATTTTGTCCGTCAAACAGGGAGGAATATCAATACATGAGCCAAAGTTCAAATTCAATTTTTGTAACACGCTAGGTGTCACAAAAATCAAAACTCCAATTCCCTCTTCACAAAATTCCTAATAAATTTCAGACACAATGCAATTTTGTCCCAGAAATACTGCATATCCCCCTAAATAATTAATGGATGCTCTCAAGCAAATTTCTAGCCCCAAACACACAGACTTAAAGCTGATTTAAAACTCCTCCACAACACTTGACTATTGATTGCCCTGAACTACTCTATTTCTTCAACTTCGGGATACCAGCTCAATCCACCCGCACCCAATCCCTACTCCAGCTGCCTATTCCTAGGATATATCTCACTAAGCGCTCACCATTATTTTGCCTCTCCTCTCTTCTAAATTCACTCTCTCGCACTGTGAATCCTCTTTACTTATCATGTAACAATTTCACCACCCAAGCTTTATCCCAACTGTCAACCAATTAAATATTTCCCCAGCCCATGTTCAGTTCTCATTATTTACGGTTATGCTATTATTGTATTTTGTCCTCTTTCATGTTTTTGTAATATTTTTCACTGTAAATTGGTGCCACTACTGTAGGTGAATACTGTATTAAAATAAAATGAAATAGAAGGCATTTGGCAGAACCCAAAACGGTTCTTTAAAATAAGCAACTATACTTTCATCACTCCCCTCTCCTTTTCAAGAAACTGACCTTGAGGGAAAACAAAACCAACCTTTCAACATAACTGTTTGCCCCTACCCTCCCATGCCCCTGTCCTCACCCCATGCCATAACCAAGGCACCAACACCTTTTCCCTTCCATCACCCTCTCCTCTGTCCTAAGCATATATATTTAACTTCTGCATGAAAACGAAATTTGTACCTGATAATGCCACAAGTTATTGAAATGCATTGTATCTAAAAATAGAGTCTCTGGAATTTACAAAATCTATTAATATGGATGTCTCACAAATCTATGAAGTGAAGCCTGAAACTATTAAGTTTATTCTCTTTTTGACTTCTCACTCAATTGAAGGCTCATAGAGTCTCTGAATGGTAAGCATGCAGCAGTTTAATTTTCAAATTGGTGTTAGCTTCAGCAGGGTGACATTTCATTGGGTTATGGCCAGGCACTCTCCTCTGTTGTTATATAGGTTTGCTTCAGCATCTTTTTCGAAAAGAGACCTGTTTTGTCAGAATTAACCACACAACCTACAAGCTTCTTGAAGTCTCCAATGGAGTTCTTTGTGGGCATTTCTGCCAGAGTTAGCTGCTTCACCATACCTCACAATGCTGTGGATACCAATTGCCCTTTTAAACTTCTCGAATCACCCACGGCTTGCCTTATATACTTCTTTGATGGCTGTTTATATTCTGGTGTCTTCTTAACGTGGTCCGCAAAAATCACTTTTACAGTCTCACGAATTATATTCTTGTTAATAGTGCTCCACTGAACTACTTTCTCCAAATCCATATGACAAAAAACCTTTCAACATGGTTGAAAATAGTAATTGTTGCATAGAAATTCGTGTTACAACCTTTGACGCATCTCCTTAATCTTGCCATTGTTTTTGAGAATAGCGCAAATCACTAATGTAGACTGATTGTATGTGCATGCTACATCAGCCACACTCATACCTCGTTCTCACTTTTAAATGATTTTACTTTTCATTTCTACACTTATTTTTATTCTCTTATGGCTGTCTTCCTTCAGTTTTTTCTTTCGAAATGTTTTTACAAGGTTTATTACTCTTGGAACAAAAAATCACAAATAAATTTGAACACATTACGAAGAATGTGAAATCACAAGCAATACTAAGATGCTAAAAGATCAAGTGCTAAACACAATTGATACAGCAGGTGTACGATCCAGGACTTTTCCTCTCCTTATCACTCGTTATGCAAAAGAACGCTCACTAAGCAAGTCATTTTTTTACAATATTTTTGCTCATTATACAAGTTTATGCCAGGTACTCATTAAGTAAAATTCCACTGTTTAAGGAAGATCAACTCTTTATAAACCAGGCTGCTCTTGATATCTCTCTCTTCCAACTCAGTTATTAACGGCAACCATATATTCCTCCATAGCGGTAACATATCTTTAACTAATGAGGAAAGTACTAGGCGAACAGCTTTTTTGAACGAGAAAAGTACCCTCATTTAAAATAATCTTTCACGCTGAACTATATATATGGATTTCTTTAGTGAGAAATCACTATATTATCCAAGATAAATTCAAAGAACTGTGGTAGATATAAAAGTGGCAGTAATTTTAATGATAATCAATAATATGATTAACTTGCAATCCTAATATTAATTTGGAAGATAATTGTTCTTTGCCGATGATTCATGAGAAATATGCGATTGATTCATGACAGTAACTTTTAACTGAGTAACTGGCTAATATGCACTAAAATGTAGAAATTTCAAACAGAAAAAATAATACACCTTGACCAGGGTTCGAATCCCAGTCTTTCATACTTTGAAATTTCTACATTCAAGGATATACACTGAAAGTTAAGAAATGTCTGAAATATTTGTTCTTTCAAAGAAAGCTAATCTTTCAATTCTTTAATTATCTTTCACATAGTCAATCTTATTTCAGCTGAAATCTTAAATAACATCAATACCATGATACCAGGACATATTCATTTAAAGAGACTTATATGTACTTAAAAATATTTGACCTCTAATGGGAAAATCAATTTCCATATGGGCTTCTAATCTATATTAACATTATTAACATGCTGATATACTCTCCAATCCAAAATTGTTCGATTTCTTGCTATTAACTTTTTGCACTCGGATGTCGAGTGTGACTCGACACGGTTAGCAACGGCAGCAGCTAGTATGTTGAGCCACACTCGACACGGAGTTTCACCACGAGGGGAATTGGGATTTTTGTCTATTTTTCCAATAACTTTTCTTGTAATCATCTACATGAAAGGAAAAGGAAAGTTAAAGCTTCATTAATAGCATGGCTTGTTTTATAAATGAATAGTATCAACCCATTATTTTGTTGTCGACATAAATGCCGTCTCCCAAAGGATGCCACCACCTACGCAGATTTTTTTTGTAATCTATTTTCTGTGTTGTAAGTTCTTTTTCATTTGCATTGTTTGCCCTTCATTACTTGGAAGCCAGCTAAATTTAAAGCAATGTCTTTTAGAGATTATCGGTGTCTGAAACAAGATCGCCAGAATGTAAAGTTACCTCAGTCAGCTGATCCTTAGTTCATTGCTTTCTAGTTTGGACTCTTTCATTTCCTTGTCTTCCTAGTGTCCGTTGTCTCATCAAACATTCTGCCTGCTCTTTTCCTATCTATTGCATAGTCAGGAATCTTGAGTAGGATGGTCCAAGATATGATCTATTGTCTATTATATTCATAGTAAAACACAAACCTTAGGCCTTTTCCTGGAGTCGTCCTTTTTTGAGGTTGCATCATGATTGTTTGAGAAGTGTCCAATACATGAGTCATTGATTCATAGTAACTCAAACCTTAGCACTTTTCCTTTGTTGTGCTTTTTTGAGGTTGCATCATCTTCCTGTGGTAAAAAACCTTCCTTATCTTAGTCTCTGAGGTTTGCTTACGTTTCTAGAAGCATAACGCAGGTGTTTTCCCTAATGACAGAGGGTTCTCTTACAACAGATGCTTTCCCTTTAGTTGGACGAATGCTTTGCCAGCTAGTAGTTGCTCATTCTGAACGATTTTCACCTCCTCACGATGGATAAGTATTCCAAAGAATTAGAAAGTAGCTACGAAGAATTTTACATCGAAACGAATTTATTAACAAATATAATAGTGACAAAAGTGAGTTATCTGAGAATGCATTTGGAGATGATGAACCAGTCGCCTGTCCAAGTGGAACTATGGAAAGGAAAACATCCAAAGATCAGGGTGAATGTACTGACAGTGACAGTGATGTTGAATTCATACCGACAAAACCAAGACGCACAATTGTTTATTCAAATGATAGTGATGGAATTATAGGCAATAGTATCGTGCATTCGGGCATAAGGCCCAGTGAAAGTAGTGTTCGTAGTGGAAAACCGGAAAAAGAAAAGTGGAATGCTGTATCTGTGAATGACCATGAGCCTAGCAGAATCCCCTTCTCCACTGGTCAGTTACGTGTTGGACCTCAAGTTCCTTCTGGATGTGCCACGCCAATAGAGTTTTTTCAGTTGTTTATTACAGACACATTGATACAAAACATAACAGAAGAAACTAACGAGTATGCTAGGCATAAAATTAGCCAGAAAGAACTATCGCAGCAATCCACTTGGAATAATTGGAAAGATGTGATGATTGCGGAAATGAAGGCTTTTCTTGACGTAATACTAAATATGGGTGCATTGAATCACCCTAACTTACAGAGTTATTGGTCCACGGATTTTGAGTCTCATATACCATTTTTTCGAGCTGTTTTCAAAAGAGAAAGGTTCTTGCAAATATTTTGGATGTTACCCTTGAAAAATGATCAAAAGTCACAAGTAAAGATTTGAGAACAAGAACCGAGAAGGTAAACTGCTTCTTGTCATACCTTGAAATGAAATTTAGGGAGAGATTCTGCCCTGGAAGGGAGATTTCTGTTGATGAGGCTGTTGTTGGTTTCAAGGGAAAGATACACTTCATCACGTATAATCCTAAAAAGCCGACAAAATGGGGTATTCGTCCATATGTCCTCTCAGATTCCAAAAGTGGTTACGTACATTCATTTGTCCCTTATTATGGGGGAATAACAACTGAAACATTGGTGAGACCTGATCTCCCTTTCACTAGCACAATAGTTTTAGAACTACATGAAAGATTGAAGAACTCAGTATCTGGTTCTCAAGGCTATCATTTCTTCACTGACAGGTATTACACTAGTGTCACTCTTGCAAGGAATTGCTAAAGGAAAAAACACACTTGACAGGGACAATAATGCCCAATAGGAAAGATAATCCACCTGTGATCAAACATCCAAAGCTAAAGAAAGGAAAGACAGTGGCTTACAGGGATGAAAATCTAATGCTCCTTGCATGGAAAGACAAGAGGATAGTCACAATGCTCAGTACGTGGGACACTGCAGAGACTGAGTCCATGGAAAGGAGAGTTTGTGGTGGTGGGAATGAAATATTTTTCAAACCCAAGGTTGTGACAAATTATACCAAGTTTATGGGGGGAGTTGATATAGCGGATCATTATAAGAGCACCTACTGTTTCATGAGGAAAACTCTAAAATGGTGGCATAAATTATTTTTCTGGGGGCTTGAGGTCAGTGTTGTAAATTCATTTATAATGTATAAAGAATGCCAACAAAGAAAAAATGAAAAACCGATCTCGCATGTGAAATTTGTTAGGAAACTAGTACACGATCTCGTTGGAGAATTCCGAGATGGTACACAAACTTCCAGGGTTAGATTACCATCCACAAACATAAGAGCAACGTTTAGATGGAAAACTCCATATAATCACACCTCACCCTAACAAAAAACAAAGATTGTGCGGTTTGCTCTGACCGAAAAATCAAAGGAGGAAGAAGAGAGACGATATACGAGGGTCATCCGGAAAGTAGTACCCGTTCGTGAAATAAAGACACAAAAGTAAATATTAACAAACATAAAAAATTTTATTTGAAAGAGGATACTTTAAACTACTTCTCAACATAATCTCCAAGCAAATTAAGGCATTTGTCATAACGTGTGACAAGTTTCTGTATTCCTGCTGCATAGTCCTTCGCCGCCAGCTCATTGAGATACGCGAGGGACCCATCTTGCACAAATTTTTGCATAATGCAGATGGTGTTTAACAATTTCATGAACAATTGTTCGAGAAACATTGGGAAAATGCTCACAGATGTCATCAATTGTGACGCGCCGATCGTTCCTCACGAATTCGTCAACTGAGCTCACCAGTTGGTCTGTAATGACAGACGGTCTCCCCGAACGCTCATCGTCGTGTGTGTTCCCCCTCCCCATGTTGAAGTTGCGACACCACCGCCGAACAGACGACTCGTCCATTACATTGTCTCCATACACCTCCTTTAATTGGCGATGAATATCACATGGGCGAACGTTTCTTGCATTGAGGAATTTAATCACTGCCCTCACTTCACAACTGGCGGCGTTCTCAATTTTTTTAAACATTGTAAACAATCACAGAAACAACACAGGCAATGCTAGCGTCACGCAACTTGGCTCAGAGAAGGCAGACAAGCCACTGAAGCTATCTGACCTCGTCCAGCGGCTACTCGCGTCGTCAGCACTTCATGCGGCACGAACGGGTACTACTTTCCGGATGACCCTCTTATATCCGTGAGACGTGTGAATGTAAACCAGGTCTTAATGTTGGTGAATGCTTCCCAAATATCATACCATGAAAAATTATAGTTTAAATTATGGTTTATCAATAAATTTATCAATAATTATGTCAAAAAATCCAAATAAATAAGTTTGTATGAAAAGAAACTCCAGTTTTTCATTCTAGTGCCACGCTTAGTAAATTTGGGGTATTTAAAAAATTGAATCCCAAGTAGACTAAGGCAATCGAGAGAAAAGCACCCGAGTGCCAAGGGTTAAATGCATGGCAGAATTGTTTTAATCATAAAGGAAAGGTCATTTAAATCCAGATTTAAAAACTGCATTCACAATGTCCAGCTATTTGCAACAAAAAATGTTGCTCGGAAGATCTACACACGGAAGAAGTATTTTTCTTCTCAAAGGTCTTTTAAGTAGTATTGGTTTTCTTCCGAAAGTTTTCTTTTAATCTATTCTGAAGAGTCCAAACTAATTGTATTTATAAATAGTTTACAGGTATCTTTGATGGCCGCAAGTAAATTTGCACTGATTTCTGCATGAAATACTTCAATAGATTCTGTTACTTCTGAGATATCTAGTTTTGTCCCCTCTTGTACATTTTGTACATATATGGACATTGTCAGCCCACTGACATAATTCATGCATCATTTGAAGATCAGAAAGAATAATCAAGCAGATGGGCTCAACATAATCTCCTGTTGCTACAAAAAAATATGGATGCACCCTCTTCTCCATTCAAATGAACATTAGCCTAATGTGAGGTTAGTCTTATGTTCTTCCTCCTGAGCATTTTTGGAACATAGAATGGTGAGAGGAATGGAAGAGGCAGTTGAAGTAGAAGGGAATGTAACAAGTCTAGCTTCAAATTTCTCTCTCTTAATAATACCCGAAGCAGATATAAATTGTTTTTCCTTTGCTATAGTCAGAAGAGTAAAAATCATTTGGCAAATCACAAAAAAATACTGCAGCAAAGAATGCATGTAGCAGATCAACCAATGCAGCCTGCATTTAAGGATTTTATGCATCAAGTTGCAGGTTCATGACACACAAAACCGGGATAGGGTAGATTTTCAGACGGACAGGTACATGGGTATTGTGGAAAGTATTAGTGTTTAGGGGAGGAGACTGACAGCTGAGGTCATTTGCACCATTAGGGGTGGACAGGAAAGGATGAAGGGCGGAGAGAAACCTGGCGTTGGTATTGGCCCACTCTAAACGAAAGATGCCAAGGGGTCTGCAGCGTAACGTCCCATCTGACGGATGGCGTACTTACTCAAAGTGATGTTTACATAGCACCTCAAGTAGAGATCGGGATACCACTGAAAAATATCTGCCACCTTCAGGATTAAAACCCAGGCCCTCTTGGTGGGAAGCCAGTACATTGGCCAACGCACTATCCCGATCTCTGGTCTTCAAATAGGAATATAAAGTTACGTGCACTCAAGTCATTGCCAAAGAAATTACCTTACCTTAATAGGAGTTTTTTTGGCCTCCCTGATGATTTCTAAGCTAGGGTTCTCTGGATGTACACACTCCTTCAGGAAGGTAAAGTTTTCCAAGGTGAGAGAGGAATTTGTTTCTTCCACTGTTGATCATGAAAAAAATCCAATGAGAGCATTTTGTGAAGGATCCTAAATCTCAATACATATTTCCAATTTAAACATTACTCCATAACATTTTTGATTGCTGAGACCTTAGCAACCCAAAAAGCAACACTAACAAATATTTTAGTTTCTATTGATTATCAATTTTACTTGACGAAAAACAAGAGTGTATTCTTTCTACAAGGTACCGTATTTTCAAAGGCATTGCAGAAAGAAATATATTATTCTCCAAATGAACAGCAGTGGGAAATGGCATTTTATTGATTAACACTTGATAAAATAATTTTGTTCGCATGAATTATCTTTAAAACAAAACTGAAATGCAGTCTTTCTGATAAATTATAATTACGGAATGGAAACTTGACCATTATATTTATGAAGCATTCAAATCGGCATGAAACAAATTATTAGATTTAAAATGGGTTTCATATCATTCTTTGTTAAGTAATCTACAGTTTTAGTGACATTCAAATTCATTTAATTCAAGGCCAATAAGGGTAAAATATAATGCCAAAAGATGAAAAAAACTCTATGCGTATGAAATAATTATGATAATCATTATATTAGATTTAAAAATGAACCTTAATTTAAATACATAAGCCTTCATGCATATGAAATTCATTAAGAGTGGTGGAGGAGGAATGGAGAGAGAGAGGATGAGAGCAGTCCTTTCCCAGGGCCACAATTAAGTTTTATAGGAAGTTCTCGTAGCCACAAAACTGTACAATTTTGATTTTTAGCTGGGTTGTCCTAAGACATGACCAAACTTCTGGACCCAAGATTCACCAGGCATTAAACGAATGTTTTAACAATATAGGCTGCCATACCACTGCTTTCAAATATTGTAAAGGTGGACATACATTGAATTACAGAGAAAACTTTCCAAAAATCTTCCAATACAATATAACGCTATTTATTCAATGCATTTTCAAAATTTCAATTACTTCATTCAACAATATTATCATTGTCAGCGACAAACTTATGAGCACAAAAATTCTACCCATCTAGTTAATTCAAAGGTGGCAGTCATTCTAATTATGTGGTAATCCACAAACTTTGGGGTTTTGTTAAAAGTTGTTGAAAAAACATGCAATTTAGAGCTCAACACTTTAAGATTTGATTATCAATCATCAATTATCAAAAATAATTGCGTACATGATATAGCTATTTATAATGGTCAATAATTGGTTTTGAATATCCTAGTTATCTGAAATAGCCGCTAGCTAGACTGCTCAGGCAAGTGGACCTCATGTATAAAGATTATTAACAACAACAATTAAGAACAATTAAATTCAACTCACAAAATTCTAATACTTCTCGGGTTGATCTCATTTTTTTCCCAGTTGGAGTATAGTAATAGATGTCGGCTAAGCGTTTGTTATTTGCTCCACCATCAACAGTGGAACGATAGACCACTTCTCGTTTCCATCCTAAAAATAATTAAAGAAAATTTTCAAATACTTACATGGGAGATTGAAAGTTTCATACTTATAATGAATCCCAGTTCCTGCTTTTGAGTGATTAATATTACAACTGTAGATAATAAAAAAAATGGCATATAAAATGGCTAGGAGGGTGACCCTGTGATGTACTAAACTTATTCATTTATTTAGCCTTAGTCCGAAAACAGCACTTTTTGGCCTTTACATTGAGCTATGAACAGTGACAATGGACATAATTACGAACACCCAAGCCCTAGATGGAGAAAAATCTACCCAGGAGGGAATCGAACCTGCAACCCTAGGATTGGCAGAAGAGGACGTTAACACGCTGCCAACGGGGCAGGCAAGAGAGAACAATGGAACATTTAACATAATGTTTTCTAAAAATTTTGAAATTAGCAATGCACTACATGGAAGTGAAGATGCCATTGAGTAAGAGGAAAGTGATAACCCCCGTGAATATAACTGCGGAAATGATTTTATAGCAGTGATGATCAATTTCTAGGATTCTAGAATGAATTTATATACGTGCCACTTGTAATTTTTTAATATAACAATTCAATTTTCTTCATATAATTTCTTAACATCAAAATACATTGATCCTTTTCTGTCTGATCCAAGTATTTTTGTAAATTCTGAACTGTAAAACCACAGTGCATCTTATAGGCTAAGAAATATAGGTTTGTAGATGATCAAGCTTCATATATTCTATTGTTTCAGGCTTCACTTCGTGGAAGTATTTAATATCCATTACTAAAAAAGAAAGACTCGTACTTTTCCACAGATTTTATTATACGGTACAATGCCTTTCACCGACTTGCGGCATCATCAGGTACAAATTTGCAAAACAGACAGCCACCCCTCTCAAATCCTTCCAACCCTCCCCGCCCCCACTCTGTCCTGAGGGTATATATGCTTGCTCTGTCTGTTTTGCAGATCAAGCTTCAGTTTGCCAATCAGTCAAGCATTGCTAAGAACAAGGTAAAGCCAGTGCAATAATCGTGATATGAGAAAAATTGTAAACAGGAGAAAGGACATGCAAGTTTCAAGAAAGAGAAAAGCTAAGTTAAATATTATATGACATGTTCATAAACTAGATTATACCATAGCAGGTGGAACAGTTTACTTATCTCAGAAGTGCTATGGACCAAAATGATCAAAGAAGCAGGAGCATAAGAAAAAATATATTTGGCAAAAATGTTTTCACAATGAGGAGGGAGTATATGACAGTGATTATGCCTAAGAATGTTAAGAAAAGACTAGTTAAGACTTTGATAAGCATGTTTTGTACTGTGAGGAAACTTTGAAGAAAGATAATACGCATATAATGAAGGATTTTTACATATGGGTGAGAAAATGGTGAAAAAATCAAAATGGATGGAAAAGAGAACAAGCAAAGAGGTACTAGACATTGTTAGGGATGAGAGTAGATTGTCAGAAGAAATCTCAACTGCAGGTGGATGAAGACAATTTTAATAGATGATGGAATGTTGAAGATTATGAAGACATTGGATGGAATGAAAGGAAGTAGAATGTATGCAGAATTGAAGAAGGGATTTTGTTTAGGGAGGGGCCAGGTTGTGTTGTGGGAGGCTAAAATGTGTAGGGGTGTTAACACTGAGTCCAACCAAAACATACCTTAACTGGTAAATGGCCAATAATAATATTATTGATATTTTAAAAATACTTAATGTATAGCCAAAAAACCATTCAATTTCACTAATATTTACCATTTAATAATGTAGTCATTTGTTTTAAAATTTCAGGGTGGCTGTAAATCAGGGAAGTATACCCTTGAATAACGTTGCACAAATTAACAGACAAGTAGACAAATATATTTTTACTTAATAAAACAAAATATTTGTAAAATTATATGAAAACAGATTAACTGTATCAATAAAAATATAAAAATTCAGAGACAAACAAAGATACGGCAAAAATTTGAGTTTGAGTTGGAGAAAATTTGTTCTCATTAAGGTAAGCATTGATTGTGCCATAGCAAAACTGAAATAAATATGCACTTTAAAAAAGGAAGAGTGAATTGCATCCCACAGTTTAGTAAGAAGTGGCTAGGTGTATATTAATAAGAAAACTCAAGCCTTAGGAAAACTTGCCATTGCAAATGATAAAATACAATGATATACCCCTTTCCTACCAAAAGCAATTGCTTATGACCATTATTATAGCATCTCTATGCCATTATGAAGAAGATAAACTAGGTAAGATTCAGTTTAAAATTGATCACAGAATGGATGCATAGACACCTTATCATTGAAGGCTAAGTTAAGAGGAAACATTGTGAAGCAATGTTATGAGTATTTTATCTTCTTTTCCTAGCATACTTTCTTCCTTTAGTAAAGTTTATTATCACTTCACACTCCTCGGTTGTCATAAACCCTTGGCATTGTAAGAACCAACCTGCGATTACATATTTTCAAGTATTATTTTTATTCAACATTTATTTTTCAAAGACTTGATTACAACAAGAAAACTTAGAACTAGAACCCATGTTCTTAATAAAAACTCTAACCAACCAACATACCATAAGTTTTGCAACAATAAATTACACAGGCCAATGATATTATTTATCCAACACAGTCATTGTTCTTAATATAAACTCTAACCAAACATACGAACTAATACAGTAACCATAATTTTTACAACAATATCACAATTTCCTATCACTAATTGTAAGAAAAGGAATATTATTGTTCACCATGCAAGATTATCTATGCCTCTTTCAAAATCCTCCTTTTTTTCAATTACTCAATGACTGAGAGGAAGGACAGCAAATTATGCTATTAAAACATATACCATAAACGTGTATTTATACTGATTTTTTTGGAGCTTCCAATAAAGTAAACCATGGTGTCTTATTATACAATTCAAAACTAGTTCGGATAAATGGAATGCCATTACCATGATTGAAGAGTTACATGGTTGGGCATATGCAAGAGGTCAAATAAGTCCACCACATTAAGTTTTTTAACAACAACTCAGGGATTAAAATATACAGCCAATAGTTTTATTTCATGTTTATTAATGACATTAGTTACCAAATTCCTTCAATACTAAATCTTGTGAATGTCATAATAATCTTGTCAATGACATAAAAGTATTTAATTTTGTTAACAACTTGCATTTGGCTAGTGCTTTTATTGTTTGCTAATAGAAAAATGCTGATTAATGAAAATTAAAATTTAATCCACCTTTGGTTCAATTTCAAATGGGCGATTTAATATAATTTTATGAATAATGTAACACCTTCAAAAGGTATATCTTCATCAATTCCTTTGTATACTAAAGTTCTTCACTCTAGAAGCACCAGATCATTTTACATCCAACATTGCAGCAGTAAGTTTTCCTCTAGGTCCCCAGTCACAATGATATCACATTTTTATAGCTCTTTGATTTCAAATGCTGACAAGTGTGTTAAAAAATTAATGCCCAGAGATTTCATTTAAAGCTTATGCTCATTAATCATGGGATTTTGTTTCCTCACTTTAATTCTAGCCCATAAGAACTCTTAGGTTCATTAGCAGCATTCTACTAGATGATTTATAAATTTCTAATACTAAATTTCAACGTTTTGGCATTTATTATATTAGTATTTTAATCTGAAAGTGTTTAATGGTTGCATTATTTTTTTAAAAAACACAAAGAAAGACATTACGATTATGGCCCAAAAAATGTATTGATGCATGATTCCTAGTAATATCACAAAAGCAAATCTGTTTACACAGGATCTATTTAAACAGGATTAGCCAAACCCCCATTTCAGAAAATATTCATGTGGAGTACTTTTCCAGGAGTTTGGTTTCACTCTTCTACTTCACAAAACCGACCCGATATGGCAAGCCAATATATCAATTGCCAATCATGTTACTTTAAGGGCCTATCATAAGAAACTGCAATGGTACAAGGCATCGTATTGTGAAGATGGAGGAAAAGTAAATGAACTAAACATAACGAAGTACATTAATGAAGGTCATTTAAGAACGGCAATAGGAGTGAAATAATAAATCTGAAGTTCAAAAACTCACCCAAAGTGAAAGGCACTTTGAAAGCTGGGTTGTTTAGATCAATTGCCTGACGTTTTCCCTTACTTGAGCTACTAACGTAGGTGTCAGGCTTTCTTGAAGCATGCTGAAAATTACAGGATCCAGGATTGTCACCGTCATCAATAGAGTCATTATTCCTGGGGGTGCTCGAAACATCATCTTCATCCCTTTCTGAGTAAGTATCATACCTTTCTCTTCCATGCAATGATAGATTTGACTGATCACCATCATCACTATTGTAATCACTGTAAGGTGGAGTGACAGAACCACTGCAGGAACTCCATTTATCTATGTCAACCGCTGCCTCAGATTTTGCTTCGTATGGAATAAAAAAAGAAAACCAAAATAAATGCTTACGATCTGCAAAAAGTACACATGACAACAGGTTGACAAAACAAAATGTAAAACATAATTACCAATTAATTTCTGATAAAAAGCTGTCATGGCTGAAGGATCCGGTTTCCCGTCGAACCCCAAAAATCCAGATTCACTATCAAACTTGTATGGGTCGTTCAAAGGGTTTGGCTCCTCATTAGGCCCAGAGAAATCGACACACTTTTCACTATCAGGCACACTTGGAGAGTTCTTCTGTTCATCTGCTTCACTATCTTCATTGCCAGAAGAACTTGTAGAGCTATATATATCAAGTTTGAGTTTCCACTTATCACCTTTATCTTCGATGGTTACATCTTCGGATATACTTTCTTCTTTAACAACTTGACCGTTCTCTTCAGTAGAACTTACACATTTGTCTTCCTGACTATTTCCATCCGTTACTTCTTCAGCAAGTGTCTCATTTAATATTTCTCCATTATCATTAACCAAATCATCTGGTGACTTGGTGGAAATTGATGTATCACTTTCAACGTCTGCTTTGGTAAGAGGAGATAATACCACTGCATCTGTTTTGATTTCATTATTTGAACCATCTTCCGTGTCGTACGCTTGATCCATGGTCAGCATGAGTTATTAAAATAATTTTTTTATCGTGAAATCACCATTTAAGGTGTTAAATAATATGTGAAAGAATAATATTCCCAAGTTTAACCTGAGCCATTTAGGGAGTCATCCATGACTACCATTTCAAACCTAAAAATGTATAAGTCAAGGATATTCATGAACATAAACCAAGAGCTATGCAATGTTTCATTAAACAAAACGGGATTACCACCACAAACCTCCCTCCCGTTAACAACGAAACTCATTAATAATTGAACGTAAAAACCATATAGCCGATTTCTTCCTCAATTGGGCTATTCAAAAGCATAGATGGCTCTGATGGCTGTTCTATATTGACGTAAACAACACAAATGAAATTGGTATTCACGGTAAACTTTTAGCTCTATTTTGCAGCATTAAGTTAATTCAACAATTGCACGAAATTAGAATAACACAACACTAGTTGATTGATCCAATACCAATCGCCACCAAAACGGCATCACCCGTTCCCATACGCAACCAACAAGTTGTATCTTTCAACTCTGTCCGTAGTTCGGTTGGCTTTTTTTGTAATTTCCCAAAACTTAATTTTGATGGGAAAATTTTATTATTAAGAATTTTTATTATCATTTAAAACTCTTAAGTTAAATAATTACTATATGAAAAATTAACTCCATTCATTTCACCAATGCTATAGTACGTCTGTCTTTCAATAGGTGGCTTTCATATGTGTTACCCTCCGGAAGTTTTCTAAGAAAAAGTTTAGCTATGGCCGAAGTTGAGAGTTCGTAGTGTAGGACTGTTGGGTCAGTTCTTTTTCAACTGGACATTTCGGGTTTGAACCCGCTTTCTTAGGTTGTGGATCTTCAGTGTATTATGAGGTATTGCTAAGAATGAGAACAAGGTGATGGTGTTTATCGAGCATTCTTGTCACGTTAAAAGTATGCCTTTTCCGTTCCACAGGCTATCCTTATAGTGGAAGATAAATTCAGTGTTTCACCATGAAAAACTATTATTCACATGGCTTACCCCACATGTAGGCACAGATTTTTCCATGCGCTTGCGATGAAGCTATCAAGAAATGTCAGTGCTATGTAATATGTTTGCAACAAGTTATTGTTTTGCCGCCTAAGACGAGAGAATATGGACTTCCCATCAGTACCGAAAGTGGTAGAAGCGGAAGATTGGACGTACACCATGAGGAGGAGTATGCAGGAAATAATACCGGGTTTATTTTTGGGACCATATTCAGCAGCTTTGAAGTCTAAAGTAGGAAGCGCTGTTGTTGCCGCTTTTTGCATGCTCCCAATAATACTTATAACCAATTGTTGCTCTTATTCTTTTTAGCTCGATGTCCTCCTGCAGTACGGGATCACTCATATTGTCTGTGTACGCCAAGAATTGGAGGCCAATTTTATTCGTCCTAATTTGCCCAACCACTTTAAGTAAGAATATAATTCAGTAGGTTTAAAAGCATTTTGTTTTAATTAACAACCTAATCGAGCTTTCCTACAGGTATTTAATTTTGGATGTGGCAGACTGTGTCACCGAAAATATCATTCCACATTTCCCCAAAGTTCGGGACTTCATTGATGGGTGTTTATCAAGTGGAGGCAAAGCTTTGGTGCATGGAAATGCCGGCATATCGAGGAGCGCCGCACTGGTTTTAGGCTATATTATGGAAAAATATGGCCTATCTTATGAGTAAGTTAACGTTATTTTAAAGATTAACTCGACCTGGGTAACCACCGGTCGCGGATTCTGGAAAAAAATACACTGCCGTATAAAGGAGATAACATAGATTTCTCAAGTTTTGGAGCGTTGCGACCTCAGCTGAAGGTTTATCAATCAACTATTAAAGTTTCGGTCGATTGATGGCTTTTACTGTTTCTTTTCAGAAATGCGTTTTCCTACGTCCAGCAGAGAAGGTTCTGCATCAGCCCAAATGAAGGATTTATGCGGCAGTTGAAGGAATACGAGCCAATTTACAGAGCTCAAAAAACTCTACAAAATGGACAGAGTTCCAAGGAAAAGGGCAGACATAAAAGGAGAATAGATGAGGTTGACGAATATGCCGATATCCCCGAGGCAATGGATCAGTGCAGCTGATTTCGTACTTGTGTTTTTCAGTCTGTTGCTATCCAAGATGTGCATCGTGTGCCTTGCAGTGTGTGAAATCCCCCTTGACAAAGTTTTGACAATATTATTTTTATAAGAAAAGTGGACGCTGTGTGACACTAATTGCATTTTATTTAAGTGGCATGCAAGTATTGCGACACATTTGTACAGCTATCGAAGAAGGAAACTTGCTATCAGTTTTAACTAGTGTTTATTTCAAGGAATACAAACTATGCTATATTCATTATTAAATTACATGTCATTTCATGTTGCAAATAAAGTCCAATGTATAACCATGGATTAAATTAATTCTCAATATTGCCGATTTCTTCAACTGGAGACATGTGGCCTCAACATTTTCATTTGATCTTCGCTGGTATCAATATACAGACGATATCCCTTTGTTCATCATTTTTCAACTCCCATTTTACATCCAGGCGTAACTGAAATATTAGGTTTTGAAAATGAATGAAAAAAATAGTTAAGTAACTAGAATAAATTTGGGCAATTCATGTGATACATACCGTAGGATATTTTTTCTTTATAGGAAAAGTTGCTTCATAAGTGTAGGTTTTCCCCTTGAAGAGGGGGCATTTCAGCGTTTGACGGCATGCTTCTTCATCGGGGAAATGAAAGGGTACTGGTATCCCCATTTTGATGCCATGTACCACCGCAGTGACCTTATTTGTTCCATAATCTGAAAAATTTAAGAACTACTTAGCACTTGCCAGGGTTGCCAATCAAAACTGTTTAATCTGTAGATGTAACTTACATGGTGTGAAGTCAAACTGGATGGTCACATTACTATTTCTTCTCAGAATACACACGGGGTCAGTAGCACAATTCGTAATAGTCACGCCGGTGAAGTTCCCTGCCTTAGAGCCTGTAATCACGTGGAAATGAATAAGGCTAGTACTGTTAACCACTTTCATTTTTACCAATGTACATTGAAAAGACGAGTTTGTTTACGTACCACAATCATGAACTACCGTTCCGGCGCTCAGTATTATTGCAAAAGAAAGAATGTACCACAGCTTCAGCCAGATTTGTACTTCCATGTTTACCTAATTTGATTTACAATTTGACAAGTGAACGGCGAATCACAAAAGCAACTGCGCGGCCAAGTTGAAAATGGCGGTGGGTACAGCGCACGGTTTTTTCCTTTCACTCCATATTATTAAAAACCGCTTTGAAGTGAGGCCGAAAGATTTCATTCGTAATATTGAAGTAGGGATGCAATCGTTTTGATACAGAAAGTGTAAAATAGGTACGACCCTGGTTGGCATAATTTTACCTCTCTATAAATGTAGCTTTTCCTGTCGTCATGATTTATTTATTTCGATCTGTATTTAACCTATGGTCTACTTCGCCTAGTATTAAAAATTAATACCAATTCCGAGAAAATAATCTTGTCTCCAGATGGTAGCGTCAACCCCCTCGATGGGCTTTAAGCCCTGCCATCTTTGAAAGGGTTTCCCAACTAGGAAAAACCAACACACCTCCCGCGCCTCTTTAAAAGGCGGTTAGACTAGCGTCTTCAAACGTTAGGAGCTCATCGGGTTTACTGTACTCAGTGGTGGCAATCGGCCATGCGTAACTAATTGTATATAATTGTTTTTAATAGATATAGTCAGTCATAGAATCACAGGAAATGGAAACTACTCGTCAAGGTATATTGTGTTGACTTTATATCGGACGAATACTTTTTAGCATGGTAATGTTGGACGGGGTGGCGGAAAGATAGTTCTTGACTGAAGGTATAACGAATATGATGTTCAATTTTCACAGCACTGCAATTACTGTACCGTTCTCACTAGCGGGAGCGCTAATTATTCTGATATTCTCGCATTTGTGTTACATTTCTTCTATTTTTGCGCAATGGGAATTGTATTCCGTAGTAATTTGTTATGTTTTCTGGAGATTACTGATTACCTCGCGTTTCTTGTGTAGATGTGAGCCGAATGATTCAGTTTACTGACCTAAGCCAATTGGATCGCATCTCCTCAATTACTCGTTCAGATGGGTACTGCGTGTTGCATGCCAAACCAAAAGTATGGATTAATACTTAATAAGCCACACAGTGAATAGATTAAGTAGGAATGACCGAGACCGATCGACCCCTAATCGTACCTTTGAATTATCTCTCTTCCGGCGACAGAAAATTATGGCAATTCCATTATCCACTCTTATTTGTGGCATACATCTAATGATTCCTCAGAAAGATTAATTTTACGTAAACCATTCTGTACGTAAAGCTGAAGGAGAGTAATATAGAAACACTACTAATTACATTTTGGGAAGTTTCTGCTTGTTTTTTTGCAGTGAAGGAGTGGAAATTTTGAAAAAAGTTTATATGTTATACACTCATTTAACATATCATTATTTTTATATTTTCCAACACTTTTATATAAAATTATTTTTCACTTATTCCTATTCCATTAATGATAAGTTTGAGAATCTAAAAATTCTTGTATAAAAATAAACTTGTATGTATGTGTAATGTATACGTATGCATAGATATCTATTCAGGTAAGTGCTATTTAGTCTCTAACATGATGCACTGGTGCTTAATTATCAACCATATCAAAGCAATAAAAACTGATATTTGTGGGGTTTAAATAATAGGCATTATTTATTAACATATTTCTTTGACGTGATAAAATTGTTGTTAGAGGGTAAAGTAAGTACGGAAACAACTATCCAAGTTCTCAATTCAGTAAACTTGAAAAAAGAATTTTATTTTATGAATGATACCATTGATTTTTTAAAGAGGTGTTTTATCTGAGCAACTCTATTAATTGTTGAAGCTATAAGTTATGTTTTTCATTTATGAAACATAACTGATTCTGTCGTGGGAATGTTGACAAAGTATGATTGTCTAAGTATGCATGCACATAAATAGTTACTTCTTGTCACAATGCAATATAATTTTGTGGACAGATGATGAAGCTATGTGGTAGCCATTTCCACCACACTACCACATTGGTATTCAATCATTCTGTTGCCCTATGCCCAAAGGAAATAGAGAACATAATTTTTTTCTTACCATACTTTGCTTCAGAAACAAGCTCTTTCTGACTTGCATCAATGACCCAAGGCTACTCAACCAATGGCTAAATTAACGCCTACCTATTTGCCCATAATAGGATGCAAAATCGAGAAAAGTATGCTAACAAATAGCAAGTCTCAAGAGTACAAGTGAAAACAACTAAAATGCTTAGATAAGTTTTAAATGTTTATATTCTGTTGAATTATCTAATACACGTACTGTGAAAATAATACTTTAGGAGGTAAATGCTTTATGTAGCCCACCATACCTAAACAAATATTACAATAATTTAAGTTTAGGGCAACGCAAGTGGGGTAATTAGATCTTTTGAACTTAAACTAGGTGAAATGGAGTCAAAGGCTTACTTGATGTCTTTATTAAACCTTAAATAAACTATTTAATTAATCTTTTAATAATTAATTTTTTACAATACTATTTTAAAACAGCCATGGTTTCAATGGATGTCTGTCATTACTATATTTCACCTTGAAAATGGCAGTCATAACCATGTTGATCAACTTGTGTTGGCGAGAATGACCAAGTACTATCTGATTTTGATATTGAATGTTTCTATAAATTGGGTATTGTCAAATAAGTTTTTTTATACTTTCTGCTGGAAGGAGTTGGATGAAATGTGCCTAGTCACTGTAGCAGCGCTACCCCTAAAAGTTGCTGCAAGTGCATCCAATTCATTTGGGGCAGTTATATTAAATGGCAGTGCTACAAAATATTTTGGTGGTGGCCACAGATGACCTCCTTAATTATTTTCCCTAAGAAATGGTGGATGGAAACAAATGGATGATGAATCCTGGTGAAACTGGGACTCAGGCCGCTTGGGTAAGTGTGTCTGGCAGCAGAAGAGGCAAATATCATGCCATGCTTTCATGATATCCTTGCACAGCTGAGTTTACAACAATGGAAAAGTATCATTAAGGAGTTCCACAACAGTTAGAATCTCTATTCTGCTAATTGTTGAGTTTTTATATTCCATGCTTGACATGATAAGGCATTAATTTGAGTGCCAACATAACTGTGTGTGACGTCGACAAATTTTCCCAAAAGTGCCACTATTGGTGCAACCAACTTATTTTTCAATGTCTATAAATGTAAATAACAATTGATTAATTCATATTTTTGAATGTTTTTTCTCTGTATTGAGATTCGCTATATATTATGATTTAAATTTAAATATTTTCTGGAAATTATTATGAATATTTATATTTTTACAAGTGATTTCATAAATTCTGCATTTCTCAGTAAAATAGCCTGGCAACTTTTGCACCAAATTTATCAATTACAAATGGCACCCAAGGGCTAAGAAAATATCTTAAAATTTTAACTGAGATGATGGAATCAGGTTAAGTACCTCCTTGAGATGAATATTATATGACCAAAGGTCGTAACATTGAGCCAGTGAAAGACAAGATCATTAATTCAGTCACCAATGATGAGAGTGGGTGAAACAGGACAATGGCCAGCAGAGAGGGAAGGATAGAGCTGTTTACATAAATAGGTGGCAGGCATATTCATTGTTTCCTATGATATGGCCAATAAAAAGGGTGAAAGCTTGAATCAAAATGTCTCTAATGACTACAACATGTCTGGGAATCCTAGTCTTCAACACCAAAACATTTTATTCAAAACCTTGTCTTGCCCTCTTTGGAAAATCTGTCAGGGTCAAAATTAATGACATTATGGGTATAAAATTGAAATTGGCTTTCTTTCGTATCCATTACTTAATATGCTGTTTTTCACATCCCTGTTTTGGTGCCATATAAAGCTAAGAATGAATATTTTGCCCTGAAATTTATCACCAATGTGCTAAAAATCATAATTTATGCCAGTTTAGGATATTTAGTCTTGGCACAGGATTTGAAAGGTTCAAAAAAAGGCTGAAAGTTTTACAGATATTTTTCTGTAGCTTCTATGTGTTTTCAATTACCTCTTACTTTCAAATCTTTTATTCCATGTTAGTATTACCCCCTCAACCTTGTTTTTCATATTTGTGTTTGACAGAATTCAAGGGTATAAAACTTTTGGGAAGCAGAAAGGCTAATTTGAAAGTTTTCAAATCATCAGGTGAAAACTGTCTTTTATGCCATCAAATACTGTTCATAAAAGAGGAAGGGAGGATGTATAGACTTAAGGAGGAGAGAATATGTGTCAAAACTGTGTAGTAATCTTCAAAATTGACTGCCATATAATTTTCCCATTTTACTTATCACCCCTACATTAACTTCTCCCAGTTGTTTTTATTACAGTATCCAACTTATCAATCATCATCTTTGTGTTCATTAATGCATTGAAATACCCATTTATTTATTGTCATTAGCTCTCCAGAACTGTAGTGAAATCATATCCACCTCTGATGCTTTTTCAGGTCAAGGGTTTCTTTTTGAAAGATTTCACTGAGCAGGTGTGTGAGTAATTAGTTGTTGCTTAGGTTAAACATGAATTGTTGAATACATGGCTATGTAAAACAACAAGTACAAGCAATCCAATCCTGGCCATTTGTTTCTTCTTCCATTGGCTTGTTTTCAAAACCTCAAAAATCTGTGGTGGATTTGAAGTGAATTGCTGAGCAGTATCGTCATTGTATTCATCTTGTCTCACAAAGCTTTTTTCACTTTTTCCAAATAAATTAGCTAAAGAGGTGTTACTTTCTACAACAAAACTTTGAAACATTTTGTCTTTTCTCATTATTCTTGTAGATTTATCAGTTCAAGCTACCTTTAAAGATTTTGATGTACTTTTTTTCAGTTTGCGAAATAAGTGAGGCACCATGGCAGCATTATTGGCTATTGTTTGCATTTCTTTAACTACATGCTTTCTAAAATAAGAGTACAACCATCAATACCAATGGCTACACAATTTTTGGACCATGAATTCATTTCCTTTAAAACAATTTGTTCCAATGAAGCTCCTGTTTGTGAAAGTTCTTCACTCTCATTTTTAGTTCTATGAACCCAAGATGACGGATATAACACTGTTATAACCTTCAAGTTCTTATTCCACACTTTCCTCAGGCTCACTATTCTCAATGTTACACACTTTCTTTTGATTCTGTCTTTTCCTTGCTGTTTCCTTTAAAATTTTCTCTTACTTTTTGTTCTCAATCAGGCAACTGTCATTTTAATAATTTCACATGATAAGGGAAAATTTAAGGGTTTAATGGGAGAACTCTCCTGGGGCAGATTGAGTTATCTTCCATTCCGAGAATTAATATTGGGAGAAGTTTACATGAAATTCATTACAGTGATTGGGAAATGCCAACTTTTATATGGGGAAAAAGCAAAAGACAAGCATACAGGTATGGATTCAATTTGAGCAGAATATTTACAGATTGCACAGAGTATATACAATTTATCTCTCATAACTCATTATTGAAAAAACAATGTTTTGACATACATAGGTACATAATACATTTATTATGAATCAAACCACTTTGAGTCTGTTAAGGACATTGGCAACCATACTTTCAGATTCTCAGTAATCGGTATCTGCCTTTTATATTTACCCTGATAATGCTATTTCATGTGAAACTTTGTAAGTTGATCTAGTTTTATAAAATAACTAGACTTTGATATGCTGAATCTGAGTATGTGGAACATTTATAGATGCAAAGTTTTAAGCAGGGGGTCATACTGCTACTTACTTTTATCCTTAAAACATTTTATCTATTTTCTAATGGTTTTTATTTTGTATCTTGAGTTCAAAATGTAAACTTAGTTAAAATCTGTTTATTACTGTTGACATAATAATCCATTTTTGTTTCAGTTACCGGTAAAAGCCTTTTTACTTTTACTCACTTTTGTTATAAAAACCCTCCTATCAAAGTTGTCTAAACAAGCAGTGCTCCACAAACCAAAAAAGTAAACAAAATTAGGGTTCTATGTGACCTAAACCCAATTATTTATATTATTTATGCATATTTTTTTTAACTTAAATGAAAGGTTGTTTCAAATAAAAGCTATCAAAATTCTACAAGTAATTTAAATAAACCAAAAACTGACATGTTGAAAACATCTGCCATAGGTGTTAATGGCCTATAGCCCTACTATTTCCTGCTCTCTCTCTCAATCACTGCAAGATTTCTCTAGGACAGTTATGTTGCTAATATGGTTGATTTGCTGGTATAGATTCAAGAGTGATGGTCGCAGTTTTGGTGCTGTCTGTCATCTTGTAACATCCTCTTTAGGTTTGGGTCCATAGCTCAATCAAATCCACCTTGGAGTTACAGATTAGCATCATTAAATGCTCAATTCCCTCTATTTCATGGACGTGATGAGGACTACTAATCATTTTTGGAAAGTAGGCATCAAGGATATCCATAGCAGAAAGCTTCCATCTGTAGGATGATCAGAGCTGTCACAGAGCTTGGGATGGCAAATATTCCCATCCATTGCATAAACATCTTGGTTTCTGGTGTCAAAGAAATGTTTTTCCCTGAAATGATTGCAGGTGTGTCCCATTTGATCAAGAGTGCCTACTTCCCATGGTTGTTGACCTTGTTTGTTGCTGCTGGACTTCCAGTTATTCAGTTTTGTACAGGTGCTGTCAGGGAATGTCAGGATTTAGTTTGTACTGTATGTCTCACTGTGTAGAGATCCAAAAGAATCACCTCTGTATTGACTGTATGCCTGCTGACCCTAGATCTCTAGCCTCTGCATTTTTGTGAATCCTCTCTAGGCTCTAGCCTCATGATGAATAGCAAGAACTGGGTGTGAGTTGAAAGGTTTGAGAGGAGGATATGAACATGTCCTTCTTTATCTGAAAATTCATCATAGCACATCTTAACTCCTCGTGATTCTTCTTGTTAGTTCACTTCATTAGCTATTATTTCATTTTCTAAGAGGCAGTCTTCATTTAGCCTCTTCTTGACAGTTTCTTTGTCCCAATTATTATTTCCCATCGGCATTAGGAAATTTTCTTGTCGCACATTTGAAACCCCTATGGTAACTTCTCTTTCCAGGGTCTGTGCTTTCCCTGTTGCCAAAAAACCAGCCTGATGTATCAATAAACTATCAGCTACCTCATTGTTTTCCCCAGAGACTTGGAGTGTATCAAAATTGAATTCTGACAGCTACAGGGCTCAAAAGTCGATTTAAACTTTGTAATAGATACACTATGTAACCACTGAAGAGAAGAGATTTCAGTGTACAACTGAAATTTTCATCCCTCCAAATATCTTAGGAGTTTTTACGTTGACCAAATCACTGACAAAGCTTCTTTCTCTGCTGTACTGTATCCTTTTCCTATAGGAAGAGTTTTCTTCTAGCATATTCCATTATATTCTTTCTGCCATCACCCTGAAACAATAAATTCTAATCCCATGTCACTATCATCTGTTGGTCATCATATTGAATTATATAGATCCAGAAAGCCTTATCTGGGGATAATGCAGAGTATAGACTAGATTTACCTGAAAGCTTCTTCATCCAATCAGTATATTTAAGCAGGCAAGTTTCCTCAAATAAATCATTTAATGGTGTTTCCTTGGTCTCAAAAGATGGTACAAAAATGTAGTCCTAAAAAAGTTTTAAGCTATTATGTGAGGCTTCATCTTTTTTATAGCCTTGTTCTCTTCCTGCTGCCAAATGTGTTCCAAATATTTTACCCTAAGTGAATGACATTTTTTTAGCTGACTAGTTAAACTAAACATTTATTTTGTCTCTCTGAAGTTTAGTCTAGCTTAGTAAATTTTCTAAAATCTGTAAATAACCTATTGTCCATATTTTTTCTTTGACTACACTACTAATGATGCCCATTCTGAGGTCAAAAGGAGAATAAATGATTCTATCAATCCTTGATTCTCCTTTGGTTTAATGTCATAAACCTCATAAGTTCCTTTGATGAGGTTGATACCATATGGCCTTTGCTTAACTGTCCGGTCCATAACCAGGTATCTATTTCAAATTTGCAGATATAATTAACTGACTTTCCTTTGAAAAGAATATATGACAGCCTGGATCTCCAAAATTGAAGTAGTTTCACACCAATGTTTCATAAAAATTTTTTTACAATCAAATAACCCCCCTTAATACCCCCCCCCCCCCCCCCCCCGCCATGACTAGGTACCCACTAAGGTCTTTGTGTATGAAAGCCGGTTTATACACACTAAAGACACCCGTTTATCAAAATGTTTATGTAACTTGACTATCGAATGAATAATCAAAAGTATTGTTTGTTATTTCCTTCATTTAAACAATTTTTATAAATAATAGTAGAGATAGTAGTTAAAAAAACATAATTCCGTTTTTTTACTTGAGTTATTTTTTCTATTATTTATAATAACACAGTTCCATTCAAAAAACTAGCATTTAATTATTATATATAACAAACATTTAATTATTTTGCACACTCCTCACATGTCGTGGTTGTATTACAATGTTCATCATAAACAGGGAACTCACATACCAAACATGACTTTCGAATTCTGTGAGGATTTTTCTCTGCACCGGTCTTCGATGATCGGTTTTTGCGATTTTTTCTCGCAAATTATTCGCACTCCAACATACATTGGTTGCTTGCATCATGTATGTAAAATTCGGCAAATAGATGCCAGAACTAGCGGACTCAAGGGCTCCTTCTTCCCATTGGCAATACGGGATAGCAACTGCAGCGTTAATAATAGCAAAAATTTCACTTGCCACCCTCAACATCTAGGGAAAAATTAGTTTCTACTCAATTGCAATCTCTTTCACTAACCTCATGTGTGTTTTGATGTCAAAACCCATTCTTTCGGAATGACCTCATTAGTGTTCTGTTCATCTGTTTTAAAGTCTCCCCTTCAATCCCTCTCCGCGGGGGGGGGGGGGACTGACCCTTTTGTTCGCATTCCCTACCTTTCACAGTCTCCTTGGGGAGGAGAGGGTTTTGTGCTGCATGTTGATGTGCTGGTGGAGTTCCACCTTCTAGCTTGTTTGTGTTCTGGCTTGCGCATTATTGGATGGACTTCACACTGCATCCTGGGGTGCAGTTGTTTGTTGGTTTATGATATATGTGTTTGCATGAGTGTTGTATGAAGGGATTTTTGCATGAGTGTGTGCGCTGCTATGGGTGTAGTTTCTCATGTTGTTTATTTTGCATGTGGTATTGCTCCTATTTACGGGTGGTGACCTACCACCCCCCACCACACGGCCTTGCGGCAGCTTGCAGGGTATCATGTAGATATTTTGATTCCATACTTGGCTGGCTTTGATGGAATATATTGGGTGAATTTAGTTCGACCCCAGTAGGCAAAAAGTTGCTCATCAATTGTCAGGCGCTCT
Organism: Hetaerina americana; assembly: GCF_022747635.1. NCBI lineage: Eukaryota > Metazoa > Arthropoda > Insecta > Odonata > Calopterygidae > Hetaerina > Hetaerina americana. The sequence continues at coordinate 69,201,891 of NW_027286763.1, forward strand.
CTGTTGGCTTATAATGTTTTGCCAAATTACTATTGAGCGTTGTCCAAAGTTCTTGCATTGGAGCAGCCATATCACTCTCCATGTGCTGAGCACTGGTATTGGTATCATCAAATTGAATAAAACGCACTATGCTCCAGAAGCGATTAATCCCCATTGCTGCACGGTACAATGGATATGAGTAAGACTTCCACATTTCCCTGGCATTGTCAGTATTTGAGTTATTGGTGCCAGAGTTTATCAGAATAATCAGGAGTGCATAAAATTCCTAACCCTGGAAACCTTTCCATACGAGTGGTTTTCCCTGGATTTTGTCATTATATGCTGCATTTGTTTAGCTTGCTTTTTTATTCGTATGATGCATAATGATATTAGCCATTTCCGGAGTGAAAAATAATGTGATTGTGTCGCGAAATGACAGCATGTTGGTGTTCCCATTAGGTCCATATCTCTGTCGCACAACATTATGCCTTGCAACTTGATGTTCCCTTGTTGCTGCCTCAGCCCACTCAATGCCATCTTTTGCTGTCATTCCTGAGATCAGTAGGTGGGTACCTGGTTATAGAACGAATGGTGAAAGATAGGTTACGGACCGGACAATTAATTGGCGTGTCATATCATGCTAGTTTATATTTTATAGCAGTGGTATGATTGACTTTGTCAGTAATATGTAATGTCAGAAAAACAAGACAAGCTATTTAATTTCCTTTCTTTGTCTTATGATGTCAATCTTATTTGAAGGTCTTTCATAAAATATATTAATAACTCTGTGCTGTCTTCCTCTTTCAACGTGAAAATCATAGTTGACTATCTTTGCCAAGAAATATCTACTGAGCTATGTGATCAACAACTACTCCAGACGTAGATAGGAAATCTTTAATTTTAAAAATTTATTTTGTTTGAGAGTACTTTTCTTTCCTTCTTATTACCTAGGTGTAAATAAATACTTGTTAATTATTTTGAAGATTAGGCAGCAGTTCTGTTCCACATAGCATTCCGTTACTTTTTATTCTTTCTCCTTTGATTTATATTTTCATTTTTTTTCCTCTAATTTATTTTTCTTCCTGTTCCATCCTTCCTTCATTACTAGTTAGCTGGTTGTTAGTTTTAGTGCATTAGTCCCTACAAATAATCCCTAATACTCATTGTGTGTCATAAAACTGCAATGCAAGTATTTATGTTGGGTGGCAATTTTAATACCAGATAAAAAACCAATTTGAAGACAATCTCGAAATTCTTACCGTAATTACTTCCTATATTCTATTACACCTTCATTCAAAGAAGGAAATAATAGTACCATTCTTACACCAAATTAGCCTGAAGACAAAAACTTATTGTCACGATACACTTGCATCACACATGTCATGCATACAATTGTGATCAGTTACAGCAGTAACAGATAAAAATACTAATATTCCGTATTTCCGTTATTAGTTTTTATCTCTTTTGTTTTAAGAGCTATTTTCTGCAAAATTTTTGTATTTTCTGTTGGATCTCTCTCTCTCTATATATATTAATTTTTTCTTGGATGCTCAGGGATTGTATGATAATGGATAATGTTAGATTTTAACAATAGAATAAAGGTAAAATAATTTTGAATATTTATTCAAGTCAAAACTACATTTTTACAAAAATCAGAATGCAGGAGTTTACTTTGTCTACCCACTGCAACTCATGTTTTATGCACCACAGTAACAGCCTCATTACAGCATAGGTGTTGCACTTTTATATGTTTGCAATGTAAAGAAAGCAAAGCAAGAATAAACAAAAATTTCACATATAAAAGTCACCTAGTTGTGACATCACTCACATTTCACAGCACTTCTTGAATTAATGAATTTCATAATCACATACCTACTAAACAATGCAGAAGTTGTGAATTAGTGACTGATGATAGCAAAGCAATTGAGACATGAAAGAGTCATTAACTTTTTTCTGATGGAGTTCATATAAAAGTAATAAACAATTAAGGCACTTTGAAGAATATAATCCCTTATGTATATATACAGCACAATCTAGCACCAACTTTGTTCATTCATATGATCACTTTTTGTGTCACAAACAACTTCTGCATCATTAGATTTTTGACATAAACCAAGATAATTATATTATATTTATAATTTCATTTAATGAAGCAGTTCAAATAAACTGTAGCTACATGCATTTATGTATTATATAACATCATATTAGCCATGAACTGCTCACAGGTACTTAGTAGTTTGTTTTAACAAAATTTGCAACAAATATATGTACATTGTGCAGTATCGTATTAAAGTCTTAAAAAGAAATAACTTATGAGAAACCAAATCAGTTTTGTATAAAATTAAGGTATAATATATTTTTTAAGGAATAAATGGGATATTTAAAACGTTCAAACAGGATTCAGATTTTTGGTTCAAAGCGTCATGCTAGATATTATTTTATCAGAAATATCAATAATATGGGTCATCGGATAATGTTTTCAAATTTAATAAATTTATTCTTTGGAAATTTTTTTCCAACAAAGTAGCGTTTAGCAGTTGTTATTGTGCAAAACTTTGCGATGTACTTGCTATTTACAATGTTGAAAATCCATCTAAACAAGTGCCTAGTGTACAAGTGAATATTTATTTATTACAATGATAAATTGGATAACATTTTTGAATTGTAGATTCTGCAAAAATTCTCTTATCATTTTTGTGGAGTAGTTGTTTCCTTATTGATTACATTCGTATTATGCAATAATTTTCACCTGCTATCATATTATTTGAGGGATACCCTTATTGGCTATCAATGATTAGTTTCCATTAATTCTTGTATTTGTATTTTTTTTCTAAAATCATCATGATATCTCAATCTCCTTGATGTTGGGTTCTAAAGTTTCCTACACAATTTTTTAAATTCAGATGTGTTCTTCATACCCTTGGAAAAAAACTGTTAATGATAACATGAATGAAAAATGACCACAATTTGGCAGTCTGTACTAAGCAAAAGAATACTCTAAAAAAATTGCCAAAAAAGAGATCTTTTCAGTGTTTATATTTAATATGCAAGATTTGTTTCCATTAAGTGTTTTGTCCATTTTTCTTCTACACATGCATTAGATAATTAAAGTGTATTGTCATATTTTATATTTTGAGGTCAACTAAATCATTGAAATTTCACTCCTTAAGAATGTAAAAATGTTTCTCAACATTCATATAAAAACTTGTTATATCACAGTATGTTTTTAAAATGCACTAAACAATTTAATCCATTTGGCTTTATAAAGTCAGCACCTGATTCATTAAAGGCATTTTCTTTGATTTTCATTATATTTCAAAGAGAGAAAAGTTGTCCTTGCCCAATAAAATGCCCTCAAGTTATCATTTCTCACAGTTTTGTCAAGTGTGCTTTCTCTACACAACGAGAGAAAGTAAAGAGAGAATCTTTCTTCCTATATAAATTGATGCCGTTTAAGAACTGCAGGTGTATGTAATTGATTTATTTCATGCTCATTTTGGATTTATAAATCACAAGCAGTGCGCTGACATAATTCATTCATAGAATTGCACTATTCCAAAGATTCATTAAAAAAAGTTCCTACAATGCTTGTGTGATTACTCATTTCTTCACTATTGAAATATATTAAACGAATAATGTCAACTATAAATTCACACCATTACTTAACTTGGGAAAGTGCATGTCTGAGAGCGTTCTGAGAATTTGCACAAACATCAGAGAATTGTGCAGTTTTTTCAAATCGCGTATTTGTCCAAGATAATTGTTTTTTAAATAGGTGAAATCACATTATTTTCTGATGCAGTTGAATGCGATGAAAGATAATATGATTCAAGTCTAAATCAAGTTTCAAGATAATTATTTCTTCTGCATGAGAAGTAAAAAATAGCTAGTTAATAGGAAGGTTGAAAAAATCAGTAATGTATATCACAAATAAAAGCATTTATGTGTATCAAATGAATTTACATCGATTAGGTACATTATGGGTTACATACTGTGAATCATGGAGTAACAGGATATATTTTTGATTTTTTAAAATATTGTTTCTTGGGGCATATTTCCTAAATATCAGTGGGACAGTCCTCACTTCAACATTTGTTCTCAGTAGTTGCGCTATCTTTTAGGAAGCATACAAAGTTTAATAAAGGCATCAAGTAGGCTTTTGTCTCACATTGCCTAGTTTTAGTTCAAAAGATCTAATTACCCCACTTGCGTTGCCCTAAACTTAAATTGCTGTAATATTTGTTTAGGTATGGTGGGCTACATAAAGCATTTACCTCCTAAAGTATTATTTTCACAGTACGTGTACTAGATAATTCAACAGAATATAAACATTTAAAACTTATCTAAGCATTTTAGTTGTTTTCACTTGTACTCTTGAGACTTGCTATTTGTTAGCATACTTTTCTCGATTTTGCATCCTATTATGGGCAAATAGGTAGGCGTTAATTTAGCCATTGGTTGAGTAGCCATGGGTCATTGATGCAAGACAGAAAGAGCTTGTTTCTGAAGCAAAGTATGGTAAGAAAAAAATTATGTTCTCTATTTCCTTTGGGCATAGGGCAACAGAATGATTGAATACCAATGTGGTAGTGTGGTGGAAATGGCTACCACATAGCTTCATCATCTGTCCACAAAATTATATTGCATTGTGACAAGAAGTAACTATTTATGTGCATGCATACTTAGACAATCATACTTTGTCAACATTCCCACGACAGAATCAGTTATGTTTCATAAATGAAAAACATAACTTATAGCTTCAACAATTAATAGAGTTGCTCAGATAAAACACCTCTTTAAAAAATCAATGGTATCATTCATAAAATAAAATTCTTTTTTCAAGTTTACTGAATTGAGAACTTGGATAGATGTTTCCGTACTTACTTTACCCTCTAACAACAATTTTATCACGTCAAAGAAATATGTTAATAAATAATGCCTATTATTTAAACCCCACAAATATCAGTTTTTATTGCTTTGATATGGTTGATAATTAAGCACCAGTGCATCATGTTAGAGACTAAATAGCACTTACCTGAATAGATATCTATGCATATGTATACATTACACATACATACAAGTTTATTTTTATACAAGAATTTTTAGATTCTCAAACTTATCATTAATGGAATAGGAATAAGTGAAAAATAATTTTATATAAAAGTGTTGGAAAATATAAAAATAATGATATGTTAAATGAGTGTATAACATATAAACTTTTTTCAAAATTTCCACTCCTTCACTACAAAAAAAACAAGCAGAAACTTCCCAAAATGTAACTAGTAGTGTTGCTTCTTTATAACTCCCCTTCAGTTTATGTCCTGTCATAATTGTTAATATTTACAAATTTCTTTACACTTATCTTGTATAATAAGAATGAAATCATGTCCTTCTAGTGGAGAAGAAGAGAAAAATGGCGTTGTAAAAAAATCCTATCTCCAATCCATCAAAACTTTCAACAGGCACTCAAAATCACACGGGCATGACATTGGAAGCTCTCTTTACTACCATCCTTCCACAAGGTGCTGCTGATGTTGCAACTGACTCTGGTTGCTCATGTGGTGCCCTGACAGCTGCTGGGAGTGCTGAGTATGAGGAATATGATGAGTGTCATGGTTGATCTGTCGATGGAGGACATGGTACTCTCCACCAGGAATACCCTCATAGTCATAAGGGGCCGGTGTCGCAGAGGCTGCTGGGGGCCCAGGCGGCGTGGGTGGCATTCCTCCATTTGTCGGGTCCACAACAAGGGAGGGTGAGGAGGCTGGAATGGAGGAGGCAGACAATGAGGAGGAGGAGGAGTTGGGGGAGGATGTGGGGATGGATGAGGAAGACACTGATGATATGGAGGAGGATGAAGAGGCTGCAGATGACGATGAGGGATATAATCCTTCATTGATGACTCTGCTTGAATTTCTTCCATCCCCACCGTTTTTGACACAGGTTGGACTGTGAATGGACAGCATGTCAAGAAGCCTTCGCCTCTGGTTCTCCAGCTCTTGGATTTGAGACTTCATCTCATGATTTTGATTTTCCAAGATTTCTGATTCCTGTAACATCAACAGAAAGAGGTCATTTTAGGTATGATAATATTGTTCAAATATTCATAAGTAGAAAGAAGCATATTTGTGAACCCTTGTCTACAGACCTGTAAAATGATTAATGCTCGGCTATTATGCCATTAGGTTAATGTACTTGTATCACTTTATTCACACTCAGTAATTACGAAAGAATGAAATGAGTTCAAAACATTTCCATTATGGTGTACTGTATGGTGCTGAATAGGAGATAACAGAATTTTTGGCCCTCTTAGATTATAAATATTACTAAGAGTTAAATCTGGATCCAAAATTCAACTTTAAACTTGTGGTGAAATTAACCTCTAAGAAAATTGGAACAATTAATTCATTAAAAACTGTTCACCACTTAGCCACATTTAAATAAAAACTAACATTAAGTCATCAGGGGAATGGTTCAATGTCACAAATTCCGGGTAATATGAAAGTACATAGTGATTTACTTAACAGTTAAAACATGTTCAAAATTTCTTTCAGATGGACATTTTTTTCTCTGCCTTATGGTAGTAGTAGTAGTATTTAGGGGAGGCGACCGACAACTGAGGTCATTTGCGCCATAAGGGATGGACAGGAAAGGATGAAGAGTGGAGAGAAACCCGGCGTCGGCATTAGCCTACTCTTTACGAAAGGTGCCAAGGGGTCCGCAGTTTAACGTCCCATCTGACGGACGTCGTACTCACTCAAAGTGCCCTCCACGAATAACCTCAAGTAAGGATCGAGATACCTCTGAAAAATATTCAACACCACCAGGATATGGTAGGCACATGGTGCTACATAATAATTCTACTATCTTTATAATACTATAGATAACAGTATTTGTGAGTTTTAATGACAGTAAATTTTCAAAATAATCAGATTGAAGTTAATTCGAAAGGGAACTGGTTTCAGTCATTGTGGTTATGCAAAACATAATTTGATTTAGGTGTTATTGTTTGGAAGCACGATGAAAAACAGATGTGTCACTGGGATATGCTTGGCTGGATGCATTTGCACCAATTACCTTTTAATTTTCTAGTAAATAATTACCTGGACCAGATTAACTGTCCTCTCTCTCTTCTTGAGTCTACACTTTGTTGCTGCAATTTTATTCCTTTCCCGTCTCCTTCTTCGGCGTTCTTCATCTTCAGCGGTCAACTGTGGAGTAATTGTAATATGTTTAAGCCGTTCAAGGAAGTCTATTAAACTAATTTTGGTGTCCTATGTTGTGATCACTTAGAATTCATCAGTATGATGATGAGACATATAGAAGTGATTTGCATTGAATATTTAATTTGTTTCAGGATTAGAACTTCAAAAATGTCAGTTAACTTTAATGAGACTTTTCCTCTGAGAAATATTGTAAGTTTCTCCCAGTGGAGTGGATGGATATTTAATTTTATACCCTTCTTAATATAATGCAGACTATTCACCTTAATGGTCAGAGATTTGAAAAATCACTCATAAAAATAATACAGATTGAGGATAAAGTTCAAAATTACAATTTTTCTTAGTTAAAGTTATGTAACATTCGTAGATTTTGAAATTGCCAGCAACATGGTTTAAAATAAGCCTGGAAATGATCAAATTGAAATGGTGATGCTATGTAGTTGGAAAAAGTTAGTCATCTTTCTAACCTTTTTCGCTTTTAAGTAATGAAATAACAAAAAATTGCCTAGTAAAGCTTAGGATTTTCAAGACTAGGTAAAAAATATTTTACAATAGAGTGGAGATGGCGCATCCAGACATCTGTGGGTAATGAAGAAATGTGCACTTTATGTGTTATTTTGTCCGTTGGTAATTTAAAATTCTTCTGATGGAATGAGAGGCACTTTATTCTTACCAAACTCCACGGTTCATGCTTATTTGACCCGTGGGAGTGAAAACATACATATTTTACAACAATTATGTGCCAGAAGAGGTCCCCATCACTCAGCTTCGCTTATTTTTAACAAACTGCCTTTGAATATAAAACTTATTTCAAATATTAACGTTTTTAAGACAGAATTAAGGAAACTTCTACAGCCAAAGGGTTATTACAATGTAAATGAATTTTTATATGATAAGTTATGACAACATGTACGCTTTGATGTCCTTTGAGGTGAAGTCTGTGATACACTGAAAATTGGTTTTAATTGTAGGTATATAACTATATTGCAAGTGAAGTATTAAAAATTCTTTCGAAAGTTATATATTTCACTGTCTTAGGAATATATGGAAAGTTGTGCTTGAATGCTACATAAAAGCATTGAGAGATTATTTAGTATCAGTAGCAAAAATGATTTAATAGTTATATGTGAAAATGATCTTATTTTTCCCACATGGGAACTAGTGTATGATCATCCCCACTGACTTTACTTGCAATTGTACCATTCCATTCCCTTGAAAAACTTACTCATATGAAAAGGTTTGGTATCAACTTGATCATGGTGTGAAATCACAAATATATTTTTTAGGTTTAAATGGATGTGTCAGGAATTCTTAAAATATCCATAAAAATGCACCACCAACTATCTGTTAAATCTCACTCGATTACGCCTGGACGCCGGCAGATCGGCACCCACCTCTTCCCTTCTTGGTGCCTTTGAGTCCACCGAAGATGGAGAGGAATCACCATAGATGTCATCACCATCTGTGTCAATGGATGCTGTTGAGGGTAAGTTCACAGGCTCTGTCTTACTCTGCCGTCGCTTTGTTTGGATTGTGAGTTTGAGGCCCTCTTTGATCAACTGGGAACATGTGTGCTGCACACTGGGGGGTGAGTGCATAACCATGGAGCTTCTTGGTGAGGAGCATGGTTTGCCTGGCGATGGTGCAGTTGAGTAGCTAGGGCTTCCGACCATGCCCCCTGATGAATGCTCCGGGGGTGATGAAGCCACCCTTGGCGTGTGACCCCCAGTGGTGATATGGTGGGTCACATTCCCCCCCACAATTGAGTTAGGATAACAGTTGTCAAAGGGGTTTGTCATAGCAATGAGGGAATTGAGGATCTCTGGTGTCTTGGGCGTTGTGCAGGCGCTTTCCACAGCTAGTGTGGTGGCTGATGTAGCCAAGTTGACGTTTAAGTTGTACATGGTGGCTGGTTTAATTTCTCTTATTTCTAGCAGGTTCTTCTGTGAGGAAGAAGAATGCTTTTTCGGCCTTAGCTCTGTGCTGTTGTGTTATATGCCTCCTCTCTCTGTAAATAAAAAGGATTCTTATTAGCTCCAGCATTATTCCTTTATGTTATGAGGGACTGCTAGATGAAGTGCCAACATAAATGACAATAGTATTAAAGAGAATAAATGTAACATCAGGGAATATTTTATCATAACATGGGAAAAAATATTCTAGAAGCAGTTCTAGTATTCTAAAACTAGTTCTTTAAGTTGATGGTTTGTAACTAGCCTATTATTAGATTCCCAGTGTATCGACTCCTATGACCATAGGAGTTGGAAACTTACTAGCAAAACCCTTAATATGTCATTTTCTGTTGTACATAACTTAGAACTATTAGTTAGCAGCGCGTACCTCTTAATATTGTGTTTCTTCACATCATTTTCATTTACATTCATATTCACTTCTCTCCCCTGTTAATATTTATATAAGGCTTAGCACTTCTATAAACATTTTCTTTAGGATGGAAAAATATTTTCATGCATTGGCCTAATAACTTCATTATACACACATGATAAAATGCTATTTAGAAAGAAGTGAATCATCTACCATATATTTTAAAGAAATTATAAATATTCAATCTGACCTCGCCTAACTTAGGTGTAAGGTAGAAATGTTCATGATCTATGGTGTGGGGGAAGGGTACATGAGCTGAAGATGGTGGAAATAAATACTGTATTTATAATACAGAACATGTATTGTATCATGAAAACGTTCAGTTCCTCACATGGTATCAAACCAGTCTTTCTGACCGTCTTTGAAATGAAATATTAGTCAGGCTACTATATCTGATACATGCCTTAATTTTGGATATAGATGAATTAATGCAAATTGTTACTCTAGGTTTCCAAATCTTAGTTTGAGAAGTTAAATATGTCTTAGCTTTGGACCTGGTATAGGGATATAAACTTATCAAAGGTTTGGGATGGGTCTCGGCTCTTGTTAAACCGGGTTCTTCTGTCGAGGTTTTCAATCTGTTAACGATATTTTTAATTGCTATTGGTTTGATTCGACATTTTTTCCTCCATTATTAGTGAGAACAATTATTTTTCATTTTTGGTCGCTTGGTTGTCGTTGTTCTCTAGAATTTATTTTTACAGATAGTGTGGATAGCGCCTATTTCAGTAAGAACTGCCACTTGCGAACGGAGGCCTCTCACATTCAAGTCCGCTGGGAATTATGCGTTCGCTCGAATTCATTTTTCTGTCGGCAGTACTAATTGCGCCCTCGAGAATAGCTTATTTGATACTGCATGACGGAAGAGGGTGCCAGTTATCATTCTCTAGAACGAGAAATAATGTGATCGGAGACTTTTTGTGGTTGAAGGTCGAGGTCGTGCGGCAATCCCCTGGCAGCTCCTCCCTTCAAAGCACCGGAAGAGGTGCTGAGCCGACGAGCGAATGCTTTTCACGTGGCTACTTCTTGCGCCGTGACGGGGTTATGTGAATGATAATAAGGCGGGTTAAAATCTGAGTTATTATTAACGACATCATTAAAAGTATCCACGTGTCAGCTCGTTAATTTGTAGTGTTGATTGAAGGGACGCGATGAGGGGTAAGAGTTTCCTAGGGGAACGAAATTCGAGCCTCTGCCTTCCCCGTGTTCCTTCCGAAGTAAATTTATGAACATAAACACTTTATATTTCCTTCAAAAACTCATGTTTTTATTCTCAAACCCATGTTTTGAAGTCTCATGACCTGATACGTGCGATGATGTGATCAGGTGTGATCTTTGGCCCGAAAAGAACTTCATTTCCTGGTTCTGTAAATACGGCGATTTCAAATACAAACATTTTGTTTATCAGATTGGTTGCTACCGCAGGTGTTTATGGTAGCAACTAATATAAACATTAATAGCAATCTTTTAAATGTTTGTATCTTAATTCGCATATGGAAGAAGCTATTTTTGATAAAATTTTGGAACATTGGGACGGTTAATATTATCGAGGTAATTCTTAACAAACTTTACGTAGGAATTATAAACTTGGATTAGTCGTTAAAAACTTTGTTTTCGTACATAATATTGAAATTTTTACTCTGATATATCAACTCAAGGAGTTTATGACAAGATTACTTCCGCTCTTTCCGGGATATTATTGGAAAAATATTTGCAGAAGTATATAAGAGCGTTGGTTTTTAAAATTTCCTTACGGCAAATTCAGATTAGGATGGAGTAACCAATGAATTAGTGAGTAGACTAATATTGATCACGCAATTGGGTGATTCCAGACTTAGTCCAAAGGTGTATAATGACTTGAGGGCTGGGTTTTACCAACCCTGGCTTTAGGTGTTGAATCGATCCGGGGCAAAGGGTGATTTGATCAACTCGAATCGCGGTTTACGATTGTTCTCTAAAGGGGAATGCACCAGTCTTCTTTTATGTTCCTGGGCCCATGGTATGACTCATTAAAATAGCGACGTTCGATCATATTTGACGATGAAAAAAATGTTTCTGGCCCTTATCCCTCCAAATCTTTCCATAAACCATCAATGTGTTTCAGAAGTTTCATATTTTTAGCGTCGATTTTTGTTCCCCTATTAAAGTAGAAAATAGCTGAGTCAGTTGATACGTACTCCTATAATTTTTTAGTTAACCACGCGAATTTATATTTCTTATCTGAAAATTTATGCATGTCAATTTAGTTAAATGAAACATTTTCCAAGGAGAAACATTTTTCATTCTATTAATATGTCGAATCATGGGTTTGACAAATGTTTGGCCTTGGTCCGAGTTGGGATTGGAGTTTATATCTAGTCATTAATGGGAATGATAAAAAAATTTCGGGCCACGTGTATTTATTAGCCACTAAACCAAGGAATGAAAACATTCGCAACTTCCAGAAATCCTTTTGAATTATAATTATAGGCAAGATCTCACGCAGAAAATGAATAAATACGTGAAGCTATTGCCTTAATATAGTGGAGAAAATATTTTAAAGGCGATTAAACCGAGGTAGTGACGGTGAAGATTAGTCATGCACTAATCAAGGGCAGAGTCAGTTAGTGATTTGAATACGAGAATGATATGTTGTATTTTAACCCTGACATAGCAGTTATCATTTTTTATCTAACTTTTGGTTCACAATTATTTATTATATTTTTAATCAGCTTGGTAACTCAGTAAGTAACAGGTTACTGGTTACCTTTCAATAGAAACGCCAGTTAGCAATTAATTTAAAAATTGCATTGATTTTATTGCCAGTTAGATTTTTCGGCTTATGGAAAATCTTTCAACGAATGGATCGCAATCAGGAGGGATTATGATTGGAACAAGGAGGGATTTTCTACATTTAACCTTCTATTTAAAAATTTCCACTGATCATAATTGTAAAAACCTCTAATTTTCTCTTCACACTTAGATGCCACGCCAGAAAGTATCAGCTCTCGTGTCCCAAATGAGCAGAGTTCTCTTGAATAAATCCCTTAATTCAGTCGATATAATAATCTCAGGGCCCAGAAGGAATATTGAATGTATTCGCAAAGATCTCCTCGGAATGAACAAAAAGAGCCAAGCGTTGGGCCAAATGCCTTCTAATGCTCAGGGCGATGAAATGCGAACTTATAATGACAGCAGACAGCTGGAAGACGGATTGAGAAACAGAAACGAAGGCATTTGATGACCCACTCCTTTAAATCTGAAGATGCCAAACAATGATATGCATGAATGGTTATCCACATGAAAAAGAAATGGAATGGGCTTCACATAACTCTATGGTCTGTTGAAAACCCCTGTCGCAATATTAAGTTGCCTTATTTTGAGCCAGTTTAAAAATACGTTAATATGCAAGCAAATATATGGTCATTTATTGCATCGCCGTTTTTCATTCATGAAATATGCCGAATGTTATTGTATGGTCAGAGCTGTATTTTCATTTCGATTTTTCAGATATATTGGAACGTTTGGTTAATAAAAGTTCAATAAAAGTCAATGACAAATAATTTCCTTCCATTTTAAAACAAACCGTAACTAATGCGAGTCATTCTTAATAATCGAATGCACTGTTGAATATAACAGATTTAATTAAATTATAGTCTGAAATCCTGGATAGATCCGGGTTCTGGTAATTGCTAGCGCCGACAGTTACATACAAGGATTTTTAAAAATAAATATAGTGTGATATGACGATTCACGTTCCGTTAGTTTTAAGTGTGATTGAAATGAGAGAGGCTTAAGGTTATCAATAAAGTTTCTTAATTTCTAAATAATTCTTTAGAAGTAATGACCCTAGAGAATCACAGAAAAAAACTGGGCACGCATCCAAAATGACCACGCTGACATTTCTTCCCTCAAATACTTCTGTTGCCAAATAATTTACGGTCACCTTGATGCATGAGCGAAGCCCATGGAATGAGCATTAAATGATTAACCGTTGTCTATTTGATACACAGGATTCCTCATTCACTCACAGAAAGTTTGCTAAAGGAAAACACGAAATTATTAAAAAAACTACGCACGAGCCACTGGCCCTTAACACCTGACTCTTCGAATAATTTTCACCCTGAATCATTTTATAACTGGGGTTATAAATGCCTTGTTGTGTATGGATTTAGTAGTATATTTATAATTGGGAATGTGCGGTATGAGGTGGCACTCGTCCTCCACAAGTTATTTTAATATTTACAAGAAATAATTCAATTCAAATATCATATTGAGCGTCAGGGTGTCGCGAAGCATTATTATGTTTCAGTAAGAAATGGGGGAACGGTTCATTCCTTTTATAAGATATTCCGGGATAAGGAGCGCGATGGGTTTGTGTTAGGAGAGGACTGTCCTCGCATTTCGCAAATTGAGAGCAACCCTCGTGGTGACGGGGGAGGAAGTGGTTGCCCGCGGGTAGGATGGCACCGGAGCGTGCCTCATTCACGACGCTCTTTTCTTCGCTGATTGCCTCTCTGGGACCCCTCGTCGGAGAGGACGCCGGCAGCCGACCCTTGCACGGCCACGGCAAAAATCCCAACTCTCCGCCAAGTAAGTAGATTAGGTCGTGTGCGGAATAACGGTGCCTGTACGCGGATGGGGGCCCCGTTGAGATTGGAGGAAGGAGGCGGGTACTTGGCGGGTGGGGCTGTGCGAATTCGCGATACATCGATTGCTATATTCAATCCAAGTGAACGCATCGAATCGCATTCAACGGCCTCTCAATCTGAAGATCGGTTGGCTCTTTCTTCTTAATTTGGTTTGAACATACGTCTTTTTCCCTTCCGCTTCCCCTTCCGTATTGCTCCCGACAAATCCATAGTGTTTCAAGGTGACCCCCCAATCCGCGTGGTTCTTATTTTCTGTATAGTGCTCTTTGTGGACTTTTCTTCTTTTTCTAATTCCTTCTTTCTCGCCGCATACTACCATTTTAGCAGTTAAGCTATCGCGTCGTGCAATGTAACGATGTGAATACGCTGTATTGATTGGTGTACAACGTCGATTAAATGGCGATTTACACTACCGGATTCATATCCCATTGCGTTGCTCTCGGATTTGAGCTCCTCCGACAATCCAGCCGTTCAGCTCTGAATGTGTTTACTAGTTGGTGGCTTTTGGGAAGGGTTAAGGAGGACTTTGGGTGGTATTTCTCGGCGGGGTAGCAGGCAGAGCATTCGAAATCGTAGTACTTTTGTGACAAGTAAGGTACCCTGATTGAAAGGAGATTCCTCCCCCTCATCACCCACCCCCCTTTTTGGGGCATTTCCAGACGGGAAAACGTTCTTAGTCACATTAAGACTTCCGACCTCGCTCCTGGTTGGAGGGGGGAGGGGAGATGAATTTTTCGAATCTAATCACCGCAAACAAGGGCACTCCTTCGGACGACCTTCCCCTTAGAAGCGGAGGGATGGTAGGGGCGGATGCGCCCACCTCTTCCCCCTCCGGCTCTCGTCCCTGCCGCTGCGCTGGCGAGAATTCCACTTGGCGGAGCGCACAGATTGTTTTTTGGGCGAGGAAGATTTCTCCGGCCGAGAGTCGCTCGAAGGCGCGCCGGGGAACAAATGCATCTCTTTCTCTCGAGGCGGAGTGAGTCCGTGGTTCAGCGTGAGTGAGGGATGTAGTGCCGCAGGGGGGCAGGATGCTCTTGCTCTCCGAAGTCCTGGCTGACCCCCCTTGGCGATAGAAACCCGCAGTGTTTCCAGGGCACAACAGTGTGGTGGCATTCAGCAAAAATATTTGGCCTGATTAAATGCATTAATTTATCTCCAGACCTTGAAACCGGTTTCAATAAGTACTCTTCTCTATTGATTCTATGTTGTTATTTATTGTTGATAGCAAATGTGGGATGAGTTTGATCACCTTTGGTCTCCACATGGCTAAGGTCACGTGCGCCGTTCGTAGGCATGTGCGTTACGTCTAAAAAAAGAAAATGGTTAGTCAGAAAAGGGCATAGGAAGGGATATGCCCTTAGCAGGAGGAAAGAAGGGACTGTTTGAAATAGATGGTTTGAGGCTCTACTTTTTGACGATTCATGATCACTGACTAAATAAAATTTGGTATTTTTTCACACAAAAAGTACCAGGTTTTATTTATTCAGTGAAGGGACTGTTTATTTCTTTGCCAATGAAGTAACTTTATCTCATCTGATGACCAGCGTTTTTTTTTAAATTATTTATTTGTGTTTAATATTTTATTCATTTACAACATCGCATTTAACACGATGAGAAAGAAACGAATGAAACTTTGCTGATAAAAAAATTGCTTCGATCTTCCCGAATAGCTTAATTTGAAGGACATTCCAAGGTGCACGACAGTGCTCAGAGATTAGCATTTTGCATGGTCAAAATCATATTGGCATAACATCTACCTTCAGAGATTGTCTGGTGAAGCATCTTTCCTCTCTTAATTTTGATGGATTTCACTTCTTCGAGGGGTTCAAGTCTTCGCGTTACCCTCAAAATTGGGATAACATTAATGCGGTTTCAATCGATGAAGCGGTATCGAAGCGTTTTGCGTTTGTCATCTTTCTCCAAAAAATTTATTATTTTTCATTCTACAACCCTGAAATACCTGGGGCCTGTATCTCAAAGCTACAAGTTAATTTGAAAGTCCTTGTAATTTGCACAGTATGCCGTTGATGATAAATTATCCAGTATTTGTTTCTTGCCTACATTGCACAGCATGAGTATTTGAATTTCTGGCATTAAAATGAAGACTGTCTTCAGGCGAATTGTTCTTTGAATTTTAGTTTTGGGAAACGAGACACGTGAATACGAAAAAAATCATCGGCGACCGGAGTGGAAGTGTAGTTAATCAAGTCAAGTCAAAGTGGTGTAACCTTCCTGGCTGCACGCTTGTTGGGGCCCGGTTAAGAGAAAGGATCTAGGGAAATCTGGCTTCGGAGTTCGTCTTTCCATCTGGAAGACGACTAAGGTTGTGAGTAGTGTACCCTGTACACAGAGTGTGGCCGTAATCCTTCTCCTCCCCCGCTAGCCCTTCCTTCAATCTTTACTCCTGCCTTCATTTCCTTTTTTCTCTTTTTTTCCATCCGTCAAAACCCCAAGCCATAAGGAGGCGCAGCCGAATCCTCTGTACCCCAAGGGTGAGTGCCATTATCGGGGCCACCCTTGGATCTCTGGATACTGAATCCGCACCCTAATTTTTGGTATCCAGGAGGGTATTAATTGCTCCGATTCGTTCCATGCAATTAATGGCAAAGGAACTTTCGATTGCACTATGCTCATGACTTTGAATAAACATATGGTGGCGTGTGGAAATTTTGGTTTTGTATTTTACGAAGTGTGGAAATATTTGAAGATCTGGATGTTAATCCGGTGACATAGCGGGAAAAATGCGAAGTCTACCCTGCATCATATACATCAGCAATTAACTCGTGACCTAAGAATTTTTTTATTGTTAGGGTTTTCGTTCATTAATCAATATTCGCAAGCATGTTTTTTAAAAATTTTTCATATTTCTAAAATACGTTTTATTCCGACAATGCCGGTTGATGCGGTGTGACGAAGGTGAGTAAATTTCTTGTTTTTTCAATTCGATATTGAAAAGTTAACTTTCGCGCGATCGTGCATACTTCGTGTTGTTCATAGTTCTCAAAAAACCTTCACGACCATTTTCCCTCGAGAATATTTAAGTGTTCCAAAAATATTAATCCACAAAATGCTTATCCCAAGAAAACGCTTATCGTCGGCAATTCCAGTATCATTGTCCGTTACTGGCTGTGGCATTAGTTCTAGACACAACTCCAGGCATTCATTTCTCGGTAGCAAAGACGAGGGGGGAGAATCCTGCTGGTTTGAAAAATGTTTATTTGCTTGCTTCGTGAGCTCGCTCTCGACTCGAGCCTTGGGCAACGTGAAGTCGCTCGGAACTCAACACTCCCATCCATTTCATGACACTGCAAAAACGTGGGGCGAAGAGGACGGTTATCATCATACCACCAATCTAGTTTGTTCAATCATTCAGATGTCTAATTTGAAGTGTACTCATGTAAATGAACATATGTAATTGATTACTAAATCAATTCTGCTCGGTGAATCCCCATCGCTTAGTAAGGAAAGAACTGAGGTAGAATTGAAGGCAAATACAAATTTAGATCAACAGTCGAGGAAGTTGAAATTCTTAAAATTCATTAGTTTTTGTTAACAAATGAAGTATACCTTCACCCTACCGAAATAGCCTTAGCGACGAGACAAGTTGGAAAACACAAAACGAACTTGCCCTCTGTTTAAACTACAATAAGGGCGCACGACGCACTTCAGCTTTACCTTGTACGAGGGTCATCCGGAAAGTAGTACCCGTTCGTGCCGCATGAAGTGCTGACGACGCGAGTAGCCGCTGAACGAGGTCAGATAGCTTCAGTGGCTTGTCTGCCTTCTCTGAGCCAAGTTGCGTGACGCTAGCATTGCCTGTGTTGTTTCTGTGATTGTTTACAATGTTTAAAAAAATTGAGAACGCCGCCAGTTGTGAAGTGAGGGCAGTGATTAAATTCCTCAATGCAAGAAACGTTCGCCCATGTGATATTCATCGCCAATTAAAGGAGGTGTATGGAGACAATGTAATGGACGAGTCGTCTGTTCGGCGGTGGTGTCGCAACTTCAACATGGGGAGGGGGAACACACACGACGATGAGCGTTCGGAGAGACCGTCTGTCATTACAGACCAACTGGTGAGCTCAGTTGACGAATTCGTGAGGAACGATCGGCGCGTCACAATTGATGACATCTGTGAGCATTTTCCCAATGTTTCTCGAACAATTGTTCATGAAATTGTTAAACACCATTTGCATTATGCAAAAATTTGTGCAAGATGGGTCCCTCGCGTATCTCAATGAGCTGGCGGCGAAGGACTATGCAGCAGGAATACAGAAACTTGTCACACGTTATGACAAATGCCTTAATTTGCTTGGAGATTATGTTGAGAAGTAGTTTAAAGTATCCTCTTTCAAATAAAATTTTTTATGTTTGTTAATATTTACTTTTGTGTCTTTATTTCAAGAACGGGTACTACTTTCCGGATGACCCTCGTAGATGAATATTTAGTAGAGGGAGTCTTGCAGCCACCTCATGGCCCCTCGTTCCCCCTGTGTCTAGCGCGGGACATGTTTCCTCTTGTTGAGGGATTAGCGTCAATCTTACTCATCGGCGAGAGCGAAATGGAATAAATACGCCAAAATCAAAGAGAATGATCTTTCGCTTTCCAGTCGTATTGCCAGAGTTTCCGTCGCATCAGGTGTTCGTCTCGACAGATGCTGGTACTCGTATATGAGTTATTTAAATAATTTGTGCTTGTATGATGAATGAACAAGTCTCGAGGCCTACCACATTCCTCCATTAATTGCTGGTTGGTTGTAATAACTTTCTATCTATCTTCAACTAATCTATCTAATATACTCTATCTATCATATATTAACTTTTTACTGGACATTGTCCGTAAACGTTTTGTACTGAATTTCGAGAATTTCAACCCAATTTCAGCCAAGTCGATACGATTTACTCACCTAAAAACTGATGTAAATTTTCGTTTACTTAGTATTTTTTGTCTAATTTTCAATTTTGATTTGAACTGAATGAGGGTGGCGTTCCATGAAGCTAAGCCATCGTCGGAGACTTAAAGGAAACCATCTGGATGTGCTCCCGTAAAATATTCCAACGCCCCCGGCTTTTAGAAATGATGACCTCCGCGTGCTTCGTTTAACTTTGCGATGGCACACCCTGAGCGGCAATAAAAAAAACGAGAGGAATCAAAATAACGCAGTGTGCTCACTGAGGGGTTGCCGAATTGGGTCACCCGCTGCTCTACGCCGCGCCATGGAAATGTCGGCGACCTCTCCACGTCCCCATCCCTTCCTCGCTAGCCGCTCCCCCACTCTCGTCGCCCCGCCTCCCTGCCCCGCCGTTCGCTATCTTTGCCCCCACACCACACCTCGATGTTTCCCTCTCACCACTTCGCCCCCTCCTCACTCTCCACCCTCGCCTTCATCATCCTCGGAATACGAATCCACAGGTTGTTTTTGTATGTTTTTGTCGCGCAGAGCCAAGGCGGCTCTATCCCCGGGGGCATATGGGAGGCGGAGGGGTAGGGCCCGCCGACTCCGAGAACCCGTGGGAAGCGCGAATGAAAGCAAACTCCCTCCTCCGAGCCCTGTCGTCAACCCCGCCACGATTTACGTACGCTAATTCCAAGTTTACAGGGTATTAGTTGCCACATTTTAGTTATATATCTTCTGTTTATTTGAAAACTTTCAGAGGATAAAAATAAACGTTCGCTAGTTTCAGGCTCAGCTATGCACAATTTAAGTTAGCCAAAGCAGAAACAGTATGCATCCGTCCAATAAATAATTTTATTAGATACAACTGGTTTCAACACAAGCCAACCTCTGGTTTCAATGCATTCTTCTCACCCTCACTTGAGGGTGACGAGTATGCATTGAAACTACTCGTGCCTAATAGAAAATTTAGCGGAAGGGTTCACGGTGTTTCTCATTTCGCCAACTACAAACGTCCTGAAAAATAATTTGTGGATAAATGAGTTTCCCACGATGCTACAAAACCGGCAAATTTTCCAAAGGTACATCTGAGAATAAAATATCTCTTAGCGCAGACCCGATAACCATAACTTTTTCGTATTATCGGTGGTCGTGTTTGTTCCAATTTTTTAGGAGTTGCTGAACGTCTCCGGAGCATAATATGCGCCGCGTGACTCTTTCTTCAGTGTTTCAGCTTGAATATGCACCTTCCTTTCGAAATAAATGATAATGGGGTAAATTCACCCGAGACGCCGGAAAATAATCTTCATAGCAATTTCAACAATCAGAAAAGGAATCTCGGAGTTGTAAGATGTGAATCATTAGACTAATTTTCATATTTACACCGTCACGAGTACGCTTTTATAGTTATTGTTCATGCTCCTCGAGAAAGTGTTAGTGGCATTAACCGAAAAGCTCCCTTTCTTTCGGGTCGGGCTAAGTTTTGGATCGGTGAAAGAAATGAGCTGGGAAGAGAAGAGCAGAGAGTTGGGGAGGAGAAAAGGCTCATGGAAGATAAAAAAAGACTGAACGGGAGTAGCGTGAGTTTGCGTGAGAAGAGAATGAAGAGAGCAAGAGAGAGAAGGAGAGGAAGAAAAGAGAGGAAGGAAAGAGATAGAAAAGTAGGATGGGGAAGAGTAGTCGGTTTGGCCTTGGGCCCCCCTCTGGAATGCTTGCTAAGCAAAGAGGCGTGATAAACGGCTAGCAGTAAAAGTTAGAAAGGCCGAATGGATGGGTCGGGGAAGATGGAGGGAGAGGAGAAAAAGAGGATGGCCGAGGAGGTTGTGAGTCTGTCATGGGAGTTGAGATAGAAAGAGATGGCTAAAAAAAGAGAGGGGTTGGAGTTTGGAAGGGGACGAGAGGATATGAGGAAGGGTTTAAGACGCCGGGAGTTGAGAGGGAATGGAGCGAAATGGAGAGTTATGAAAGCCTTAGGGCCCTCGAGATTTCCTTCCTTATCGTTCCTCCCGTGCTATCAGTGAGTAAGCTTCTTTCTTGTCCTCAATAAAGAATTGCGGGAATAAGCGGCCGTGGCTAATAGCAAAACATCCGGTGGTAAGCACAGTGAGCTATCGTCAGAGAGTAATTTCAATTGTTCACACTGGCGCTTATTTGAATGAAGGGGAGTTTTAACATATCTACACCTACTTTGCCTTCTCTATTGCTAATCCATCATGATGAACACACGATGTTGTATTAGAAGGTTTCCGAGATTAACTTTAAAGAGAAATTAACCTGAGAGGAATTATTAGTTTCAGCGGTACGCCGGAGCGTGATCCAAAACGTTGAGGTAATAAAAGTGGTAAATATACAAGACTGCGACTTTTCCGTGAAATTTGTCGCCTATCACTCAGTGTGTTTGAAACGCTCTACCAAGCATACTCACTCATATTTTAAAAGAGCAGATGGAATCCTTTTCAGCCCTAATTTGTTTGGCAAAGCGGCTATCTTACGACTTTCTACTCCAGGTCACCGGGTATGTCCTGAATAAAAAAAAACCAAGTTGCGGTGAGTTCCATCGCTCAGGAAATATCTTTGTTTTCTTGTTTTGGTCAGTGGACGAATCACTTCGAGTTTTATCAGCAATCTTAAGTGATTTACCGGTATCACTCCGTCTTTGAATTGATTGAATAGGTGGACCTGGGTGAATTTAAGATAATCTGATTAATTTGAAAATCAGCTTTCATTGAAGTAATCACCGTCCTTCAAAGGGATTTTTCTTCGCAGTGATTTTTTTTGAAAACTTTATATTTTGTGTTCAATCTGTTCGAAAATATTACTATCATACATTACAAAAATGTGATTCATTTTTTTACATTTTCTTTACAACTAGAAAAAAACGCCGTGCACCACGTTTTATTTTTGTTGGATCTCGGATTTTCGGTACCAATTCTGGCTATGATGTTCTTTTGTGCGGGCCATTGGGGCTCTGTTTCACAGTGACGTTAAAAGTGACACTTTCAGGGAGCTTGTCGAAAATACATCCTCGTTTAATTTTAAAAATTTGTAAACCTACCTCTCTTCTTCACTTTGCGTAACTGACACACGTCTTCACCTCGAGTGATGAAATTTTTTAAGTGCTTAGAAAGACGTGGCCTGGGTTTATTGAATTGTCCCTTAATGCAACTTGTGACGGAAAAGAACCTAGTTATTCCTTGCCATGTGTGTATTCTACTCATATGGTTGCGGACTTGTATCTACTTCATCCCTCGAGATTCCTTGAACTTTCCTCTTGCCACAAAAGCGGTACTCATTATTTTCGCGGGCATTTGCTATAGCGTACGGGTTTTGTGGAATGCGCTACAGTTCCGTTATGCGAAATGAGGATTTAGTACTGGGGTGTTTTTATCTCTGGTAATAGAGTTTGTGGGAATCAATTAGTACCTTCCGTTTTGTTTTGACGTGCCAGCATTATTCTGAGAGTCGCGGAGGGTATCATTTGGTGAACTGCACTCCCAACCTATAACAATGCGTGTTCATCTAAAACCACTCGACAGATTTTATTTTAGTCGCTTGCTTGAATATTACAGTTACCTTTGGATTTACAGCATTATTCTGAGAGTCGGGGAGGGTATCATTTGGTGAACTGCACTCCCAACCTATAACAATGCGTGTTCATCTAAAACCACTCGACAGATTTTATTTTAGTCGCTTGCTTGAACATTACAGTTACCTTTGGATTTACCGCCTTGTTTATAACCCGTCCATTTCGGAGACGTAATCCGAGAGATGCGTACTGGGATAAATGTTGATGGCTCCCCCTCAAATTAGATGATCGTTGAATGAAATCCAAATAAAAGTAAATCCTGAGGTTTCAGGGTGATCGCTTTATATCTTTTGCGAGTTGTAAACAAAATGAAGATAATCGGGTAAAAAAATTAATGGGCTACTTAATTTATTTACATTGAATGAGCCGGAGGGAAGAGGTTCAGAAGGGAGGAGGCGTCGCCGGAGGGCGGTTGTGAGCACTTAGAGAGGGTGGCCTCATTATTTCTTTCAAAGTCTCGTAAACCAATCTATGTTTAATTGTATTGTTAATTTGTTCAAAGTTAGGAATGAGATAATTTTTTTTCAAACTGGCAACTTACCCTCAAACACAAATTTATTGTAAAACTGAATTTAATATAACTGAGTTCGCCTGTTTGATGACTGAGCGGATTGATGTTTTAGTCTTCTGTATGTTCTGAAGTTTCGGTGGTGGGTGGGACTTAGAACGAGAATGTCAGTCCAGAATAGTCTATGCCATGCCAGAGATAAATGGAACGGTGCGGTGTTGATTGTTTACGAATCTTATAAAGTTTCAGATAATATCACGACGCTTAAATATAAGTTGAATTTTTCTCTACGACTACAACCGTATCATAGTATGATCATTCTCTACTCGAAGAATTTGGGTTATATCTTCGTCTTATTCATCAAGCATATTCCCTTGGCATGTGGAATCTTGAGCATATCCTAGGACTGGTTTCTTTTGATGTAAATGAATAGGAACTAAAATATTTCAACTTTTGAATGCACTGCGAGTGCACTTTGTCATGCTTCTAATATTCCTCAATTTAAGTGCGCAGATGAACATGCGCAAAGACATACACATTGTAAAAGGGTCTTTGAGAGATATCTGGGAATCATAAATGCTTCATTAAAACACATCTTTCAGAGGGAGGCGGTAACGAAATTTTCATCTTGAAAATTCGTACAGGTCATATTCTCTCCACCCACCAAGAATGTCATCTTCAATGATATGTCATTTTTTCATATTTCATTTACTATGTGCTCGTTGTGGTCCATTTACATTTTATGATTTTCAAACAGCAAAAATAATGACGTAGTAAAGGTGAATTAAGCTTTTAAAAAATGTGGCTGGGTTGTTACTTTCGTTCGTTTCCTATTTATTGTTTGTACATTCAATGTAGTTTCATCGTAATGAGTTCCCTGGATATTTTGTCTCAGCAAGTTCTGAATAAAAGAGTTAAACGACAACTTTTTCAGGGGGGTGGAAGAGCAAGGAAGTTGGGGGATGGGGTAAAAGCAAAAAGGGATTGATGGCATTCCGCTTAATTTGCCTTTCGTTGCCCGTCGTTAATTTACGAACCGTTTCGCTCCAAGTGTTTCCTCAAGAGTCATTTATATTTCTTCAGTGTGTCGTACAGCGTTTATTTTTTCGGCCGCAATGCCGCGCTCGGGTGGGCGGGAGAGGGCAGGCAATAGGTACCGCAAGCCACATCGACTTGTATGGAAATTCCAGCTCCGTTGGCCATGCTTTGCCGTAGTTGGAAGTCCCCTCTCCCGTTACCACTTTTTCGTCCATTCCTGACCTCAATGCGACACCATTCCACCCCATCGTAGGCCCCATTTCGCCAAATGCCATCCATCCCTCCCCCCTCTCACCCGAAGATCACTGCGACTCTGCTCCCACAATGGCTGTCATTCACCGAAACACTTGCGCAAACAGTGAAAAAGAAGTCTTGGGTATGTTTTTGCGAACGGTTGGCGTTTCCCGCGACAGAGAGACCAATCGAAGTGAAGCTGTTCGTGTTTTGTCGCGCGAAGTGCGAACGCTACGTGTATGTGGATTTTTCTTTCGAGTGTTTGGCGAAGAGGAGAATTATTTACTGGCCGTTACACACCTCAATGTCAGCCTAAGGTTTTAAAATCGTCAATGGCTGTTAGGGGTCACCACCAACGATGTACGTTTTTCTTTTTATAAGATGATCATTGAAAATATTTTAATAAATCGACTTTGATATTTTAGCTGAAAAGTCATTTCGTATGCTACATTTGGGGACTATGATCACAATTATCTACAATTAATAGAACCTATTTTTGACTAACTTCAATTTGCTTTGTTATGAATAAATGACTTTAATATAAAGATTTCAAGTATGATTTCGAAATGATTTCTGCAAATGAATAATTTCAGAACAAAATATTCGAGATGTGATATCAAAGCTTCGCCTGATCAGGTAATTAATAAAATGATTTGTTTATTATTTTAACTGTAATGTAATATCTTTAAGTTGCAGCGGAAGTTATCATCACAGTAAAAATCAACTCCTTGATAGATGAGGGTAGATATCATTCTGAACTGATCCGAACCAATTGAGCGTGTTAAATGGAAATTTATAAAGGATTTTCTTAGATTTTTAAGGGTTTCCCCAAAAATATCACCCAGAATGAGACAGGGTTCCTCTCGTAAGTAATTTGTTGTCTTCGGAGTAACTTTATGGAATTAACACAACCTATAGAAATGAAGTAACTCAGTAATTCCTCACACACTTTATTGAACCACGACCATAGGTCGTGTTTAAATAAAGTATAAGCGGAATTACTAAGCTACTTTTTTCTTTTCTCTCGTAAGTAGATGAATATTCCGTTCTTTAGGCTATCAGTAGGTATTAGGCAAATTGTGGTGGATTTTTAGGGATATAACACAGCAGTAGGTTTATCATTGTATTTGACGCTCGAAAACTTAGAATATAATTCAGTAAGACACTTAATGCCTAATACAGAACGCTCATAGTACGATTTAAAGGAGCAGGTCGATTATTAGGGCTCTGAGCAGAGGCTATCATAAGTGAATATGCCGAATGCGTATAATTCTCCATTTTATTGAAGTGTGACCATGTTGTACATTGAATACGTGGATATTTATTAGCATACGAATTCGTTAGAGATTACAATTGAACATCTGGAAACCTTGCTATGCTGATAAAAGATGTTTTATTAATTAGTAAAAGTGGATTTTCGGGAGTCACATTTTCTGCACAAGACGCCTTGTGTTCCTGCGATAATAGTTTATCATAGAGTTTACAGTTCCACTCATCACTATCAATTGCCCAATTACCGCTCGACTCGAATCGTCGCCGCTAAATTTACGAAATTTACTGTGTTCAAGTTAATGGGCTCTTATGTTACGGAAGGCAACCTTCATCTCTCACACGAGCGTTCTCCGTGCGTCGCTCGTTAACGAAACAACTTTTGCGTTCGCGGTGGAGAAATTGAATTTAGTATCCTTTCGGATTAACCGCCGAGTGGGATTCGCATCAATATTTTACACCGGTTTTCATTAGCCAAAAAAAAATGTGTGCGGCTTCTGATGGTAACGGCGCCATAAAAACTCCTACGTATGTACGTCGGTCATTTCGTTGAGAGAGAGTTTTTTTTGTTTTCCTCATCCCTTTTTCTTCTGATCCGACCGAGCGGTAAGAAGCGCTACTTTTGAAGAAATTTGTTGCAAATGGAAAATGAGTGTTGCAAGGCTATCGGTATGGAAGGCCCCTTCCGTGAAACAGGTCAGATTGAGGAATTTTTAAAACGACACGGGACCCTCCAGTTTCCTAGTGACCCCAAATAAGGAACTGTCAAGACCCTACAACACTGTCCGAAATAATAGCTTATGTGCCCTAGATATTGAATTTTTGCGACCAATGTTTGGAATTACTTTTCACCATCAGCGAGTATTGTCAGCTTCGTTGACACTCAGATCGAAATAAATACTTCTCCTGAGCTAAATGACTGTTTTTTCAATTGCAATGATACTCTTAATTTCCACCGTATCATGCATGATTCTTCGCTATCGGTTAACTCATTCACGGAATAGGCAAATTAGATCGACCCCGTAAGATAATGGAAATTGACTCCCGCATCGATTCAAATACCCATTATCCCCAGTCACAGTTTAGGACCAAAGAAAATAGCAAGATAAAACATGCCTACATTTTTCAGTAGGAAGAAATTGTCGTCATCTGCCAGCCTTAACTCTCCTTACGTCAAATTACTAATGCCCCACGGTGACATCTCATAATTTAAGACATGGCCTGAACACTGATGGCCACACGTCAGCGGGTCGACCGGCGTGTGATGTGGACGTAAAAAGGCCATCGCTCCCTTCGCCATCCCCACTTTGTCCGACGCGATGCGCCTTGGGGAGATCTTGGTTCACGGAAGACTCCAGAAGCAGCAGATCTGGGTGGAACTCGCCTACCCCTCAACCCACCTCTACTCCCTTTCTCTCCAACGAGTAAATAGATTTTACGGCCGAAAGATCACGTCAATGGAAGGGAGGCCCTTGAATTGCGATGAGCGGGGAGGATTGAATGGGGGTGCGGGGTAGGGGTGGCGTCTACTAAATGGCGGCATAGGGGTAGAGAGAGGAGGAAACAAAACAGAATAGGTTTAGAAGACCACCGTCCGTCTGGCGGAAACGCGGGAGGGTGTCTTGTTTGAAAAAATGTGGACGGAAATGACCATTTTTATTTTTTATTATCCCCGCCGCCACTGCCGAGTGTCCATGAGTGACGGGATAAAAGGGGATGAGGGAGGAGGAAGAATGGAACGCCCGGCTTTTTAAGCCAATTTCTCATTTTTTTCTCTCTCCCTCTTTACTTAGTTTTTTTAATTCTTTCTCTATGCAGGAGTTGAAAAACTCTTGATGGAAAAAAACAAACGTGAAGATCATTTGTTTGCGCGTGTGTGTGACCAAGGTAACTATGATGGAGGAAGTCACTTCCATGCTCAACTCGTCACGAAGTGAATTTCCAATGAGACTTCTCGAATCGGGATTTTTTTTAACCCACATCGTCTTTTCTTTCCACGATATTTCCACTCCTCTTCATCCCTCTCCTCATCACCCCTCCCTTCCCAGCGAGAAGAAAAAGTAAATAATTCACCACGGCCGAGGAGGAGAATTAGACTCGGTCGGACTCTCCGGTCTGCTCTCCGTTCCCATATGGACACGAAGTTAACTGCGGAGTTGGCTTTCATTTTACGAGCTGGTGGTATTTTTAAAGAAGGATAGCCAATTCAACGGGTCTTCAACATAAAGTCGCATGTTCTTATAAAAGGCCTCCATAAAATTTGTTGGCCTAGAAATGCCAGATTAAAAAATATAAAAATACGTCTGAAATGGAGATAGTAATGCACAGCATAGCTCATTCCTGAAAAAAGCCGCGGAGTGGAGATATGATGCCCGAGGGATACCCTCAGCTCAGGCAAAAAGATACGGCCTAGCCGATAATAATGATTAATTCAAATTTCTTTCCGCGAATTATTTTATATTCACATCGAATGACGAGTGGAAAATCTCACGCTGCTTTCATCAAAAGTTTATTATCCCCTATGAGACGCAGCGTGGGTTTTTGAAGCATGGTAACACTTTATTTAGAATCTACAAATTTCTTGATTAATTCTCTCCTCGAAATTTGTGTTGCTAAACGATTCCTTTGGTAGGTTGCTTCCAAGAAAAACTTGAAAAAGAAAGAACAGGTTTCTTAGGGGTTTCCACTCGAGAAGTTCCTTTCAAGTCGTAAAAGGCATCGGACGTTAAGGATTTATTCAAATTAATTCGCTTCAGAAACGTAAACTTTGGACAGATGCTCTTCTTGGTATCTGGATGGTACTTTATTATTCACTTTGATGTCCCTTTGGAATTATGATAAGGTTAATTTATAGATTGCTGTAGGCACAAAACTTACTACGTACAACTATTGGAAAATAATTCTTTGAACATGTCAAAAGCTAAAGCTATTTGAAGTCCGTTTATTGTTGCTCATCTCTTATTAGCATACGAGATATGACATAGTGCTCACCAATCAATGGTCAGTTACGCTTATCTTAATGGCATTTATCCTGGGCATTCTTTCTTACTGAAAAATTTGAAATTATGTACTAATCGTATTATGAGAAATCTCTCGATTATTTTTTTGTTAAATAACTTTGTAATTGATGTAGATAATGTACATTAATGGCATGGGAAGTGGTAGCGTTCCCCTCACTTCCGAATACTATGCTCTAAAAAGTCTTTTCTCAATTCACTGGTTAGCTCGCGCATTCAAAGAAGTATCTATCTTCCTTCATGCTTTAATTTCCTTTCCTAAAAGACAAATCTCAGCCCATAACATCGTTTCCAAGAAGTGCAATTGGGCAACTGAAAGCAAGATATTCAGAAAGGCATCTCGCTGTTGGCCACTCTCAATGTGACCGAAATATATTATATATTATAAGCTTATATTTTAACGTATTAATAATTATCTCATTTGTTGACAAGCCAAATAAAACGGAACGCAGACGATTAGCGTGAAATATTTTCAACTTCACTACATCGTTGCTTTTGAAATGTGGTGTTTAATAAAGTTTATCGAAACTTAACAGAATACGTATTTCTTACATTTAAGAAGAACGTATTATTAGTGTTTCGCGATTTGTTCTTTTTCAGAATTAAATGGTTCCAATAGAGGGAGAGAAATTTCCTAAACCTTCGCCTGATTTTTTTCTAATATCGTATGAACCGTCTTACCTTTTCAAAACTTGCGATGAACATAGTAATTTATTCATTGGCCACGACAGTTGTCACATATACGAAGACGTGTTTTGAGTTGCACTGAATAATATTAGATATACTGAATTTCTTTCATAAAATTATCAGAACATGCTTTCGAAGACAAAATTAAAATCCGATTTTTTCTGCGTTTCCATTGAGTTTTAGTTTTAAGCAGAGAAATTTAAATGTGGATGATAAAGATTAAAAAGTGCATATGACGGAAGATCGAAAACTAAAAGTCAAATATATGATTAACGAAATAGGTTGAGAGATAAGTAAAAAATAAATCTACTAGATTCATCTGTCAGTTTCTCATAAATTGACGTAGAGAATACATTTCCTTTGCAGGTTAAAATATACGAGTCCAATCGTCTATATTTTTTGCGACTCCTCCAAATGAAAGGTTAAAAACCAAAGTTTCCCCTCCTCTCGCACCTAGTTTTGACGAACTTCTTTCTGTCTGATTACATTAAGGATCAAACTTGAGCGAGGATTGCTCCATCGGGCGGAAAAACGAGCAGCGAGCGGAAGCGAGTGACTCCCAGCATCCACGCGCGTCTTGGTAAATGAACAAGCTCTCACGAGAGGGCAGCTCGGGCACAATCTCAGACTCTAAAGAGACAAACAGACTCGCGGACTAAACTCCTCACTGCCTCCCGCCCACCTCCCTCATTTCTCCATCCCCCCGCTCCCGCTTTTGCCGTGCCCCCCTTCGCGAGACATCACACGCCCATCACTCTTGGCCTATATACCGCGAGGGAGCTCTAACCTTCACTCTCCTCTCACTCCCTGAACGCACCGAATGACGAGATTTCGGTTCGATGCCCATTTATCGCCCCCCAAACAAACGCTGAGTTAAGGCTTCCCGCTTCACGGCTACTACTCCTTCCTTTTCTCCCTTTTTCTCTCTTTCTCTCCTCTGTTCTCCATTTCGCCTCCTCGATAACAATGACGCGCCAACAAGTTTTCCGGTCCTTCCTCCCCTGCGCTTCCCTTTTACTGCTCCCGGATCTCTTTCGTCGTCCGCTCGGCCGCTTAGAAGGCCCGCACGCATGCCTCCCACCCCTCTCCCTCCGGGCCCAGCCGTCCAGTCAACGCCACAGGTTCAGGCCACTCTGTGTCGTCGCGGTGGTGGTCCGTTCCGGCGGTATTCCAGCATCCCCGTTCCATCGTATGGAGGATGGGGGCGCATGGTGGGATAGGGGAGAGGAAAAAAAGGAATCAGTGAAAGTTAATGGTCGAAGGAATTAACGGTGGCATGCGGAGGTTTCACGTTCCCTTCCTACTCCTTAAGCTGCCATCTCGCCAAGTTTTGAGACGCTGGGTTGAGGTCCATCAGAGAATGATGGAGGGAGGGAGGGAGAGAGAGAGAGGAGGGGGGATAAGATGGCCAGAGACGCTGGGGGAATGCGTCTGTGCTCTTACGTCCAAGGAAGGTCTCTCGGCCGGCTACGATGGAAGAGAGAAGGAACACTTAAGCGCGCGCTTTACGCCACACCACATCTCCCTTCGTGGTTCCTTCCCTCGCCTGACGAAGGGAGAGTGTGCAGCGCGTTATAACGTCCGAGGCTTGCGTAAATTGCTGTGCATGCAGTGAGATACCGAGTGGTGCGGCTCGAAAAGAATTGCGTTTCCACGTTCCTTTTCAGTGTTCGGATTCTCAGGAGGCGATTATCGGTCGGAGGGGTTCCCGTTCTCGTTAGACTTCCAGCTCCCTTCCCTCGCTGAAAGGCTGCAAATTTATGCCAATCGAGGCCGTCATGGATTTCTTCGTATTTCATGGAAATCTTCGTTGTAGGTATACATATTTACTCGTTTCTACAAAGGGTAAAATCGTATGGCCTTGGATCTTCACCGCTTCAGTCATTTTTGAGAATAACGTGACATTTGGTATTCATTTCAAAGAGTTGCAACTGTTTTTTTCTTCTATTGATATCAGGTTTAAAAAATCGTAATGAGGATCGCTAACATGCGACGAAAACGTTACACCTATTCCAAAATTCACTTTTATCTCGCATCAGGCAGTTCACGTTAGAAATCGGAGTTGTACATAACAGGTAGGAAACCCTGGAAACTGTCTGGTCCCCATTTGGAAATAAATGAATAGAAAAAAAATATTTTGTTTTCGATGAAGATTATTTTTCATCGGAGTTTGCATAACTATAGATTCCATTGCAGGTATGTACAAGAGTGAACATTTAGATAAATGATAAAAGGTTTCCATCTAGTTCAATTAAACAATATTCTATCATAAATAATCCAAGTTATTGAGTCTTGAATACATACGTTCGATGGTGGTCAAAACAGTCCTGTATTATGGCGTACATTTACCCTTACTTTCTCCAATCAATTTCATACTCGATCTTTTTTTTTCAATATTTGTAAAAGAAATTAAGGCATTTTCATTGGAGGGATAAATTTTCGTTTTAAAATGGAAAAACTGTTTCTTATTTTCTTTTTTCTAGATGTGATTTTTGTGAATTTAGTCTAATTCTTTTATGGTTCACACCATAGGAAATATTTATGTCTACTTTCGCTGTTTGATATTTATTTCAGCTGTTCAATAATTGTTTTACAGCATTAATTCGCATGGAAGCATTGTGACACTTAGGACGGCCGTGAAAATGAGTAGCCGTAGAGAAGTTCAAAAAGATTCTTAAAATACGTGAATGGAACGTATCTGCTGTTCACTGCACTAAAATATCTGAGGGATTGTCTCGTTCGGGGGTGGCATCGATCAATCGTTGATAAACCTCGAAAAAAAAGATACCCGTTCACAATATTGATCCATGTTTTTCCTCCAAGAGCTACGAAACGTTTTCTATATCAACACCTCAAGGTGAACACGACCGTTCTAGTCGTGTCCCATATTTCTCTCGCGAAAAATTCGCCGCGGCCCCGGGTTTCACGCATGTCCCCCCATATGGAGCTAGTCGTGCTGTATGGATCTTATCTCACACGAGACAACGGGGTCCGATGTCGTCGTTCGCTGCGATCTCGCGTCTCCCTCTCGAATTCAATCACTAACTCCGCACGGTCCACGCCCTCCTCCGAGACCAACTGCCGCCACCTTCTCAGTCGCGTTCCGACCTTCGCCCCGGTTAAAAGAAAAAAAATTTAAAAAAACAAATCCATCCAGCGGGCGCGTCTCTTCCGAGCCCGCGGCGGACAAAACTCGTGCGTCCCAATTCCCCCGCACCCACCATTCCACGCGAAAGAAAATAATAATAATAGCGATGGTAAGGAAAAAAAAGAAACTTCCTCTATCCCCCTGCCGCGCCTTCGTGAAATGTTCCTACCTCCTCCCTCCTGGCCGCTTCGCCCACCGGCCATTAATTTCTCCCCTCCCTCCCTCCGACCACCACTCCCTTCCCGGCACCTTCACACGCGGTGCATTGTACGCGCAGAGAGCAACAACGCCTTTTGAGGGGGGAGGAGAGAGAGGGGGAGAAGGGGCTCTCGCTTTTATTGCCTTTGTGCTCGCCCCCGTTGAAGTTCACCTCAACCTTCCTCTTATCCCAGAGTCCTAGTTCCATAAAATAGTGTATTGAAAAAAAGACCGCCCTGTAATAGTGCTCGCTGTTACGCTCACCACCCACGCCCCATCCCGCCCCTCTTTTTTTATAATTCGTATAATTTCCGAGGGATGTTTTACGCTTTCCCTTTCGTTTCATACGAAGCGGGAATATGTATTTACCTACATGATCTGACACATTAAACTTTATCCAGGTGGATGGGGAGGCAATATGGTGAGTGAAAATTTCCGTCAATATATGGCTCGAGAGTGAGGAATTTCGGATTTCTCCTTCCAGAGAAAAATCACTTGGACTCGGGGGAATCTGTGAGGCATTTCAAGTCCTGCAGAAGATACAGAGTGTTTCTGATTTCAGTGAGCATAATTATTGTGTACAATTTTGTTCATAAAATATATTGGTGCAGTGTACAATTAACCGCAGTAATTAATCAGACTATTTCACAGATGTTTTGAAGATCTTCATCCATTTTTTCTCCAGTGTCCACTCAAGTTTGACTTCGACTGTCGCTAATAAGAGTGTAAGCTATTCAGGAAAAATTTTAATTGACTACAGATGGAAATCTTAAGATGTAGTGAGTTTATACATTAGGAGTTTATTGATTAATTTTATCCATTCTAGGAGTATTTCTGGTAAAAGTTAATTTGAAAACAAACCGTAAGTATTTTAATTTGCCGAGAACCACTGGTGAAATAGGAATTATTTTTGATTGCCCACTTATGTCGATTTATACTCGTTAAACATTGTCCCTCCCTCTAGGTAGTTTATTTGTATTATTTTATGGTTGTTACCGTTTATCGTATAGGAATAGAAAAGTAGTAGTACTATAGGCACGTAAGTCACGTTTATAAATATATCTAACTTGTCATAGAAGTTTGTATCTGTGATGATTGAGTGTAACTTGAACCTTGAAGTGATGTATACCATATATTTATCGTTAAGGTACCCTATAATATTTCTAAAATTATAATTATTTCAAACCATTTTAGCGGGACTTTTCGTCAATTCTAACGAATGTGCGGATATTTAGAATGCTTTAACATAAATCACAATAAAAGTGAGAGATTCTCAACCAATAGGCCGCGACCCTAGCCAGAAAGGTCACCCAGTGTCTTCAAAACATAGGGCAACATGTTTCATGGAAAAACTCTTGACCACTTGACCCGATTGAATAATGGAAGGCTCTAGCACCAAGGCACCGCGGTTCCCTTTTGATTTATCTTTACTAGACGGGAGAGATTGGTGATTTAAAACCTACACGCCTGTACACAAGATGCGGCCCGATCCACTTATTAGTGTTTTAAGGGAGGACCACACGTTGCTGAAAGTGGCTATTCGCGATCATCCGTTTTTGCGGTAATTGACGCCACTTTAATTCTCATGAATTGCCGCTCACCAAACTAATGAACCCCATGCGAGCGCAATTTTGGGCGAAATATGTCAATAGATTCAGCCGAGGGAGGCGGACTGGGTATCCCCGGATTGTATACGTATAATCCGTCCCGCCCATCGGTGATTACACTTCGATGGAGGTCCCATGAGGAAAAAAAGGTGTGGCTCCACGGTAATCACCTGCAAAATGCCATGCCAGGTCGCGGATATCTTTTGAATTTGAAAAAGAGAATGGCGAGTGATCACCTCCCAAGAGAAGCTTTGTACTTATCATTTTCTCGAAACTACGGAGTATTTTTTGAACGGCGAAAGAGGAAAAAAATTCTCGATCACTATTAGTGTCTGGGTTAGTTACTCCATCCTCCTCGCGCGTCTTTTTCATCGTCGCATTCTTCTTCCGAACGGAGATACATATTTGTTTTTCTGCAGAATGTTTATAGATGGGGACAAGGACTATAAACATGGAAGCCATTTAATGAGAAAAACTCACATTGCTGGCTTGACATAAATGTAGAAGTGATGGATGTTTGTGGTTCTAAACGAGTAAACAAAAAAGTTGAATTGACGGGAAATTTCTTGCGTTTTGTAATAAGTACACAATATTCTCTTGGTCTCTCTGTCCCTGTCACGCGAGGGTTCTTATTTCTCGTAGGAACAACTTTGGTGGGTGGAGGTCAACTCTTACCGTTCGAACCTTGATTGGCCCTTCATTCGACGTTGAAATTTATAAAAGAATTATAAACATTCCAGTTTCAGCTCGAGAGTATTATAGTGACTCGCTGCATCCTCTACATCCGTTATTTGTTATAATATATGTGACCAATTGCATGGCGTCGAACGAGATAAAATTACGAAATTGGAATTGAATGTATCGATGCTGCACGAGGAATGGAATATTAAACACCAATTGTTTTTTACACAGCCACACTGTTTTTGTTTTAGTTTTCTCCGAGCATTAGAACACTGCTTACATAGTATAACGTAAAAACACTGAAAGGCATTTAAAAGTCAATACGGCAAAGGTATATTGAAATAAAAACAATATCATACTGAAAGAGGAAAAACAACCGGGAAAAAAATTCAAAATCTAAGCATACAATGAAAGAGAAAAACAAGTATGAGGGAGAAAAAATAATCATTTGACTTTTATTGGGATTAATATTTATGCATAGCATTTTATTGGGATGATTATTTGGAGTTTTCAGTACTCCCAAATTCATATCTCTTTCAACTATACTTCCCTGCCCACTTCTTTCCCATTCCCTCTCAACTCATTTCAGTTTTAAAATATTCACCTCTTTTTCTCTCGTTCTTCCTCTCTCGCTTCTCCCCTTCCATCAATTTGGTAGATTGTGACATTAAAATACGTTGCTCATTACCTGTCCTGATGCTTGGTGCTGTAAATATAGTAACATACCGCCGAGAAGTCTAGGGAAAGGCGAAGGACAAGACCTATTGGACCTAAAACGGCAACGCTGATAAAAACTGACGCCACTCAACATCAAGTTGCAGTTTGTGAAGGCAACCCAGCCGTTAAAAGAGGCACGTACGCACGCGTGCGCTTTCCAGGAGAGGATTGACTTCTCGGCACGCACCCACTGGAAGTAATAATCACCTCCCCCGCCCCCAACCACCCCATTTCCCACCCCCCTGTTTCGCTCCTCATCCCCCCCTCCTCTCCCAAGAACTGTCCCGATCTCCTCCCGCAAGGCGTGCTCGCCTTCGCCCTTTCATTACACCCTCACCCGCATTATTTCCTTTCTCATTACCTCCCACTCGCCCCCTATCCGCCCCCACGCGCGGAGCAGGCAGCTGCCTTTCCGTACGTCGCATTCCTCAGTCAGTCACGCCCTCTCCCCCTCCAACCTACTCCCCCTCCTTCCGGACCTACCCTAAGAGCCCTCACCACCATCACCCTAAACCTCACACCATCATCTTCCAATACACGCCCATCTATCTTTCCCCCTTCTTTTTCAATCCAGTTTCCGTACCCTCACGAGTCGTTGTGTGCACATCCTGAACTTTTATAACGTCCTCACGAAAATGGGAGTCTGGACAACTCTCTTCTCCCCCCTTCCCCATCCATGACTTAACTTCCCTTCATTCATCTTTTTATCGCAGGAGGAGAGGAGGGGGAGCCTCTTTCACAAAAGGCACGTTTTTTGTATTTAAAAAAAAAGGATGGAGGGAACCTTGACATTAATGCTCAATTAATGGTCCGGGTTTTATTTTTTCGAATCGCTTCCATGTCCTCTCTCTTCCTCTTTCTCTCTCTGCCTTCGTCTGAGAGCATCAAAAAGCTTCCCTGCTTCACTCCCACGCTCTCTCCGCGGCACCGAAGGGGGTTTTAAGAGCTCGAGGTCCGACAGACTTTTACTTTTAGCGTCAAACAACGGGGAGAATATATGGATCTCAAGGCACGGATGGACACGTACAAAATTACGAAGCCAACTCCGACGGGAAATGAAAACTTAATTTCTATAATTACTACTTCCTTACTCGTTTAAAAACGGGCACAAAAAAGGAATTGCCTTTATTTCAAGCTCTTTACTTTTCCCATGAGTCTAGTTGTCACGGAAAACTGTACGATCCGCTAGGATATAAAGCCTCATGGATGATATATACTACATACTCACACGGGATATGCGGTAGTTTAGGGGTAGAGAGCGTTGGACTACTGACCTGGGAGGGCCTCTGTAGGCACCCTCAGTTCCTCCCAAGCTGTGTGATTATTCGGGTACCAGATCTTTCTGGTAAACCATAACCGGCACATGGAAAGGAGCTGGCCCCCTACCCTGATGTGTGAATTCCACATGCTGTCGAGCTTGGTCCTGGGTGATCTCTACCATTTACCCACCAAACCGACCTTCGGGTTGATTACTGTTTAATACATATATATATATATATATATATATATATATATATATATATATATATATATATATATGTTTGTATTATATATAGAAAGATATACACACACCGTGTATTCAAAAAAGTTCCAGGACTAGACACGCACAGATCAAACAACAAAATTAAATTACTTCTAATAATTATCAGGTTTCTACATAGTCTCCAACTGATTTGATACAACGTCTAGCACGAATCTTCAGGCCCGTCATCGCCTTCAGGAACACCTGATCTGGTAAATAGGAAGACGTAGGATTTTCAAGTAATTTGGGAAAAGGTGAAGACAAACCCGGTGTCAGCATTATCCAGCTCTTAACAAAAGGCGCCAAGGGATCAACAATTTAACGTTCCACCCGACGGACGACATACTACGGGGATCGAGATGGTGCGGGGGCTAACGTACTGGCTTCCCACCCTGAGGGCGCGGGTTCAAATCCCGGCGGTGTTGAATATTTTTCAGAGGTATCTCGATCCCTACTTGAGGTGCTTTGTGGAGGGCACTTTAAGTGAGTACGCCGTCCGTCGGATGGGACGTTAAGCCGCGGACCCCTTGGCGCCTTTCGTAAAGAGTAGGCTAATGCCGACGCCGGGTTTCTCTCCACCCTTCATCCTTTCCTGTCCTTCCCCTGTGGCGCAAATGACCTTAGCTGTCGCTCGCCTCCCCTCAAAACTACTACTACTACTACGACATACTACACTTGAAGTGCTCCACACATAGCACTCAAGTTGTGACCGGAATGCCTGTTAAAAATTTGCCACTCCCATGATCCAAGCCCCAGCCTTCAGAGCTGGAAGTCGGTACACTAGGCACCACAATAACCCAATCCTCGAGAATACTGGAGTTCCACATCCGAAGCATGAGTATGAGTGAGGGGTTTTCCTAATCAAAACTGGTGCAGTTCCCTTGGATAGTAGCGAGAGTGTAGGTGGCGGTTAACTCTTGTCATCGAGTATGGTTGGGGCGCCGGGTTTCCGCATCTACTCCGTCATTTTCCACACCCGCATGAGCTAATGACCTCAGCTGTTGGCGCACCCAAGAGCAATTCGTCACCTACGCCCTAGCCCGCATTTCCCCCATCTCATTGCCTCCTTTCCCAAATCACCCCGACGATGCATCCTTACCCCGCCCCGCGCTCTACCGACTCTCACCTCCACCCTCAGACCGACGCACCATTTCTCCTTATTTTCTCCTCTATAATTCGCTTCCTCCTCCCTCATCCCCATCATCTATTCCCAGTTTGTAGTGATTTATAATATCCGTGATATGCGTTCCAATTTTCGCAGTCGTTTTCTGTTTAAACCTGAGTTTAAAGCCTTACTCCTATGCTATAATTACCGTTTTCGAGTTACATGTCTTGGGTATTCGGTTATAGAGTACCCTCGGTGAAACGGAGATAATTTCCGAAATATACGAATTTAACGTCTAATTCACGGATCGTCTCATTTTCTACTTTGTTTTATCTTCTTATTATTTTTATCAGGTCTCCCAAATGTTGAATGGGGGAGGGATTAAATCAAACCTACAAAATAACAATAAAGCTTTGCCAAAATTGAATTTTTTTCAGCTAGTTCCACTTCATGCTAACATGTGCGAGTGGATTCGTTTAGGAAAAATTCGCTTTTACAGTAAGTAGTACGAAGTTATTGTTGTGCTGTTGGAAATCTCTATTCCACCGTAATGACAGTTTCGTTTCTAAGCATAATGAGAAAGTGTAATTTTTTGAAATGAAAAACTTCGCATTTACCTGAGTGTTCATCTAGATATACGATATATTTATCTAACAGCAACTTTTCTTAGGGGTTGATATGTGTTATCGACTAAGCCAAGAAAATCAGGCAAATTTCTCCTTAGAAATGAAGGCTCAAAAATAGTGTAGCATATTTTTTGTGTTTTACCTATGAAAGAAATAAAAAATTAAATTAAATCGAGCGTATTTTTTGGGATTTTCCTGGAAACGTTGGTCGGATAAAACTTGCCATGTTAAATGAAATACCGATGTGTCATTTTTGATTTTTACCATAAAATAAAATAGAAAGACACCCGCCGAATTGGGTAATAGGAATCCTAATGGATGCCTCATGCAGACGACGACATGAGTTCCGAATCCCCAGAAAAGCTTATCGTCAGTACTCGGGTAGTTCTCATCTGTTTTGCCTAGTATTTGTTTGACCGTCCGTCATAATTGTCCTTATCAAATCTCAACTATTTCGTTAGTGCATGCATCTTCTTACATATCATTGTTGTTACTTGGCGGTGTTCCATGGTGGCAGGAGTTGACACTCTGGCCACAGTTTCACCATTAATGAAGTCACTTACCCTATCTACTCCTCTTCGTAGCCCGTCCCCGCATTCCTCCTATCTTGCCCTCGCTTCCGCTCCTCAACAACTAGCGTCCCCTTAATTTCCCATCGCCCGCACGCCGACAATAGGCTCCTTATTTTTACTGCCATACTCACTTCATTAAGCCCTTCCCTCAACGCGCACCCGTCCGGGGCCAATTCTCCGCTTTTTTTTTATTCGTCAGCGTCCCCTCCGGGGCTTTTCCATTCTGCCCTCACCACTTCTCCCCCCACTCACACCCAATAATCCCCCCCTTCCTTCTCTTCACCCCACACTCTCCACCTCCTCATCCTCTCCTCTGCATCTTTCATTTCATCCTTCCCTTGCCCCCCTTCCTTCTCCTCAACTCCCCTAGCGGCTTGCTTACACTTCCTCTTTCGATGGATCCGGATATACTTCATCCCTTCGTCGTCCTCTTCCCTCCTCTCTCAAATCTCTCCGTGGGGAAGGTAGGAGGCAGCGGGGACGGAGCACGCGATCTCACCGCGCACGTGCTAGGCTCGCGGCTGTATAGCCGCTTGGCGTGCGCGTCAGGGGGGGGGCTCTACCTCATCTTCTTCCCTCTGGGTGGGGGGGATGGAGTCCCTCCTCTTTCTCCCCCACCACTCTCTCCTCTCCACCTCCCGCTCTCGACCCGTCCTCCGCAGCCGCTCCCCGCGAGTAACCGGGCATCTCAGAGACGTTTCGCCGATTCCTCACCCCCCGTCTCCTTCACCGAGGGGGAAAAAGGGTGTAATTTCGCCCCACCCGGACGCATTCCCTTCCAGGCGGGACGGAAATTCTCCGCGCAAACTGGTGATGAAGCGTATGCATGCTGCGCGGCTGTGCCTCTCCTCCTTTCTCTTCTTGACTCAATTTCTCTCCCCCCCCAACCTTCGATCGATTTCTAATGACGGAGTTTCGTTTCTCCCCGCACCCCTATTCAACCCTTCCCCACCCAGCCCGGGCCCCTCACCGTTCCTTTCCACGCCTCCGGGCAAGACTCTTTCGCCGGAGGCAAATTCATCGGTTCGCGGGGTATCGGGAGGGCATTTTAGATTCGCCACGATACGTCGATGTTTTCAGATCCACGAGTGGTCGCGTAAGGAGGAGAATGAGTGTCATTAAGAGGTTTTTCGGACGATTTAGAGAAAGAGTTCTTCGCCGTAGGGAAAGGAGGAGTAGTTCGGAGGGATTGGGAGAGATAAAGGAGGGGGGGAGGAGAATAGTTGCGGGCTTGGTAATCGTCCCTCCTAGGGTTATTCTGGAAATGAAACCACAAAAATGGAATTCGCGAACGGCTTGGGGGCTTTCTTTCTTATGTCCCGGAATTAGAGGTAAGTTTTGAATACATCTATCTCTATGACGGATTGATAACCGATAATTTTTAAGAAAGCAGAGACCGCGGCCTAATTCGTTATGGCATCGTCGAATTATTCGCCTAGATAAGTGATGAATTACTGTAATGAAATGGAAAATCCTCGTGGGAATACTTGAAAAACTATGCGTTCTCATAGTGGTTGCAAAATTTTCCTGTACGACAGTAGTATTGACACTCAGAAACGATTGAACGTTGAAACAAACTGAAGAGTAGTCACTATCATGATATCGCATTAAGTTTTGTCATTCTCGTAATTTCAAAGGCGATTCAATGATTCAGGCAACCCTTTGGGCAAAATGGAAATGTTAAGTTCTGAAAAGTATTAGTTGATAGACTACAACGTAACTATCTCTATTTTATTTGCTGCCCATGGTTTCGGCAGTTAATACGTAATAGGTATATAATGGCAATTAACTTATGTGAAATTTTACCGTTCATCATTTCAATATTGACATTTTTAATATTTCAAGACAAGTAAAAAGCTATTGACCATTGACTAATTCAAAGAAATCGCGGGAGACGCCGCGACAGTAACTTTCAACGGAGTCATCCGTTAATGCGCGTGACAATGCAAAAATTTCAAAGTGTAAAAATCATTCGGGTCATCATACCGGCCAAGGCGAATGGTTTTTACCCTTTGAAATCGTTACACTGTGCTTGAAATGTATTTAAAATACTCATGCAACGACTTCAAATCTTAAAAAAATTAGTCTTTGTTTTTTAAACCAGCCGACAATAGAATCGGCGTACGAAATGTATTCCTAAGTCATTTTCTTGTTTTAATTTTTTTATTTATGAGATATTCTATCGAAATAGTTTTTTTTAACATAAAGAAATAGGGCATTCTGATTCTGGCTCGAGAAACTAGTGAAGAACTCAGAAAATGGTTTTTGGTTTTTACTGTTTGCCTTTGAGAGAAACGAATTAAACTTCACGTTGTGTAGCTGAGTGTCGCCAATTGAATTTAATGTGTCGTGAGACGAGAGCATTTAACGGCTAGGGACGAAATCGTCCGCACGGACTAAGATGTCCGCCTCACACCCGTCTGTCTCTCCCAGCGTGTTTCCTCCCGGGGATTGGGGGAGTAGGGGGGAGGTAAATTAAGACGTCTATCACGGACGTTGAACGATTCGGTTTTGAAACCATCGCTCTCGTCGCACTTCTAAAGGGTCCATCCCGCGACGTTCATTTGCATTCGTATTCCGACGGCCCGTGCATACATACTAGCGATTTTCACTTCCTTTGAAACAGCCCGACCGTCCTCTCCTTGCACCTTATTAGACGCAATCCACGACGAGGCGTGCCGCTGATAGAACGGCATTGTTTGTCATCGTTTGTCCATGAGTGTGAGCCCGCGTGAGACTGCTGGTTGTCGGGCGCGGGGGTGGTTTACGAGGTGAAAGAAACGCTCAACGTTGGGGGAAGACGCGGACAGGGCGGGAGGAGGGTGTTCCACTGAGATCAAGAAAGCTTGAATGTGTTCTATTAACAGATGGTCACATTGGATCAACTCTCGGTTCGATTGATTTATTTACATCTGTGACACGCGTTCGTTTCGCTTACTCGTTAAGAAACGAAAAGACTGCATGGTCAAATGAGTAATGAGAGATTCGGATTCCAATCCTGATTTAAAAGGATCCCACGACGATTTGCGATTTGTGCTCTAACCAGTTCACCTGAAGGAAATTTTGGAACATTAATAAAAAGATTAGACTGCAAGAAGTAGCAGAAGAGCTCGATTGAATGACCATAGAAAAAGGCAAAGAATAAGACTGGGAAGTGCAGGACGACGCGAGTTGTATCGTTCCCTGAACTCTTTGGAATCTGATATCCATCTACATTTACATAGCTCATTTTGTAATTGGAAAATAAATGCGCCAACGATTAGTTCACACAGTAAGTGTTCGTATGTAACCATTACTTTAAAACGATAATTACGGATTTACTGTCGAAGGAAGTGCATAGCAGGAGAAAAGAGAATAATCCCAATCGTTATTCCCAAAAATATTTTTTTATTTTTTCCCCACGGGTCACATCCGAGCATTTAACAGTTCACACATATTTGAAAAGTACCACAGCTATAAGTAGCATTGAGATGTTGGAGAATTTCGTGAAACATTGTGAGTTTGTACTGTAGATACCAAAATCTGTTCTCATTAGGATTTTAATTCCTCTATCATTCTACTTAACGCTGCTACTTTTGACCACAATGCTAAAAAAAAGGAAATCAAATTTTGTACAGGAAAAAAAAGAAAACGGATGAAAAAATTGCAGTCGGAGTCACGAGTGAATAACCGTTTAGAATGGAATAATTTATGATGTTTTATTATTGAGGTCTCTTTCAATGTTTGGCCGTATTTCACATGTATCATAAGGAAGATAACTGCATTGACGAGAACAAGGCATGTACTGCTTCTATTCTGACCGAAGGAGAAAAGGCTGTATCATCTTAAAGCTGTTTTATAGAATGCATGGACTCTAAATTAGGAATACTTCTGCTTCTTTTGAACATTTTATGCGTGGCAATGTTCACTTTTTGATTTCTTCCACTGTTATTAATGATTTCAAAAAGTGTAATTTATTCATACCTTGCTCAAGTTGGTAGACTATTTGAAACGACCTTTATGATTCTCATCCTTTTTTTAAGAACAGGCTAGAAAAAGCTAAAGAAAATAAGCAAATATTATGATACAATGAAAATTTTGATTACAACTCGTCGCTACAAATATTTGGAGTATTCATATGATCACCAATCAAAGCTTAGGGCATCATAATGTTGCGAATGAACTTGTATTATAATGGATACTATGCACTTGTATCCAATTGTATTTTATTTTCCATTCTGTATATGAATGACTTAATTTTTCGGAATATGGCCCGAAAATAAGTACGCATTGGTTAGCAATGAGCGACGAACACCGTAAACAAATAAATGGCTACTGAAACACGCTTATGCTGCATCCCTACATTGAAGAGATGTAGCGAGTTGCTTCTGTTAAGCATCAAGGCAACCCAATGCTCCCGCTCATATTCGAATTATTGTGTGTGTTAATGTTTGCTCATTAAAATGCTCTTGCGAGAACACGACTTTCGCGTGCCGTAGGTTATAAAGAGAACAGGACATGTGCGCAGTGAATAAAGAGTCGACATGCGGTGATATTTCAGCCTACATTACGGCGGCCACTGTGCACTGCACGTGAATGAGTCGAAATCCCTGAATGCAGTTGCGAGATAGTTAGCGGAGGCAGTGGGGCAGACGGACATGACGGCGGTTCGACACGCGATCCCGCGAAGGCACGGTTCGAGAAGGATCCCCGAGCAGCGAGTGAGTTTGGAGTTGGATCGCGTTCAACGCCGTGCATTCCTTTCCACAAAGAAGAACTGCAAACAGTTCGGGTCGGCTTTTTAGCGAGCGTCTGGGTCGAGCGGGCGAGAACTCCCCCGCTTCACGTTCAATGAGCTGGCGTACGTGGCGCCAGTCCACTTCTTTTAAACGCACTATCACGATGTACGTCTTTTCACCGCCACCCCCTC
Organism: Hetaerina americana; assembly: GCF_022747635.1. Taxonomy (NCBI): domain Eukaryota; kingdom Metazoa; phylum Arthropoda; class Insecta; order Odonata; family Calopterygidae; genus Hetaerina; species Hetaerina americana. The sequence continues at coordinate 69,246,425 of NW_027286763.1, forward strand.
TGAAAAATTTGCCTGCGGAGGGAGCGGTTCTGGGAACGGGAACGTCGACCTCAGTACAGACTTCCCCGAGCACCGTCGAGGACGCGGGTTGAATGCTCAATTACTAGGAGGATATTAATTGGCGGAGTGCGCAAGATTGATACCGCGATATTGGACTGAGGAATATCCACGTACGGGGAGGGAGGGTATTGCTATCTCCCGGTGTGATTTCTAGTAGCGCTTGGAAGTGGACGTTGGCGGTAGGCGATCGGCAACTGAGGGCACTCTCGCATTTTAAAGAGCGCTGCGGCGTAATTAGGACAGCATGGAATGGGGAAGGTAGGTAGAAAGAAATCTGGCGTCGGCAATGTCTCATTATGGCATGTCGTATGGTCCACGGGGAGCTTCACAAAGCTTTATCTGGTCTCGTCATCTGAGTGTTCGTTCATTCTATAGTGGGTAGCAGACAAAACAGGGATGGGGACCGTAAAGAATGCCATCCCTCCAGATGTAAGATTTACTGCACTCGATTTCGCCTCCAAACAAGGTCCTCCGCAAAGCGTTGCTGCGAAATCAGGAATGTACCCCACAAATTCTGTAAAATATAGATGTCTCTGGTGATTGACATGGCTTTTCCGTTACATCATAAATTCGCGAGATTTCGAATTACAATCCAGTACCATGATGGTTATATGGGATCGCTCTATCCCTTAAGATGGGGATGCTGTGTTTCCTCCTTTTCTCTTCTGCTATTTCTTCTTTAATTATGGCCAGGAAATGGTTCGAGAGGAAAAATGTGGATTTAATTCAACGGCAAGTATTCAGGCAGCTCAAGAATTTTAGAGTTCATCAAAAACATAACATGCCATTTGGGCCGAGGGTAAATGGCCTAAGGTCCGGTATATCTACTTTAATTTCAGAGTTGTATCAAGAAAGACCACATAAAAATTATTGTGGAATCATTTGAATTGAAATCCGATTCGTGGGCCTTTTCTCGAAAAAAATTTAATACGTGAGAGTTTGTTTGACGATGGAAGGACAAACGTTTTCCGTACAAGTTTTAAAGTGCCAGACCGTCGCACATCTTACGTCTGAAATATAAGTAAAAGGACCACTACGTCTATATTTCTACTCACAAGAGGACGTGCCGAAAGGGTCGATTGGGTGCTCTCGTTGCTAAATATGAATACTTATAGAAGGACAGATGCCTTTTATCCGAATGCGAAGGACTAAATGAGTATTTACATTGACAACCTAAAAACCTTTCCAGTATTTGATTACCCATCATGATCTAGTATTAACCGCCCCTCATTTGACGATGACAAAAATACAAAGACGCGAAATCATAAAAAAATCGCTCGAAAATTAAGAGAAACACTAATGGAAAATTAAAATTTTCCATTTTAAATGCTTAACTTTCCGGATTACTCCCGTGGCTCCGTGTACATTTTATGCTTGTTTCCATGTAACCTAAAGAAATTTTAATTCACACGTTTTGTGCAGTTCTCTCTTATTATAATGTTTTTAAAAATCTTAAAAATATAGGATTAAGCTATTAGAAATTTAATTTTGCGCGTAAATGCCGTTTGTAAAGTGGACGGAAATTGAAATTGCCGAAACCGAGTTAATTTGCACAAAGTGAAATATTGAAATCCCAAGAAGGAATATTAGTATGTGTATCACATTTGATGAAGACAAAGCTTGTTGACATTACGAGGTGGCGGCGGGATGTTTAAGGCACACGAATTGAGATGCAGGTCCATCACACGAGATGTCAGGTAACCTCATTAGCGGCTGCCGGTCGTCTTCTGCAAATTGGTCAAGGTAAGCAACCGCGCGAGTTCTCCAGCCAAGCCGGCAAGAAATTTCCTCCGTGATTCGAGTAACGCTGCTTGTCGTCAAGCGACATGTCTTGAATGGAAATGTATCTCTCATTGTTTGCTCTAACGTGATTTACGGAAATGGAATTACGAGTACGTACACATCGGAGAACTCACGGTGCATACATTAGGCTTCCCACATTCAAGTAAGGATATTTTTCGAGATTATTCATTTTTAGATGAATTAATAGTTCTTACTTGGACGCAATTGATTGCATCTCCGATTCTCTCAAATAAGAGAATTCTTGATTTTTTTCTTCGAGAGTAAAAATCTCACATCCATTGACTACGACGACTTATCTGTCCAGAGAGTGGTTAACATACACTGGTTTAACCACAATTCTCGAGAAAAGGGGTGGGTCGGAGAGCTTTTCTTCCATTTTCAATGAAGCTATTCCGCCCCCTAATTCTAGCTTACATATAAATTTTAACTCTTCCTGCTTCTTAACCAAAACATTCCTTGATGCATGTAGTGCTACCTTCAAAATTCTGTTTCCATAAAAATAATAATAGTCATGCTATTATTATTCTATCGCCATATTATCATCACCCTTTTTCTCGTTGTAAAAGAAATGATTGAGCTGGAAAGCCTTAAGTCGTTTACAGGGTTGTATTTAACTGGAAACCCGTAATAACAGGTCAGGCCAATCAATAACTGGTCAACTTTTGACGATAGTCATCGATGGGTATATAGTTTGACGATGCTCGTGTTCTGTAATCAAATAATCATGGGAAAATACAAAATACGAAGAAAGACTTACTGTTTGAGATAATAACAGTCCACAAGAATAAAATGTACTTAAGTTATACCTCGTGAGGAGAATCTGAATCTTCTTCGCGGTCTTCTTTTACATTTCAGTAGAAATTAATTTTTATGACAAAAATGTTAATGTAACTCTTTTCTTCATATGTTTGATTTTTATTTCGGCTGCTGATGCTTTGATGAAACTTCCACTAAATTAAAGTGATTTAACTTCAGGCAGCGACAGAAATTCACGAAAGCGTATCCTAAACTCCCTCTTGAACGAGACAAACGACATTTTTGCAATTTGATATCTCTGTTGTGATGTAAAATCCAAAACGAAGTGGTGTCTTGATGTCTCTTTGTCAATATATCCGCGATTAATTCAATAAAATGTCCAGAATTTTATATAACTATAAACGTGATGAAAACGAGAGAAACGCTTTCAGATCCAAAATATTCACAACGTAGCTTCGCAACCATTGTGGCCTCATCTCGGCTATTAAATATAAGTGGGTGACTAGCGAAAAGATATGAATAAGGTATGGAGTATAGGAATGAGGCGTAGACATTTACCTTCTCTATACAAAATATGCCACAGGTTAGCGTCTCATCCGATGACGTTGTGCTACTTTTCAATTGTTCTTCTCTAAACGAAGTGAAGTGGGTACAAGAACCAGACGTAAGACACCGCCGCACGGGGACCCCTACTCTAGCTTGGCCTTCAGAGGTGGCAGTGCCACAACCCTTTCCTCCTTAAGCCCACTCAGGCATATGCAGGGCTGGTAGATCCCGAAAAGGGATGTACGAAATATCGGACCGCCCCTCAATTAGTCATATTTCCCATGGCAAAAATACCTAATCATTTACCGGATTCAGTTTTCGTAAGCCATTTACTTTTCTCTTCAATCTTGCAGCACAAGGAATGTGGTCAATGCCGAGCTGTCGTGCTTCGGAGAGAGAGAGAGAGAGAGAGAGAGAGAAGCGAAGATTCAGCATTCTCATCACGTTTCCGCAATAAAGGATTTAACTACGTCTCCGCATTTCATACCGAATGCAAGATGCTAAATAAAAAATAAACCAGCAAAATAAACTGAAGGGATTGGAATAATTTTGATACATATCTTACAAGTATATGCGAGCCATAAACATATATTGTGGAAATCGTGCGCTCCTCGTATTCGTGATGGCGTTCACCTTTGCACAGTCGCAATTATCTCCTCGTTATGGAAACACTGGAATTACTCCGTTGCCCATATCTATCACCTGGCAGATATTAAAACTTTCTCCCTCCCCCTAAAATAAAATTTCATAGTTTTGACGGCAAGGGCAATTTAACGGCTCGGCGAAGTTTTCTGAAGACGCTTCCCACCCTCAATCGTTTGTGGATCGTGGCATATTAGCGCTATAAAAATTAAAAGGTCGCCCTTAAAATGGCAAGGGGCAAGAAGAAAATGGAAAATCAACACGATAGAGGCCTTGAAAATCCTTCATGGTCAGCACCAGAGGATGTCCAGTTACGGTGACTTTCAGACAGCCTCCGCAACTCTCTCGGCTTTTTCCACGCGCTCCTGCTACTCCTTTTTGCGGAGCGTGATGAGATATGTCGGAGTCATTAGAGCGAAGGGCGCAAAACTTTTCAGGTGGAAGTGGTTGGTCATTTTGATAGACAAAACATTTTACACTTTGCTTTAATATGAGAATGTGCTGCAGGAGGAAAAATAGCGAGTCCGGTTCAGAAAAAACAGCGGGCTTGAAAAAATTCACTACATATTTTTCCTGAATTGGAGACGGCTTTATAGGCAGAGAAAAGGGCAAAGAATCAATGATGATGAATTGATGATTGTGACCGAAACGTTAGGGACTTAATTAATGACATCTGGGATTGGGAGGTCCTGGACGGAGAAATGGAACGGCGAAAGATCAATGGGGTGCGGTGGAGGTCTGAAGATCTCTGGAAGAGATAAAGAGGCGTGAGCAAGTAAGAGAGGTAATAAAGACGTTTGACTGACAGTGATTCTCAGAGAGGTAGATGTAAAAGCACCGGAGAACTGTGTGTGGATTCAGTAACTAAACGCGGTTTTGGCAGTAAACAGAAAAGCCGTACGGGTTTAGACAACCGTGAAAAATGATACCGTAACGTCATCATATGATGTGAAGGAAAGAGAGATGAGAATTCCATGTAATGACGCGTTAGATTAATATGTGTAGTTTTTCGTGGATTTTATGGTGCATTTTTGCAGACAAATAAGAAAATATATGTATTTTAAGGGTTTTTTCATAGCTCAGATTCGTAGTTTTGTAATGAACTGCTTGATCAAGGTCTTGACAGCGTGCGGCGAAAATAAGGCTAGTAAGTAGTGAACTGCTCAACCTTGGGAATCAATTGGCGATGTCTTATAGGATTCATCAACCGAGGAAAGTGCAATCAGAATACAGCCACGGAAGGGATATCTCAGAAGATTATCGTGTTAGCAAGAATACTATATGTATATTTAAGTTTATGATTACAGGATAAAACTTGAAGATAAAGGAGAATTTCGCTCGACTGAATATAAATGCTTTTCTCAACAATAAAGAATTGCAACCTTCAACCTAAACTTTGCGATGCCAACTTAATACTTTTTCAAAGAATTTTATCAGCAGCAAATGGCCTTAATGACTTTCCCTGGGTAGAATATTCTACGTTTGTACGGTATTCCGTGTGTACAGCATTCAACACATTACTCTACGAAATTCACAAAATGTCTGCGACTAAAATAATAATTATCGATATGAAAGCGTGATTTATTTAAGTGTAGATCAATAGAGGTTCAATGCAACATCATATTTCGTACGTCGTTTATGTTTTTCAACGCAATTGGTGAGTTATCAAACTTGGGCTACCAAAATGGTAAGATGAACTTGGGGTAGCCACTAGGGTATGTTTTCTTCTATTAAAAATTTTATTAGAGAACTGGGTATCGTGCGGTCGAGGGAGAGGGAAGTTCTGCAGAGTTAGAAATATCATATTTTACCGTGGTGAAACTTTGAAGGGTGAACTACTTGAGAAAATCTACGTGGTCTTTTTCTATGCTTTTTACTGAGCCCTATGCTTAAATTATTTAAATTCGCTGCTATAAGACGCTACGTGTGGTCTGGAATCATATATTCAAGGTCTTCATGTACATTAAAACCACTCGCCAAAAATGATTACTACTGATTCATTAGTATTAGAAATTAATCATCCAGTCAATTCATTTTATTAAAAATTCGCTTTGACACCACTTATTGGGATTAAGAGCATCCATTAACAGAAATTATATGTATATTTAATCGTGACGTGCAGATTTTTATGGTGATGCCAAATTTGTCTTCCCAGTGGAGTAATTTTTTAGTTAAAACTATTCCAGTCGTAAAGTATGTCGACGCTATGTATCACAAAGGGCATAGTTTTCCGAGAATGGTGCTGTGGTAGAGCGAGTTTTGCCGTCGACATCTGAGATTCAGTATCAAGACGTTATTCATCTCATAAACGGGCATCCATATAGCCGGACTTGCAGATGCTTGTCCGACAACGCCCTCGTTAAGCTGACTAAGTCTTCATTCGAGATTCCATAAATTAGTGCGTGGGAATAGAAAGTTACCCATGTAGTTGTATCCATATGTAATTCAGATACTGTATCCATAGGAGTCCTGATTAACAAATATGGTAGCCGAAATGTAATTGGATCGAATTGAATCAGTCCTTTTACAAATGAAAAACACTGTCATTGAGCTATTAACATTAACTTGGAGGTATATATTTGCCTTTACACGACGAAAATTTATTGATGGAGCACAATTTAGCATGTACGTAAATTATAAGCTACCATGATTATCGAATTCATTAATTTTCAGAGGCTTTGAGCAGGAGCTCACGAAGTATGAGGTTTGGCTATTTTTATAGCTGGCATGCATATAGATTTTTTTCAGGTTTTCAGCAAGTCTGTAAGTCCGTCTGATTGTGATCCAGGAAAACTCACAAGTCGGCCCCAGTAAAGTGTGAACTTTAAATGAACTTTCGTTTGAATTTTGAACTTGAACTTTTGATTTTATTTTCCTCTTTGACAGCAATCTGGGCCGCGAAAACGATAAAATGAATGTATATGTACATGCAAAGGGTGCATTCAATTCAGAATATTCTTTGAATGCTGTTAAAGTAGCTTATTCCTTAACAACGTTGCTTCGCGTAGCTTAACTTAGTCCCTGCCCTAACTACTCGAGCCAATGTATTCTTTTTTTCCCTTACACACTTAGGTTGATCGTCGTCAAACCGGGTCGTTTGATTAACTTAACATGGTAGGATTGAAACATTGTGCTATTCCTGCTTTTGATGTTCCGCTGCCACTCATCTGCAACAAATATTTTCAGCTCAATATCATGATCGATGATGTCGAATAGAGATTAGGCTAAGCTATCAAAACTCCAGCTACGTTTATTGTTTGTTATTCTATCGCTTATATATTTTTGTCATTAATTATGCTCACGGTCATTTTATATTAAGAGTTTTTTTAGGCCTTCGCATTCATAGAGTATGTCAAGTTTTTATCGGTGGAAATTAGAGAAAAAAATTCACTGCTTATGTTACCGGTGCTCAGAAAATCTCGAGTGAAACTTTTTATTTTAAGATTTGCATAGCGCGAAATACGAGAGAGTGTTGATAATGATTCTGACGTCTACAAATCTTTATTTTAAAGACGTTAGGGGCAGTCTCCAACATGGGATGGTGTGGAATGAGATTGGAATGGAGCCATGAAAAATTGGAAGAGAAATTAGAATTGGGAGGTTTCTCGCGTTCATTTTCGGGTTAAGCCTGGTAATGGCGAAGATCACAGAAAATAATGCACCCAATATTCATAAAATACCAATCGTTATGATCCGCTCGGTGGCGTGTTTGGAAAGATTCCCTCTCCCCTTTCCTAATATCGTGGCTGCGGAATAGGGCGGTGGGCGGAGACCACTTTAAAAGCCGTTGGAGGTCAGGTGTGTAGCCTCGAGCGAGACAAATGTTTGCTCATTCGCGAGGATTTTAGGAGAAGGGGAAGAGATGATAGAAGGAGAGAGAATGGCGGAAGGAGAATGAAGACATGGGATTTTTTTTGCGAAGTGCGCTCAAAAAATATATGACCCTGTGAATTTCTTAGTAGTAGTTGCATAAAATGAAAAGCCGAAAGCCGAATAGAAATATAATTGTGTTTTACATTGGTTCACGGTGCCGCAAAGCAAATCAAACTCCTGAATCGAATTAACTCCAGCTCTAAAAAGATGTAATTTTAAGTCTTCTGTTAGCTTTACCGAATTAGTGCCATTAAAACATCCTCGTCATACTCTGGCTCACCCGAAGGTCGCAGGTTCGACTTCTGCTTTGATTTGTTATGTTTTCACTAAACGGATTTGTTTATTAGTATATAGTATGCCGCGCTACTGCCTTAGCACGTCGGAGCCCTTAAGAAAACCCAAATACTACGACTACAATCAGAAGATATTACCCACGGAAAAGGGCTTTTCGAAGTGTCATCAGTCCACGGCGGAGGATCAAGACGTAGAAGACCTGCTATCTAGAAAAGACATAAATGTGTTAATTATTTTGATTCCTTTTTTTAAGTTTTTTTCGGCAGAATCGAATCCAAGTAGTTAATGCCCCGAAGGTATTACATCACATGTTCCTGAGACTTCGGGTAAAATTTCCGTTTCTTCACGTCTGAAAGTTGGAAAATCTTTGTCATTACACGTTGTGGGCTACCACCGTAGTAGTTGGCGGTAGAACCTCCTTGGCCCACTGTTGATGAACGGCCGGCTGCGTGGGAATGTTGGGAGGAGTAAGGCGGGGGCAGGCCATGCCTCCGGAGTCGGGCAGGGAAGAGCGTTGCGAAAGACCACGTCGCAGAGCATTCGTCCTTTGTTTCCCATATTACCCCTTATCACCCTCAAACCTCCTCCTCCCCTAAACACCTTCCCCTCAGCCCTTTGTGCCATATCGTTCCAGGACATTTTTATTTCTTATTATTTACTAACAGTTTTTCCCCTCATTCAACACGGAAGCGTGACCGATTAGAGAGCCGCATCGCGTCGTTCTTCTGTCTCTCTATATATAATTATTATACATATATATATATAATTATAAATATATAATAATATATGTTTTATATATATATATATATATATATATATATATATATATATATATATATATATATATATATATATATATATATATATATATATATCTCACACACACAAACACATTCACTCACTCCCTAGCTCACTCGCGCACTCTCCGCTAGCATTTAACGCGACATTTTAACATCCTCGTAATCACCGAGCGTAATCAGTGCTGCAGCAAGCATTCGCTGCCGCTACGCTTGGAATTCCCGTGCAAGACAAAAGCTGGAAGTAAAATTCGCATTAAATGGCTATGTGGCTGGGCAGAAGGAGGCACAAAAAAATGTTGAAGCCGGAGAGCTAAAGGTAATGGAAAAGGAGACTGCGCAACACACCGTGCTCTTCCTTGGAGGGAATTCACCGTGCAGCTGTGTGATGTTTCGATGGATCGAATGCCATTTGAAGTGCACAAAATGCTCCCGCAATTTAGCGAGGCGATGTCGAGCTGTCCATCGTCCTATGATGTGGATACTATCAATTTCTAAACGCCATGCTGCTACGAATTCCAAAGAAACTGCGGGAGATGCCGCAACAGTAACTTTAACGGAGTCATCCGCTAATGTGCATTTCAATGCAACAACTTCAGAGTGTAAAAATCATTCGCCTTGACTGGGATTCGAACTGGGATGGGATTTGACTGGGTTCGAATCCCAGTCAAGGCGAATGATTTTTACACTCTGAAGTTGTTGCATTGAAATGCACATTAGCGGATGACTCCGTTAAAGTTACTGTTGCGGCATCTCCCGCAGTTTCTTTGGAATTCGTCAAAGTGAAAACACCACAAGTGTTTCAAGTTGGCTTTAACCTCGTGGACTGTGGCGCCTCGCGCACGACTACGAATGCCTGGGACATGTATGTGCGGTGTTTCGTCACAACATCTTGTTCCTTTAAAAGCCCCAAAATTTCAGAGTTTAAGAGGACGCCTCGGTAGCTTAAGTGGCTAAAGCACTCGACCGGATATTGAGGGATCTGGGTTCGAATCCCAGTCAAGGCGAATGATTTTTACACTCTGAAGTTGTTGCATTGCCATGCTGCTAGCCGATAGATGCTGCGATTTAATGGCACGGTGGATATTTCTCCAGACGGAAGGGCCGAAAGTGTACCTACGGCGTGATACAGATAAAAGGCCCCACGACTGAAGAAGAAATACGAGTAAAGTTAGCGATGAAACCATTTTTTCATCAGATCCTAAGAGTGCAAATGGCCCAAACAAAAAAATGTTCAATATGTGGCAGAAAATGGGCAAAAGAATAAACGCAAGCCTCAGCAACTTTCGGCACTTTAGCAAGTGCCAAAAATACGGTAGCCGTTAGGTTGAGAGATAGTCTTAGGATGCATATTGGGTTGACTTTCATTGCCAAAATAATGCCCATGGATGTAGGTAGTCTTACTGCGATCACCAGAGGGCGGAACTCGCAATTATTATTTAGTCAAGAGAGACCTGCGCTTCTATTTCACGGAAATAACACAAACACAACGACAACAGATTCCCCCTTCTTCCACCCTGATTGTCAAATGACCAACAGTGATGAGCTCCGCACATCGGAGCAGTATCTGACTGGCGCCATAGGCGCTTCACTGGATTTCGGAGCAGGAGACAGAGGAAACGAAGTATAAGGTGGAGCGGATAAAGTGGATAAACAAAATAACTAATTCCACGCCCTTGGCTACCAAGTTTGTTATGATAGATGAGCGTGGTTGCGACATTGCATTAATCCCTAGGACGTGTGCAATTCTCACAGTTAAGATAAACACATATTTGAGCCAAATGCGGGTTCACATCAACTTTAGGTCAGGAGCAGATGGCAACAAGACTAGCAAGATAGCAGCAATACAATATGGCCATATTTACCTCTTTTCTTCTTGAAAAATATTTGGCTTTCATGAATTTGCAGTCAATATTACGTATATGTATGCCCGACTCTACTTTTGAATGCCTTTGATCTCGCGAACATAAAATTACCTACTGCAGGGTTTGCATCAGTCTACAATTAGTGCGATTATTTTTAAATGATATATTCAACATGATTAAAATTCAACTTTATCTGTCGGCTAAAAGTTCGTAAAATTATTTTTGTCCAGAAATGGAAATGACACCCACCCTTAAAGTTCTCTATATCCGATACTGGTTAAGATACTGGATACAATCACTCCAATTAAGTTGGCCTTTTTGAAAAGACCTGTCCGGCAGGTTGGGGTCAGCCTGACAACGCTACAAGACTGATACAAAATTATGAATCGCACAGTGTAGGTAAATGCGACACGACGATGCATTTCATTGTGAGTGCAGTCCTAATAGATTGGGATCCAATGCAATGGGAAATGCAATCTCTTCCATTCACTCAGCGATCCGAGGTAGCCACTCTTTTTCCATATTTAATCTACGCCGCAGGTAACACAGGACATCCCGGGAGGGCCGAGAGAATAGGCATTTGAGTGGTCCGTGGGAAGCGGAGGCAAAACGAAGAAAAGTGGTGAAGAAACAAATAAAGATGGCAAACTTGGGAAGGGCTCGCCCGCTGGGTAGAGCTTGGGAGGAGGTGAGCATTGGGAAGGAGGAGGAGGGGAGAGGAAGGCTTGAAAGAAGGCGAAGGAAGCGGGGAAATTAGTCGCAGGCGAGGGCGGATATGAATGAAAATGCACGCTTAAATCCACTTTGCTGGATGAAGGCCGCTTTATCACTGCGCAGTGCAGCTTTTCCGTCGGACTGTTCTCATCAAGCAGCTGGCATCTCTGTGGCAAGGGCTATAGCTGTCCCATATTATGCGATAGTAGATGATAGGCATAGGGGAACGAGTTTGAACTGGCGATCTAAATGAAGCAACGAAAGTCATGAAAATGAAAATACTCTTATCTATAAATTCATCCTAATCTACATCCCGCCTTGAGGACGTGTGGCTGGGGGTGTTTGGTCACCAGTCATTAGAGTAGTTATTGACTATTTGTCCTAAATTATATTGCCCACTGTTGTGGTCACGAGTTGTGCAAGGGGAATATTATTCTTACAGCGATCGTTCTGCAATCAATATCCCCTCGACGTATCAATGTGGTCTCACCTTAAAATGTAGTGGGGCGGTACGAATATTCCTTTCGTGTCGGCGTTAAATCAAGAAAGTTTTGCTTTTCTAAAAGTTTGAATCGCTCCTGTAATCTTGGTGATTCCAAAGGCTCCCCACCAAGGACCTTTCAGTAACCATGTGACGCTCCTTGTTCGTCCATAACAAGTATTCACGAAACGGCTGCTTTTCTCTGATCCTATTTAATTCCGTAATTAAGTCCTCCTGCCGTCATCAGCGTGTATTTCCGTAATACAGGCAAGTGTATGCACTGTTATTAAATAAGCTCACTTTCACCGCTATTATTTTGATAAAGAGGATCCCTGAATCACGTATTCGTGTACCACTGAGCCAAATAAATTCCACTCTAGCTCTGAGATTTCAAATCGAATGCCAATTCTGCTTCCACTAACGCGCCAAATTACGCACGAAAGGATTACCCTATCATTTTCACGAGTCGTGTTTTCGACTAGTTTCGGCTCCATTCGGATAAAAGTGAGAAGACCAAAGAAATGATCGTTTTATACTAGAGGCATCTTGAACTAGTGTTTCAAGGAGTGTGGAGGCGTAATGAAGGGGATTAGAAGGGAGTAATTGTCTCCAAGCTCATACCTGAAGATCTTATGAATGGCTGCTTAATCTATTAACATCATATCTTCATTACCACGTACTCAGAGATGTAATCTCACCATAATTCATGCATTTTGAATCATTTACTGTCACGAAAGATTTATAGTTTCAGGGGAGTTAGGGCGGAGAGAAAATAGAGGGAATACGTCGTGCCAACGATACAAACGTGGTATGAAGATCCATTCAAGCTACGTATTTTCACACTGCATGGTTGCTTAATGATGGTTTTCATACAGTCCATTAACAAAATTCAATCCATATTCGTCAGTCAACCCTAAATTATACCATTGGATGCAATACCAGTGTGACGTTAGAGAACATAACGTTAACTTTACCGTACCGCAAAGAGCAATGCCAGTGATTACTCTCCAGGAGCAACTGAAGACTGGGATATGACAATCATAAACATACCAAATACTTTTAGCTGACATTGAAAGTTAGCGTAATTATATTATACGAGGGTCATCCGGAAAGTAGTACCCGTTCGTAAAATAAAGACACAAAAGTAAATATTAACAAACATAAAAAATTTTATTTGAAAGAGGATACTTTAAACTACTTCTCAACATAATCTCCAAGCAAATTAAGGCATTTGTCATAACGTGTGACAAGTTTCTGTATTCCTGCTGCATAGTCCTTCGCCGCCAGCTCATTGAGATACGCGAGGGACCCATCTTGCACAAATTTTTGCATAATGCAGATGGTGTTTAACAATTTCATGAACAATTGTTCGAGAAACATTGGGAAAATGCTCACAGATGTCATCAATTGTGACGCGCCGATCGTTCCTCACGAATTCGTCAACTGAGCTCACCAGTTGGTCTGTAATGACAGACGGTCTCCCCGAACGCTCATCGTCGTGTATGTTCCCCCTCCCCATGTTGAAGTTGCGACACCACCGCCGAACAGACGACTCGTCCATTACATTGTCTCCATACACCTCCTTTAATTGGCGATGAATATCACATGGGCGAACGTTTCTTGCATTGAGGAATTTAATCACTGCCCTCACTTCACAACTGGCGGCGTTCTCAATTTTTTTAAACATTGTAAACAATCACAGAAACAACACAGGCAATGCTAGCGTCACGCAACTTGGCTCAGAGAAGGCAGACAAGCCACTGAAGCTATCTGACCTCGTCCAGCGGCTACTCGCGTCGTCAGCACTTCATGCGGCACGAACGGGTACTACTTTCCGGATGACCCTCGTATTTACGTTAAAATGATGCACTTAAAAGTTTTATTTAACTTACTCAATCGTCAACAGTCGCATTAAATGTATACCAACAGACTGCTTTCTCAGAGAGCGCACACGTGAAAAATTTCCCGAAACCAGAAAGAGCTAATAACAACGCTCTATTAAAGGTTCCAAAAAGTGCTGCTGTCGCTCCAATGTATCTTATGTTGACCCGTGAGTTTTTGGGGAAAACAACTTATCTGTTGCTACTAGGAGTAATGATTAGTTAAACTGACACAGTACAATATGAGCTCAATTCGAAATAAGATTCCGACACATGTGCCAATGGCCATTGACACTATACCGTAAGTAGAATTTCATCACACTAATTTGGGATTAATTATTTCAGTAATTTTTTCATGATATGGCGCAGAAACCTGTCGGGGTAGTATTAATGTTTAGGAGACAAAACAAAATCTCGTCAAAATGGAACACACTCAAACACCGATGTCGGCAACGCGCTCTGACCCATGACTTAAATATCACATGAATGCAAATTGGGCGGTAAGAGGAGGATCGTTTGGGAGGGCGAAATTTTGACGACATTAACTTTTGTGCTGGTCGGACTAACAGAGGACCGTCACGGATGTGTTGCAGGGACATGCACTCGTGCGCACTGGTAGACAAAGGAGGATAGAAAAAGGTGGAACCAAGGGAGATAACTTTAGGGGGAGGAAAGAAGAAGAGTTGTTCAGGAGGCGGACCAGGGAGGGGGGGGAGTGGTGGAGGATCCCGGGAGAACGGAAAAGCGGTGGCGACCTTGGGCGTCGCGGATAAAAGCGCAAGATTTCACCTCTCTCAACCGACACCAAGGACGATCCTCTCTTCTCTCGACTTTTATTTTTCAGACGGGTGGCCGGATGGTGAAGGAAGAAGGTATTCGTAAAGCACAATATGCCGCGCACATCACCACGACCGCCGTGGCCAAACCCCCTTGATAAATAATCCGGGAGCCCCCTTCCATCCGCATTATACCTCCACACTCAGCCACCAATGCGCCGTCCCCTCCCCTCACATACACTTCCTCCATGAACCTATTCTTCCTCCTTGCCGCGAAATAAATGACTCCCACGATCCGGGGCGTTTCTGGGACTGCATCGAGTCCGGGGACTGGTCACGATTTCCCCGTGCCTCCAAGCACTGCCGAAACCGGGAACGCATGCACTGCCCAGGAAGGGTAGTGGAGGAGTGGGGGGTTGAAACTGAACTGCTCTTTAAAAGCGAGTAGGTGGAAGATTCAGTTACATATTTCGATCCTTTTAATATAGCAGAATAGCAACCAACTCGCCGAATAAACGCGGCACACAGTATATTTTTCCATCGTGGACAATGGTCTGGTTATTGCTAACGGCTTCAGACGTTCCTTCTTGCGGGGAACCAACAGAACCAGACCGATTCACGGCGGGCCGGGTTTAGGAATCCAGAGATAGGATTTCTTTCCTTCCTCTCTGCTACCATGCTTATCTACATACTTTCTGGTGGCCCGGCAAGATCCCTTCGCGGAGGTCTGGGCATACACCCGAGCATACGAGTATAGTACGAAACTGGGATCCAAATATTCCAATACGTTTAGCTTACAACTCAACGTTAATCATTCAAATCCGGTCGTCAAATGCACCTGAAAAATGCAATAAACACATGACATATTGCCGTTTTTCCTGTCAGCTTTGCATATGCAGCAGCATTACGATACTTGCACAAATTATCGTACTTGTCGTGCGAATGAATACTTCTCCGGACATTGAGGTGGTGTTGTATCCGATTTTATCTCGTGAAATTTAATGCGCGATTTGACCTTGTTCTACGGAACACCGAAAACTGCAATCAGCACTAAAAGTTGGTAAATTTCAAATTAGTTCAAGTTTGAAACGCCCGTTGTGTGGGATCAATGGAGTATTACGTAGGAAGGAAAAACACTCACCTATTCTGCACAAATATAAAACTCTGTAAAAGTTGCCAAATGATGATGAACTGTATCGAAACTAGTCGCAATACATTTATATTTCTGTGGAATAACAGTGTTTTCTTTCCTACGTATCATGAAAGAGTTCCACAAAGTAAGGACATTCACCATTGCATACAATGGCGTGTGCTTTGGCAGCCGACATACGTGAGTTAAAAAAAAGGTGAGCTCCTTCACCAATGATAAGTGTAGTAATTATTCCCCGTAAGCCAATAAGATAATTTTATACCACAAAGTACAATGAACAGAGAGTTCTCTACAGTGCATTTTTTCCCATTTGTTTTATTCTTAATGAAACTATTTTATTGTCATTGTTAGAATTTATTACATATTTCCATAGCACATATAGTGCATTGCGCATGTGAATGGGGATAAAACAATGTGCACGTATATGGTTATCGTCCACGTTTAACTAGGCTGTCACTTTACTGATTTGGTAGTTACTCCTGCGATTCCTCATTTCACCTCTAATCCATCATTTCCGAGGAAAAACTGAGAAATTTCACATCTTCCCCCTCCATTCTCCAATTTCGAGCGGCCTTTTCAAACATCTTTAGCAGTCGGCAGGCGTCTCGTCTGCTTCAGTTGTGATTGCGACTCAGTCGGAGATCCTGCTCGTTCGGATGCGGGGGAGGAGGACGAAGGAGAGGAGGCGAAGGCCGAGAGGGTGGTCGACGAGAGAAGAAAAAAAACGAAGGAGCGAGCGGCGATTGACTGATTGCGTCCGACACGAAAACTGGATCTCGCGCCACGGCGGAATAATTACGACGTGGGTGTGTCGGTGGCTTACAAACGTCTCCGGAAAGGCGTAAAAAAATAAACAGGAACATCAAAAACAATCGCGACAAAGTGAACGGGGAGACCTGTCTGGTAGGCTGGGACTCCTTACGGGGAATAGCGTGAGATGAGGGTTAGGGAGGGAGGGATCGAGAGAAGTAGGCAATTCCTTTTCACGGCACACCGAGAATCAGTCGAGTCACTAATTCATTCTCTGCTTCCGCGGAATCGCTCGATTCCCTCTCGTTAAGTCGGTACCAGGCATTGTGTATTGCGTAACTGTTTTGTTGCAAGCTCCACGTTTCATTTTCCCTCCTTGCTTCTTACGAAATTAGAGATTCGCGGAAATTTTTTTAATAGAGCGTTGAATGGAGACTTGCGCGCGAAAGCGTATACAAATGAAATCATCCTCCCTGCTCCCATCTACTTCCCTCCCGGATGAGCCTCGCGATTTTCATTTTTGTAGAGATTGAATTGAATGATTGCCGATTTTAGGTAAATTACGACCGGTGCTTCTCTACACGATTTTAAATCTTTTCGTTTTTTTCGCACGGTCAAGCTGTTCTATAAATCCGAATATTAGAGGGAATTTTAATTTTGACACCGAGAGCAGAGCAGAGTTCTCGGATTCGGCTTTTCCCTGACATTAATTTAATCTGATGATTTCTTTTCATCAACAAAAAGTTGAAACAGGAAAAACTTTCGCGCCGCATCATTGGATATGCCGATTTTTAAAAGTTATTTGAGCGATAAATATGTAGAAATGTAGAATAACAAATAGTAGGTTTTCAAGAATATTTTTTCAAGATCAAGTTAAGCATTATTCCACAACACTTCACGAGCTACATTTTCGTGACTGCGGTGGAAATTATCAAATAAAATAATTACCTCAAACAACTCATCTTAGGTATGGCTGATATTATTAAAGTTATGAAACTTCTGGCGATTTCAAATGTTTTAATTATTATATACTCGAATATATCACATTTGAAATTATTCTACAGCTGCTACGTTCAGTCCAAGAATGTTACTCCATGGATTCTGAGAAGGGAGTTTATCGCTGGATTTCCTATACTTTGATGAATACTCGACCCGTCAGTAAGATAGTAACCATTTAAATGCTTCAGGCTACTCATAAATTACTTAAAATTTATACTTGGGACGATTGTTAGTGAAGAAGAAATACGTTGGACAGATTGTGAAAGAAGATAGCGTATGTAGTAATTCCTCATCAGGCGTTCAAAGAGAAGACATTCTCATGGTTAACAGGTTCTGAGAAGAACATATACACGCCGCAGAAACGATAAAATTGAAAATTTTTCTTCTGGAAAATGAGCTGAAAGACGGCTATGATTTTGGAGGACGAATGTATGTATTCCGGTGAAATCTGCCCATTCATCATTTAATGGATTTAAGAGATTTTTCAATATATAACGTAGCTAAATTTAACTGTTCGAAATTACGTAAAAACTTAATAGTTCGAAGGATGGGATGGAAGTTGTTGTGCATTGAAATATATTATGTAGGCAGATAGACTATAGAAGGATACTGGAATCAAAAAATAAATAGCTAAAACGTTGTTTTTCATTTGTTGGAATTTCATAATTACGAATTGACTCGTATTTTATATTTTTGTTTCTTGTCTTCTTTTCAACGTACTTATTTCATAGTAGTTATTTGTGGTTTCTACACACAAGGTAGCAACGTGCCACTTGAAAGGTAAAACCTGAGTTCGAAGTTCGTATCTGCCATTTGCCTACGGAGGTGATGCGAATATATGTAAGCAGAACTCATCTCCAGATCCCCAAATTTAAAATGCTATCAATTCGCGCTTGGTTCGCAAAGTAAAAATTATGTCTCAATAAAGTTACATATTTTAGGATAGGTTTGGAATGAGGTGCATAGGAAAATAATCAACGAAAAATTGCTATCATTAAAACCCTTAAGATTTCAAACCGCCCTCTATCCTCGGGAAAGTAGATTGCTGGGGAAACCAAAGTATTCAATTAGAAACCTGAAGTCCATTTATTTATTCGTGTATTTGAATTGACACTGAGCGTACAAAAAAAGTTAAGTTTCTCCGGCTCAGAGTAAAAATGCAAAAAAATCGTGTACAAAAAATTATTAAATAAGTGGAATTCTGTTTGTCCAAATGTTAGTTTTTTTTCCTGATTTTCTCCACGCTCTAAGTCGTACAGCAGCTGAGGTATATTCATTTTCCATCTCTTGGTCCTGGGTCCGATTCTCTGGAAGGATATTCAATCCGATTAATCGGATATCTAGGACATTTCATTTATGTCATTTGCCCTTCGAAGGTACGGGGTGCTCGAAACTTCTAAAGTGGTTCACCATTCATGGGATGTGACGCTATATTACGAAACTTTCTGCGCCCTTTGGGTAGGGTTGGCATGGTCATAATTAGTTATGTACAGGAGTTGGTACCTCGGGCAAGTTTAAGTTAACTGGGTGCCGGCATTTTGATATCAATATCTAGAACATTCCCAGGTATCGATATTTCGGCACTGGCATCTAGGGCAATAATCCTAGGTACCGGCTCCAAGGAGGCCCTGTGATCAGTTTTTGACCGCAATGTTAAGTGTTATTTAAAATCAATACGATAGATCTGGCATATATAAAGACCTGTGACAGGCATCTAAGTATTTCAGCCATCACCCCTATTGCCTAAATTAATCCCTAAAACTCTCTTTATGGTGAGTTGTGTTTGTTTACCTAGCTACCAATCCCTGGTTATTTGGTACATGAATCCTATCGGGAGAAGACGACCTCGACTGTTGAGCATCTTCCGTATTCCTTCAGAAAATCTGTGGAGTCAGTTCCGTTTGAATCGAAACCATCGATTTCTTCGGCTCAGGCTTCTTTCCTCGCGCAGGGATTCCTTCATTCGTTTCCGCGGACTCCTTGATGGCTCGTCTCAGCCATTGTCCGACCAGCCTGTCTCTTGTCCTTGCCCCTTTCCCCCGCCCCGGCAAGTTTCCTTCCTACTCCTCCCCCATCGTCATCCCCGCATTCATCAGCTATGGTTCAGCCAAGGACTTCATGCCCACATTAGCGCGAACACAGTCACTCGCACGCACGAACTCACACACATACTATAGTATATCAATCCACGCCACGTTTTCTCGCAGAACGATGGAGAGGCACAGAAAAGGGACGTCGTCAAATGATAGCCCTCGAGTGGGATTCGGAAGGGGCGGATGATGCTGGCTGTTTTGGGTAGGAGGGAATTCGAGAAGAGGACCTTAAGTGGATATGACTTTCGTGAGGTTTTTCTGTCGCTCTTCCCAAAACCTCCCCCCCCTCCAAACGCCCGATCTTATCCCCACTCCCTTCTTCGCCGCCCTTCCCAATCGCCGTCGTAAAAGTCTCATCGCGTTCACGGCCGCTCATGGGTCCGCGAGCTACTGCGGTGACGCGCGGACTTCCCGCTCTCCTTGATGGCCCGGCATTGGCGTATCTGTGTATTCGCGTACAGGTGGGCACCCTCTCGCGCTCAAAGGGCAAAGGCCCTTATGAGATGCCCAGTGAGAAACGTGTTTCTCCCGCAATTGCTCCTCACATCCCGGTATTACAAAACCCGGATGCGACGATTTTTTATTTCCATCTAGTATTTCCATTCGCCTTGTGATTAATTGCGATGACTTGTTCAACGTCAGGCTTGTTTTGAACTCATTACGATAGATCTGACGTCCAAACCTTTGACAAACCACCTTGATTCTTTCACTCACCTTCCTTAAAGTAAATAAGTATTGGTTATAAATTTATAAATATTTTTTGATCATGAATTTTACTTGTGCATGTTTGAACTGAAAAAAACGCCTAAAGAATACCTGTAACATAAGGAATTCAACAATGGTTTCCCGATCAGAAGTAGTGACTCTGCTACGTATTACTGATCATTCCCTATATGGAAATCACCTACTCATCGCCGCGGAAACCTGCGAACGAACATTCCCTATATGTTCATAAGTTTCAGTTTTAAATTTTCGCCGACGAAGACTAATTATGGCAAGACGTATCCATATTAGTCAAAGCTTTTCGCACTCGCAACCGTCTTGGTATTTTAGTCTAAATGTTTATCTATTCCCGTCGTAAAAAGTGGCCTTAGGTGATTATACCGAACAAAATTATGTCACGTTGGCAGAAGATGTGTCGACTATCATTGCCAGATTTATCAGTCGAAAGGGACTCAAAGCCCTTTAGACTTGTTGTATCCTTTCACTTAATTACCTTCAACCTCGGGTTGCGTTCCCAACTTGAATAGGTATGAATTATCGTGGTGCATTGATTGCAAGAGTGGGCGTGTGTTTTAAGCTTGGAAATGAACAGCCTGAATTGACTCTCGCGATGAAAGAGATTCCATGCTGTTCAAAAGATCAATGAAAATGGTTGAACAAAAAAATTCCCATCACTGGCGCATTTCCATGATTACTTATAGGGAACTAGAATCAACCATATCGAACTGGGCGCAGTTTAAAATATAATTACGCAAAAACACCCAGGAAATGAAATACTAAACGGTGAAAGGGAAGAATAAGGAATGTTTTAAACTTTCTTTTCCTCGGGTAGTCTGAGGTCCCCTTTCCCTCCGGAGCAGGTTTCTGTTACTCCCCGTAGGCAGTACTGACTGCAGCAGGTGGCTGAAAATAATGGCACCCGTTAGCCCTATATCTAATAAGCGGATAAAATTCGCTTTAACTTACGAAAACTCGTTTTATTGCGGATATTTTACTGTCCGAAAATTAGCACGGCATAGCTGTCTGCAGCCTTCTTAATATTTTCGGCGGATAGCGACACTCAGCCGATTTTCACAAAAAGAGCATTTTCAATGAGTTTTGTTTCCAGTATTGAACTATCATTTGCATGACAGGATTACCTTAACAGAGATGGATGAAATAATAATGTACCATACACAAAAATTACATCTACATACTTCGCAGTATTTTGTTTAAAACAAATATCTAATTTATTTCCTCAAAGATATAATAAGTTTATAAAAGTATATAATAAATTTTCCAACAGGCCAACAGTGTTAACCACCAATGACCTACTTTTTACAGTATCCTCCTAAAGATTTTAAATCGGATTGTAACCTCATTTTATTTGAAACATTTGAAATGCCTCAGTGTTATACATTTACAGGTTTTCATTTGCTCTTCATCCACTAACGCGCATCCTTATAAATATATTCAAAACAAGTTTCTGATCAAAAATGGGAGGCTGGAACGTAGGTGTCTGCGTCATCATGATTTATAGTAAAAGCAAATCACGCGCGTGAGAGCTTTTTCTGTAAAAGGTTTCGCAAGTTAAGGAATCTGAGCTTTTCCCTCACGCAACTAACAGAAGGCTTCGAAATGAAAGAGCCGTTGTGCCCCTTGAACCGATGGGGTCTATTTCACGGAATAATCAATGCTACGGCGAGATGAGGCGCGACGCAGATTCACGATGGCTAAAAATATGCTCAGGAGCGAAAATAAAGCGGCGGTAAAGCACAAAACCGGACGCGATAAGGTGAAAATAAACTTCCACCGAGTCCATTCATCTGAAGTCAGACTGACTATAATTAATGCAGCCTTCACTGATATCTTCTTGTCAGTGAACGAACGCCCTTTCATTCTCGTCAATTAGAGTTCAAGTCTGCCCGCGGACACCTAAAGTGCTTTCCCTCTTCCCTTCGACCCCCTTTTGCAATTCCTTCTCGACCAGCCGAGGCGTCTCAACACCTTATCTGTCCATCATGCCTTCAACCCCCCAGCTCTCTTCTCATTGGTCGAGAGATCTTAGCCCATCCTCCTTTCCCGCCCCACCTACCTCCCTCCACCCTTTCTCTCTCTTTCTTTCTGCCCCCCTCCTTTTCCCTCTTCTCACTCCCCTCCCAACCGATCCACACACCCACCCCCTCCTCCCCCATATAAAGAGACAGTAATTGTGCCTTATTAAGCCCTAAGACTACTCCCTACCTCCTCCCCTATTCTACCGGCAGGCCTCAACCCTTTCGAGATGGGTGGTGGGGGGAGAAGGGTACGTGATCCCTCGGAGTCGGTGAGATGATTGGTCGTCTAAAAGGGAATGCCAGCCAGCTCTCTCTCTCTTCCTCTCCCCATCATCCTCCCTCTTTTTTACGAGTAGAGGCATCCGAATTCCCTCCTCTCACACTCTAATCCCTACCGCCAGTGCTTCCCCCCTCCCGCCCTCCCCCAAAACCCCACCTCTGCTAGCCTACTCCTAAGAGATCGGCGCCAGACTTGAAGGCGCCCATGAAGTGTCAGCCTTCTGGGATTTCGGAACAGAGTGAGCTAGCCGACGGGATGAGAACCAGCACGTAGACAAATGAAAACGAGTGTATTTAAGCGGAATATTGAACCTGAAATTTTCGACTTAAAAAAATTCTTTCTCTTGATCGGAGTGGATTTCACTTGGGACACCATCGGCCGTCATAAGTAACGCGCTACTTTTGTCAATATATCCAATGATGTTACCTGCACGAATAACGTAAAGCCAGCGATGAATTTGCAGGGGAATCACGTTCCCGTTCTGAGTTCAGATGATTAATAGCGGTAAATTCCTCGGAATCGTCAATTTAATTCTTCCCTGTGCAACTGAGCCGTGATTATTGACAATCCAGAATAGTTAAGTGGCATCACGCCCAAGTTGTGATAACTACCTAATACATACTCATTTGATAAGAGAGCATATTAATTTCTTTTCTCCTCGTCCTTTTTGAAAAAATATCAGTGATGATAGAATGGCCTTGGATTAATGGGAAAACAAGGCACATTATTGAAATTTGGAATTGCATTTTATGTTATCTGTGCTTTGCAACGTATTCATGTCGTTATCATTGTTAACCAAAGATAAGAAAATGCTGTTAGCATTAATATTAGATATCATTATGGTATATATTTTCATATTCAAGAATGTGTTCTGGTCATTTCCAGAAGATATGAGTTTGGAATTGGTTTAGTGGGTAAGAGAAAAGCGTTTGCTGATAGTTAAAACAGTGATTGCACGTAGGTACTCTGAAGCATCGATGTATACATTCCGACGTGACATTCATTGAATTAACAGCGGCCTAAAACCTACAAAATGTATTACAAAATGAAAACCTATGTTTATGAATAATTGTTTAAAATGGGATTTTATTGGTATTTTGCAATTAGTGGAACAACATATGCTTAGTAAGAAGCCTTAGTAAGAAGAGGAGCTTGCTCTTTCCATTATTTTTATATTTCATTGCAACGCCAATTAGAATTGATGTTTGTAAGATTCCTGAAGGCGTTTCAATCGCTAGTTCTTCCGCATGCAACAATAGGTATTTAGAGCGTCAATTAACTAGTGAAGGATAAAATTATTCCCGTATTCTTCGCTCTTGCAGTTTCTCGCTTTGTGCAAGCTTTTAGCTTGTCTGACATAAATTTTAAATAAGTTTATTTGGCGACTCTATTGAGAAATTGTCGAATAATTCCTAAGGATGATTTTCTTCGGCCTTTCACGACCGATGATACACCCACGCCGTCATGGTGCGAGACCTGTGAAGCCTGGGTTGGGGGGCGTCTCCTTCCAATTTCGACGAGAGGAAGGCGCTACCCCGCGGTGGCGTCCAATCCGTCACGTTTTTCCGTTTCGGCCCTCACCATTCGTTCCGTTTCTTCATACCAATCGTCGTTCTTCTTTCCCTTTTGTTTCCTTTCCATGATTCAAAAGGACTTACGGAAAATTCTTTCCCTTTGGCATAGTTCGCAAAAACTTGAGAGATGAACCGAATTCGATCCGGAAGTTGCCTGGTTTTTTCGCTTTTGACTTTCTTTGGGGGTATGCATTGTTGACAAACTATCAGACTCAACAGGCCGAATCAGCGGCCGGTAGTGGTAAATATCGTCCAGTTTTAAATTCAGTTTCTCCTGATCGCATGAATTGTGGAGTGAGTAACGTTTCAAGAGCAATTTACTCTCTTCCGGAAGCTGATGCTGACCCCTTGACGTTTTTCTGTGAAGGTGGTAGATTTATATTTCTACGCATGTATCCCGTCTGAGATTCTGAGTAAGGGTCACTTTAGTAGCGATCTGGGGCATGGCAAAGCCAATGCAAAAATAATGCGATCTCTGAAAAATAAACTTCGTTTTTCAGATGTCCTCAAGCTTTATCCATTACGTATTGAATATTCTCAGATTCTTTGTCTGAATATAACAAAACATGGTGATAAACTAATCAACACAAACGAAAATTCTTTCTTGATGGCGACAAGCGACAGGCATTGTGATAATGGTGAGTAATTCCGTGAGAAACTTCTAAAAGCTCTGAGAAGTTGAACTAATTATTGCTACGTAAACTGACCATATTTTTACTGAATCGGAGCGAATAAAATGTGAACCTTTAATATTGAGTTTTTTAGATGAACTCACCATTATAGTCTGCTTTAAGTGAGTGTAGGCTTGGTTATTACGTGAGTAGTAAATTTTGAACTTTGGCTTGACCCTAATGCAGAAATTCACGACTCTCTTAAAATCTTTACCCCAGACTGTTAAGTGGAAACATGAAAATACTGTTATCGCATACTTTTAGCACGAGTGGTATTCCGAAAGAGGACTTCAGGGAGAGTCATACATTTTTGCTCTGTCTTTGGGATGCAGAAATGAAATAATTTAAAAACTATTACCTTCATTTAGCTACAACGGAACGTTTTTTTAGAAATATGTTCTAATTTAATCTTAAGTTAAGTATTTGTCCTAATTCACAGTTTATGATTAATGAGTAAAAGGCATGGGAACATGGATAAGAGAGGAGTGGAAAGTGAACTCTTAAAAGGCGGCAATCATTAATTCAATTCTATAATTACGAAGTTTGAATTTGGGGGCTATTAAGGCAACTCGTGATCAATCGAAATTTTATAATATTAGATTTATCGCTACTCTCCGGAAAGGACAATGGAAGAGAAGGGTTTTTCTAAGCTTAGAAAGAGGTTTTCTAAGCTTAGTGATGGTGGCAGCTGTTGTGAATGCAAATTGAATAATAAATGAGACAGTGAAAAATACTGAAGGGCGGAAAGGGAAAAGACTATATTGAAGGACTATACTGAAAATGAAGCCAAATGGATTGAATACAATTTAGTCACAGTTGTTTCGCTGAGGACGCAAAAGATTGTGTAGGCGGAAGGAATTTCCCTGAGAGGAATTCGAGGGATGTGTTAACAAAAGAAAGATGTAAGAGAAACGAGCTATAATGAAGTGAAAGTGATATCATTAGATAGTGAAGAATGGATCACTACGGTTAACCAATCTCTGCGTTGAAGTAATTTAATTTTGGAAGATTTCTTTTAAAAATTATCAATACGCGAAATGTTTTTCTACCGGGACAATTGTAGATGCGATGATTCTATAACAGTCCGTAATAATTTCGGGGATCAAAACAAAGCAAGTTGTTTTATTTTGCGTATGACGTAGGGTAGTGGCCTCACTGGAATGAAATGGATATTACAGTCTTCTGCAATCAATGTCCATCTTCAATTTTTGCGTTGTTATGGAGTAACTACCTTCATACACTTATGGGAAGGCCGATTATACTTTTATTTTAGAAGTATTCTCCTGTTTTAAGAGAAGGTGTTTTCAGTTCTCGAAAATAAGTCAATATGTTTCAAATTAGGGACATTATTCACCAACAAGGACTGAACTCTGAGAAAGTTGCAGGCTGAAAGTATCTTTCCAGAACTGCTGGCGGATATTTGAGAATTGAAAGACGACCCCGTTAACACAATGGATAATGCTCTCGTTGGATAAGTATTCAAAACTTCTCAGATTCCAATCTCCTCTCATACAAGATATTTTGTGTTGATTTTTACACGCCGACCACTGCTATTAGATGAATTCACCAATATTAGGTTTCAATTATACTCTTAAACAAATATTTTTATCATTGATTGATCACTCACAACGAGATTACCAAACCATCAATTCGGAGTCCCTCCAAATTTTATCCTTATCAGCTCTGTTGGTGAATAATATACAGAAATCAATTTCGCTCAACATTCACGTCACATTTTTCGTTGTTGAAAGTGGTAGGACCACTGCCGACGCAGTCCGTTAAGTGCGGTGTAGTCCCCGGATTAATTAAAATCATCCCAGGGATATTATGGTTGCAGGACGGGACTATCGGCTAGCAGAGTAAAAAAGGACGAAATTGAAACGTGACAAGCGAATTGATCGAGGGAAGAGGGACATGCAGGGGAATAAAAACGGAATGGTGATGGGTGGCGCCGTCACTCGGGCGGGCAGGAAGCGCGCGGTGGTCGTGGGGGCGGGGGAGGGGTTCGATTTTCGTCGGATGTTCCCCACGCCGCATCTCGGGCGCCCGTGATATCCGCCCCGCTCTCTCACTCTCCACACAACACAATCCCTTCGTGAGCTACGTCTCGCTTCCGTTTCCCAACGCGGTGATTTATGGTTTATGCCTTCACCCTACCCACCCGAACCCCCACTCCCATCTCTCCCCTCGGCGGGTGGGAATGGGCGGGAATACGATAGACGTACGTGAGGGAAGGGGAGAGATGGGTCTGGAGGGAGAGATTTGGGGGGGAGGAATCAAGTGAAATGAATGGGTGGAGACGGGAATGACCATATTATATAACATAAGTTTATTTTGGCCAACGATTAATTTGTTCGCCTTCCCTAGTTAGATGGGCTAAAACCGTTTATCTTCGAACTTTGCCTTCCGCCTCAGAGAAATTATGTGCTAAAAAGAGTACACATCCGAGCTCGGACGACTTTCTCATTTTAATTCCATCCTTAATTAATCTTAGTGCACGAATGAGCTGAAAATTTATCTCGGAAGTGACTCCTTGATTCATTTTACCAGTATCGGAGGTAAGGAAAAGGCAACATGAGAATACAACGGCCAAATTCAAACATGAATTGACTATGTCACCCAAAGGACATTTCAACTGGCATCTAAAAAACCGGCAAGAGTTTTAAGTACAAAAATAGAGACAACCAATTAGATTCTGTATATTTTCTTGAAATTAAATATTTGACCGATAGCTGTAATATCGTAAATGCATCCTTTAAAGAATGCGCCTCCATGCTTTTCGTATCCATCATTGAGATGTACGTATTTTCGCCTATCATACTCGGTCCCTTGGTGAGAGTTAGAAAATTTGGAAGGTTTTTATGTGAATCTTCATGTGTTACTCATCTGTTATATGAATTTTCATCTCGTTTTAAGAAAGTTAGCAACAATACCTCTCCCACCTGCTAGCGTGTACAAGGGAAATGTAAAACATGGAATAGTTTGCCATCGATCTTGCATGCTCCTTCGAGCCTATATATAGGTACATTACGCCCCATGTCAGCCTTTCCATATCTCCCCTCCTAATCTAAAAACTTTTGCGCGACCGACTTTTTTCATGCCTCCATTTATCAAATGTGATCGCTGAATGAATTGCGGAAGCATGACATTCACATAGCACAAGCTTGAGTTCTCCTGTCACTCATTCTCTCGCTGAGAATCTCACTTGCGTCCCATTTGCCGCTCTTGCACTGCACGTGGATTGGTTCTCTCTGTCATTCCACTGTCGACGTTAGTCGCTGAAGATCACCGATTATCAGATGCATCTTCTAGCTAATTTTCGACGCGGATCGAAAATTTTCTCTCGAATAATGCGGTCACCAAGTGCACGGCATGCAACTAACCATGAGTCAAAATAAACAACCTACTCTTCATATAAATATACAGGGCCTCGTCCTATACAATTGACGAATGGACAGAAAAAGGGCAATAGGCAAAAGAATAATATTCAAATGGCAATATAACTTGGGGATTTAAGGTAGAATTATTATAATCAGTTTCCTTACATAGACCAATTGCCATCTGTTCGGGTAGCTCTTAATCTTCCCAAGGACAAGGAGAACAAGCAGTATCTGTGGATTTCATAGAAGGCGCGTGACTGTTGAAGTCACTTTTGCCATTAAGGGTGGGTGAAAAATTACGCCTCGGTGGAAATAAGGGAGAGGATAAAAGGCGAAGAGATACTCCTCGGGTATTAACCAGCTTCCTAACTTAATGGACAAAATGGTTCGTATTTAACTTCACTTTCAATGGATATCTCTAAAAATTGCTCTCCAAGTCACTAGGGTCCAGAATAGCGACAAAAATATACCACCACCTTCGGGAATCAATCCCGAAACCTTGGTTCAGGAAACCCAGGCACAAGAACCGCTACAAATGGTACGTCTATTAATGAACGACGCGGATTCGACTCCCTCTTATCCAGGTCTCCGTTCGGACAAGATTCGGTGTGGACTAATCCCTGGTCAAACAACGACATCAGTCAACTGTAAAATATTATATTTTGCAGCTTTCTCCTAGATGTGAGAGAATTTCGGGAAAAAGGTATGGGGTAATAATTGAGATATGACTCAGTCTAAGAGGGAGAAAATAATGGCTTTATTTTTTTTCTAGAGAAATTCCCTAAAATATTTAACAGAAAAAATCGAAGCCCATAAAACATTAGACATGCACTCACTATCAGCGAAATACATAATTACGTCAAATTTATCCAAGCAAGAGAAGAAAAACATTAAATTTATCTATGTAAATATATAAATTATATATAATACATGAGCCTGAAGTGGTTAGTTAAAATGTTTTAATATTTTCTAGTTAGTGGTTTGATTCGTGTTCTGTTTTTAACCTTCTGAATATTTACTGTTTTGAGTATTTTTAAATTTTTTTCATTTGACTCGTTGATTTCATTTAGGCATCCATCGGGAAGAGATACATGTACATATATTGTGCTCAATGGGGTATTTATTTAACGAGGTTTACGGGACACAAATGGGTTAACACTAACGACTTCGGCTTGTGAAGCATGATTTTCTCACTCTGACGAAAGTGGAAAAATATCATTGCTCGGTTGAATATCCGCTCTCGTTTCGCCTGAAGCTATATAAATTTGGTTTCATTGGCCAGCTCATTTACGCGGTGAAAGGGAGATCCGTGGTCTTAATTCCTAACCAAAATTATATTTTCCCGGAGAATATACCCACATTCGTGTATAACTACAGTACTACTGCTGTAACTGCTGTACGTTCACGTTGACAGTTGTACGAGCCTCGTAACTAGGACTATAGACGCTGGCAAATACCTTTCCCGAAGATTATTAATTATTCCAGTGAAATAATTTAATTATCATAAACATCGTAGAATTGAGTAAAAATTTCATTGGCTCCAATTGGAAATTACTTAATGATTTAGGGTGAAGTGAAGGTTACTGGACGGGTGGATGGTGATTCGGAGGGTTTTGCGGGGACGTGAGTGGATGGAGAGGGGGAGGACTCCACGTCCGTCAGCGGCCGACGAAATGACGGCGGAGGCAGAAGGATGTAGATGGATGGGTCGAGGATGGAGTGGGCAAACAGACGGAGTTTTTTTAGGGAGTGGCGGGGGAGTGAAAGGATGGCACAAGGAGGTGTGTGCGACTTTTCCAGGCTTTTACATGGGTTAGGGGACGGAGGGGTGGAAGGAGAGAGATGGGGGAGATAGAAGGGTGAGCGCTGAGAGAAATGGGTGGTTTTTTTTGGAAGGGCGGAGTTCTTTTCGCATGGTCGCACCCTTCGTCTCCCCTCCGCCGGAGGACAGAGGGGATGGGTTAGGAGGGGGTGGTCGGTGGGTAGGGCGCGCGCGCGCCCCGCTGAAGGGTAGATTGATGTTGCCATACTCCGGAGAGCATGTACAAAAGGGGGAGGAGGGATCGCAGGCGGAGTTTAAGTAAGGATAGGGGGGGGGGGTGGGACAGGAGGGAGATTGCCCCACCGCGAGTCGTAATAGAGTGGCAGTTAATCGGAAAGGAACGGCCGCGTGGCGCTTCCGTCTTTAATCTATGGCGGGGAACATCGAAGGTCTCATTGTTCCGGGACGAAAGAAAATAAACTCCGATGAAGGGACAGAGGAGGGGCTGAGAAAGACACAAGACTAGGAGTTGGAAATCCATGCCATCAGGTGATCCTTGAGAGGTTGATTGAACGGAAAAATGTCTGCCCTTGTGACCACCGTCCGCGGAGAGAAGGCATACGCGACTGCTCTGATTGAAAAACACCAATGATTAATGCTTTATTAACATTCTGTATGAATTAACTGATGAGGGATTTCACTAAGACTTTTTGAGATATCGTTGGAGGCAGAGACTTGATTTCTTTTAAAAGAAGTATTTTCAGGAATTAGGCCAAATATTGTCTTTTTCAAAAAATATTAGGTGTAAAGTCATGAAATTATCATCTTAATGTCTTTAGTAGACTATATTTGCTAACGATTATAGTTTTATGATTTGACCAGAGACATTTTCGCCTTCATTAAATCCTCAGGAACTGAACACAACAGTATTTTAACAAAAGTGCAATAAAAGATTTCGAGCTTTGCCACCTTAAGTATTGCCATTGGCACCTCTGAATAAAGTAATCGAATCGTTTGTTTTTCTTTACTAAACAATGGCTCGACTTGTGAAGAACTCTAAATCACATTTGTTTCGTGGCATTTTGTATTTCCATCTCTTTCGTAACTTTGACTTTAAGTTGACGGTACTGCCGCTAAGACCCGTACTGAAATAATTTCTTGCGTTATGTTTTTCGAAGAGATTCTCTTATCTCATGAGGCAAAGGGAAGACCGCATTGAATTATTTTTCCTAACGCAGCAATTATTCAAGGGGAAAAAAGTTACTAAACGCCTTCCTTAGACTTCAAGTTAAGAGAATATATGTCTGGTCTATCCGTCCGGGAGACAATAGGCATTGCAAAGTGACAAAACAACAATCGGGACCGTCAAAGAATAACATGATCAAAGAAAAGAAAAAAACGATTCGAGGGCTTATCTTTGTTTATCAAGTACTTCAATTCGAAGACTGCTTGGCTCCGGCCATCCGTTCATCTCTATTCGATGATATTATCTTATACCCAGATAAACCTCGTGAACCGTATTCCATTCTATTTGGCCTCTATGTTTATCTGATCTTCTTCTTTGGACCTTTCCAACTAATCACCCTTCTCATGTCTCCTAAACAAATTCATTACCACTATGGAGCTGCCCACCTGGTTCTTCCTTTCCTCACAGAGACACATTGCGTAACCTTTTTTCCACGAGCTTCCTCGCTTCTTTCGTTTACCGCTACTGCCAATGGGTGAAATTTACCTAACCAGTGTTGAAATTAAGATTAAGATGTCGGGATAAGGTCGTAAGATGGATGAAGCCTTTTATAAAAACAGTCGACTCAACTTTAACGGATATCAAGGAAAGCGGTACAGTATAGAGAACGATGAGATGGTCTTCTGAAATATTCATGTTGTTCAATTTTAAAATGAGATGACTATTGTTTAAGTTCAATAAACCAGGTCGCCGATTCCGAAAACTTTCATCGTGATTATTTTTTTGCTCCACGAAATATCTCGCATTTTTGCAAATAATCTGATGACTTCACTAAATTTAATGTTGTGAGATTTTCTGTAGTTTCTTTGAATTTTAAGTCGCCAGTGCTTATTAAATATCTGTGGATTTTCCTGCACAATACGGGTTTCTGTTTCTATGAAGACACCACATATTTGGCATTCATACATTAGCAGGGTAAGAACTTTGCGCTCGTGCTCAAGAAACCGATCGATAAGAATTTTTGAAATGCCGTAGAAACAAATGTGTTACTTATAAAAATAAAATCGCATTGGTTTGACGAGATACCGGATCGTTTCTCTTCTAATATCTTAACACGGTTAGGAGTAATTAGAATTTAATAGAAAAACCTTAAAAGTCAAAAAGAAAATGAGTGAGAGGCACGAGGACAAAAATTGAATATTATTAGTGAGAATCAAAATGATTTCGTTGTTTTTTGGCGAGTTTCAACGCTCGAGCTAATTGTTGAAGCTATGATGAAAATAATACTTTATTGCAGAATAATTTTAATAAATTACAACCTTATGAAAAATTTAGAATTTTTCATGCGCAAAAATGCCGTAATACCATGCAAAACAGTTTGTATCCTAAAGCCAGTAATAGCCGTCGGCGTTCATTGTTGACATTCCTACGTACTTGTGCATGCATTACTAAATACCGATGTTTTAGAAAGCTTAGCATATCAATTATCAGTACTTACAAGGCTGTTGAAACGCACAAGGAAGATGTTCGCAGGACGGAAATAATTCTCCTGAAAAGAAGAAGAGCATATAGTTATATTTGGCTCACGGCGTAATTGGCTAAAATGTAATTTGTAATAAAAACATGATGAAAATTTTGATTTATCATTCTGCATTATAAATCTGAGGCTCGTGTTTTTCTACGCGATTCCTTTATCCGCTTTTTTAATGCCTAAGCATTGAATGTTGGGAGAAGAGGCAAAAAATCTGTTATCCTGAAAATATAATTGCCCGGAAATTGCAGAAATTTTCAGGGGTGAATTATTTTCGAAAATAATTCGTGTGATCCTCAACCACGTTCCGCGGTGAATGGCAGCACGCACGGAAGACTGATTACAGTTTCGGGAAGTGGTGTCCGCAAAAGCATACTTTTTTCATCGCGGAAAGGAAACGTTGGTTTCCTTCATGATTTGCTCATACTCCTCCACGTCTCTTTATGTTAATGTGAATTCATGACGCCGTCTTTTTGGAAATGAAAATAACGATTGATTTTGTTCAGTTAAGTTCTGAGTACTAATATTAATCTTCAAATTTGCCGTACGATGCCATAAATCCTCGCTAAAAAAAATCAGGGGCAATATTGTGATTTTGGTGCAAATATTTAAATTTGTAATATGAATGACGTTTCATTACGTCTGGGAAACGGGAATTAAAAGGTCCGTCGTTTCTTTTCTCCGAGGCTAAATCTAGGTACCCTCGGTTAAATAAACGAGGGCCGCATATTTACACCTAGACCGGCTGTACACCGTACGTAAAACAAATCAGTAAATGACCCTAAGTGATAGGTGAGGGTAGAGATCACCGATTACTACGCACTATAGGCGTGCGAAATACATTCATCAGGGGGTGGAGTTCCATTCCCTCAGCTGTTTGCGATTTCCCAGAAAGATATGGTAGCTAGAATACCTCGCAGATATTTACCCATTTATCCTTACCTAAAATAGGGCGTAAAACATTAAAGAGTTTGGTTCTTGTAGTTCGCATGCAGTTCACATGCTTTCATCTACTTTGGTGAAAAAACCTGACATTTTTGTACAACTTTGTCTCCCACTGATATTTTCACGATTTTTGCTAACTTCTCCATTATGTATACAATTTTACGAACCAAAGTGCGTGCACAAAGCGCTTATTATAGGCAACGTTTGTCTGGGTACTGGTCATAAAGGGATTGTTCATTATCTAGCTGATGGACGACATTGTTTTAAAGATATTTTGTCGTGGAAGAATATCTTTTGTGAGTGTCGTTTGCTCATCAGAATTGTTTTTTTCCGTGCGTGGGTGTCATGGTTTTTTTTAGACGTATGTATTACGAACACGTCAAGCACCACACTTGAGCGAATGTAGCATGCCAAATGTGAAAGTCAATCTGCCTTTTGCCGAACCTACGCCTCCTTTCTTACTTTCGTGGCACGTGAGTTACAAGCGAGTGGATCTTTCTCCTTCCCCAAATCACTCCCCCTGGTTTTTTTTTGAGACCTAATTAATCTGGAAATGTTGGAATAAGTTTGACACGCCCTTTGAGTCACCGACCATGTATATATTCTTAAATTCATACCCGCACTTTTTTTAAGACTCTGGTCAGGTGCTCAGTCACCCAAGACACCAAAGCCGTCTCTGACATGCCCTCTCACGGGCGCATGTGCATCAGATCAGGTGAATCATTTTTAGTCGCTGTCGTGCCTGTGTATACTTCGGGGTTGGTTTCTCTGGGTCAAGCGCTTTAAATTCACAAGTTCCCGTGAGTGTTTTACTCCGCTCTCGAAGGTTATTACAATAGTGACAGAAAAACATGAATATTGACGAATTCCTTTGTGAATGCGCGATGTTCGATACCTAAATTTTTGATAACACTTAATCATTTCTTGGTGAACTTAGATCATAATGGAAAAATGTTAGGATGTGGAATAAGAAAGCCATTCTTTTCGTGACCGATATATCATACTAGAAGCAGTTAATGAACGGGTTATTACCATGATTCTATTAAATAAGAATTACGATAAAACAAGCATGGAGAGCGAAGGTTGTTTTAAAAGCTAGTCGCAGAGTTAATTAGGCGTTGGCCAGAATTCAGCGGAATTCGTGTCTCTCACGAAAGCTGTTGCAAAACGCTATGATCTCTATTGTTCTGCTTTTATGTTGCGAAATGAGCTAGTTCTCTCCGGGATCACCGAAAACGAATTGCTATGACACAAACTCTGCGAAAAATGGTTTTTTTAATCGTAACCAATTCATCGTTGTTATCTATTGAAACTTTTTCCCTCTTTTCTCAGAACTGTCCCCAAAAACTCACGTTAATTTGGAACCAACACATTGCAATGCGTGAAAAGCCAGTCTGCAGCTTCATGACTCCATTTTAAATAATATTTCGTTGTCTTCCACTCCTTTCGCAATTTTAAAACAGGTGCATCTTGGCCATTTCAGGTCCTTTATTTATCTTTATTAGGAAATCTGCTCGGCGACCTTTTGCGAACCCCTCTGCCGCCGGCCGTTACGCCATTCATTCACCCAGCCAACTCTCGAGGCACCTCCGCCATGGGCATTCCTCGCTCATATATCGGTTCTTGGAAAATCCATCGACAAGTTCACCTTTGATAAATACCCGCGGAAACGTACTTCCTTAGGAGTTGCACACAAAACCTCCTGCCGCATTGTCCCTGCGGCTCGTCAGTACCGGACACCGCAGAAACCCCTTCCTTCCGTCGTTAAAAAAAATGCTTAGTATATTTTCACATAATAGTCGGGGAGATCGCGCGTCTCACGATCCACACGATCTCCCCCTTCTTCTGGATTTGCATTCCGCTCAAAACTCCCTTGCCGGGGAGAGTCTCCCTCCCAGAGAACGCACCGACACCCTTCCTTTTATCCCCTCTCCCCGTCTACCACCGTCTCCTCTTCCCTCCCTCTCGCCCCCCTCCCTCACCCTCACCCCACCACCCTCTGCTTTCTCCCCTCCCTCCCTCCCCCTTAACGTCCCCATCTACCTCCCCCCACTACACCCATTCTCCATCGCTTCCTAAATCTGCTTGTTATTCCAGATGCCGCCTTCGTCTCCCACCTCTCGCAGTCGGGCGCAGCCTTTTCGAGTCCAACCACCGCAACCAACCCTCTCTCCTTCCCGCGCCACACACCCCCCCTCCTCCCCACACCGCCTTCCTTCTCCCTCTCTCCGTCTCCCTCCCTCACTAAGCCGCTCCCACCTCCCCCTCACTCCTCACTCCACCCTCCCGTGCCGCGCCCCCTTTTTCGACCTCCACGACCTCATCCAGACCATCTATTTCGGGGCTTCTTTTTCTTCAACCTGTGGGTAGCGATCCCATGGGGGGGAGGGGTCGCTGGAGGACTGCTTAGTGGGCGAACGGTGCGAAGTTCGTGACCGAACCCGCGGAAATGTGGTCGGAGTATTTCTTTTTTTCCTACCCCTTCTTCAAATGTCCGATTACATATTCTCCGGGTTGTCTCAGGGACGTGTGTCCGCGTGTAGGTGCTTTAGGCCATGCAACGTGGCGGGAAGAAGAAGAGTGATAATATAATGGTGCGACTAATTTATGGGATGGATATGTAATCGGATTTATCGATTTGAAATGAAGAAGTTACGGCTTCTTCTGATGTTGAGCACCAATATGAAGGAATGGATATTAGAATTAGTTGGCTGGGGTTATACTTTAACCAACCGGTCGAATATTCTTATCAACTAATGTTTAATATTTTCCTCTTTCATCTGATGCGATTGTCGTAATGGGCGAAAGAGAAAAAACTATCCATTTCAAATACTTACTACACGCAGCTAATAGCTCATTATTCTGCAGTGAATCATTTGGACCTTAAGTTGATTTCCGCCTTCGAAATTGATTACAAAATGGTCGATGTAGCAAAAATTTGAACGATCTCAAAAGGTTACCTTGCGAAAATTTACCTTAAAGCATTTTATAAAGTGATTAGACTAAGTAGGTACATTATGAAAGCATGTTTGCCAGCCTATTTTTTAGGTCGAGATGCCAAGTGAAAGTATAGTTTATTGGCGTCACATTATATGCA
This sequence comes from Hetaerina americana, assembly GCF_022747635.1. Lineage (NCBI taxonomy): Eukaryota > Metazoa > Arthropoda > Insecta > Odonata > Calopterygidae > Hetaerina > Hetaerina americana. The sequence continues at coordinate 69,283,089 of NW_027286763.1, forward strand.
CATGATAAATTTTCAAGGAAATGTGATGTCTTGTTACGGTGATTTTGCTTTAAAAATGCTACATGTTTTTTCAAGAGATCCCAACGGCTGAAGTCATTTGTAAACGTGACCTGCATATAGTTCAACTTATGACAACACAAAATGTCGGAGAGGTGGGTCTTGAACACACGACCTTTGGGTTAGCTGGGTAATGCGACGCCATGAAGTTTCTCCGTCTTCGGACGACGCATACGTGAGGTTATGCCCCTAAAGGAAGATATCCAATTAGGTGGTGCTCGATCGCTATCTCTACGAATTCAGTGAAAGGTCTCGTGGCTAGACGATGTGTGATTAGATAATTGTATATAGAAATTGAAGAGGTATTTGATGATTAAAATTATGCATTATTTTTCGAATCAACACTGTATTTTTATATACAAGAATATTTTATGCTGCTAAAATATTGGCTCTATTAAGATAATGTAACTTATGTGACCTCAAGATCACTTTTTCAGCGTAGATATACGTTTTTGTTTTTTCTAACGTTTTATAAATATTCATTATGCTGATTTTCAACATCAGGGCTAAACAAATATTTATTTGGCATCAAAACATAAAGATGATTTCATTTGCTATTAAGGAAAGATTAAATGATTCACTATACATTGGGAACAGAAATTTTAGTGAAATTTGAAAGAACGTTGTTCCCGATGAAAAAGATCAATAGACTTGCAAGACGTACGAAGCAGGCATGTGGAGAACAGAACAGACACGACTAAGGAGAGGAAGGTATTTTACAAAAAGGTATGCTCTCTAATGCCAAATGATACAAATCTGGATGGTAGAAAGCCATTAAAATGCAATTTCACGCGCGAAATGTT